>NC_058087.1:130893982-131233391 GCF_014858855.1 Bufo gargarizans | reverse complement strand
CCCCCTGTAAGAGATCGGGTGGTGCCAGGCAGCAGGGGGCAGTCTTGTACAAAGTTTGCAGTGTATTCTAACTAGAAGCGTCCCCATCACCATGGGAACGCTTCTGTGTTAGAATATACTGTCGGAAATGAGTTTTCACGAAGTGAAAACTTAGATCAGAAAAAGCTTTTATGCAGACGGATCTTCGGATCCGTCTGTATGAAAGCAACCTACGGCCACGGATGCCAATCTTGTGTGCATCCGTGTTCTTTCACGGACCCATTGACTTGAATGGGTCCGTGAACCGTTGTCCGTCAAAAAAATAGGACAGGTCATATTTTTTTGACGGACAGGATACACGGATCACGGCCTTGGCTGCAAAACGGTGCATTTTCCGATTTTTCCACGGACCCATTGAAAGTCAATGGGTCCGCGAAAAAAAACAGAAAACGGCACAACGGCCACGGATGCACACAACGGTCGTGTGCATGAGGCCTGAAAAAGTGGCTGAGAACAAGAGTGTCTTTCAAGTTCTTTCCTCTGTGATAGGTCACACTGGGTTTAGTCGTGATAACCATTCATTTCAATGGTTCCCGCATAAAAAAAAAAACTGAATGCACTCCGTATGCATTCCATTTTCGTATTTCTGTTCCGTTAAAAGCTAGAACATGTCCTATTATTGCCCGCAAATCATGTTCTGTTGCTCCATTCAAGTCAATGGGTCCACAAAAAAAAACCGGAACGCATACGGAATGTACTCCGTATGTCTTCCATATCCGTTCGGTTTTTGCGGAACCATCTATTGAAAATGTTATACCCAGACCAATTTTTTCTATGTAATTACTGTATATGCCATACGGAAAAACAGAAGGGAACCGGAAACACTACTAAGAAAAAACCCGGAAAAACGGATCCAGGAAAAAAGGCCTGCAAAACACTGAAAAAGACATACGGTCGTGTGGACGAGCCATAACTTTGTGTTATTCTTGGTCATACTTACTAATACATCTGATAATTTGCTGTGTCGATGCTGCAGACTTATCCTTTAGAAGATCATTCCTATTAAGGGACTTGGCTCTAGCAAAGGCTTTGTGCATTTTTTTTATTTTATAACCTTGTTCCCTAAATCTTGTATATAAAGTATTGCATTATTTCAAGAAACTGTTCTCTGAGCAGTTTCTATGAGCCCTGATATATTGGCCTATGGGAATGCCTTTTTTTTAGGGTAGGAGGATGGAAACTTTGCCAATGCAATAGATTATTCATAAAGGTAAGTTTGCAGATCTCAGTTTGGATGCTGCCACCAGAATCAATGGAAATTCTTAGGTCCAAGAAAGTTAAAGTGTCTTTATGAATTTCTTAAGTGAATCTCATGCCAATATTATCATCATTAAGGTGATTAACGAAGAAAGTGAAAGTGTTCAAATGTGCCATCCCATAAGAGTAAATACAAACTGAAGAAAAGGGAGTACAGTCTTATTGCTTTATGCATTTGTTCTAGCAATGGTTATTGCTGACCATTGGTAGGATGTTTCCAGATGCAAATGTAAGAAAATTTGCCCCAGACACGCCCGTCACGTCCAACCGGTGTACAAGTCGAAAATCGTCCGTGCTTTAAAAGGGTGTCGCAGGGCTGGACAGAAAAGGGGACTTGCAACACTTTTTATGTCTAAACTTTGACACCTTTCTGCGAGTTCGGGTAAGTGGTTCCTATAGTTTGCTTTGGGTTTGGTTCCATCTGAAGGGGCACATAAGAAACACTCTTCCTTGAATCCTCAGGCCTCTAAATTCACGCTCCCTTGGGGTGTTAGTCAACAACCACTGTTGCATATCCAGACTATCGTGCCAGAGCCCTTCCTGCTAGTGGTGATTGAATGAGGGGGAAAAGGTGGTGAAAGAGGGCACAGAGTACCAAGTTATACAGAGCAGAGGAGCAGTAATGTTGTCAGTGCTCGTTCCTTACAAGGTCTCAAGTACTTCTAACAGGTCATGATTTCAGGATATGCCATAGATAGCCCAACTAAGTAATAGCAGATACACTGACAAAAATCCTGAACGTACGCCAGAAATACAAATTTGCTAGAACGATGGTGAAACTGAATGTTTTGTCTTATCTTGTTCAGAATGGGGCTGCGATGTGCTGCTGGATGAGGAGCGTTGGTAGTTTTTCCAGAAAAATATATTCCAGGAGTTTCCTTTTTTGAGCGCAGACAATCTAGAAATCTATATCCTGCAATAATCTGACCTAGACATTACTGGCAGGCTGCAAGGAATATTCAGTGCTCATGCACACAACCCTAGTTTAAGTCCGCATCTGAGCCGCATTTTTAGCGGGTCGGATGTGGACTCATTAATTTTTAATAGGGCCGCAAAAGGTTTGGACAGCCTGCCAGCAAAACTACAGACCATGTCCTATTCTTGTCCATTTTACGGACAAGGATAAGAGTACTATTATGGGCAAATTGCTGACTGCAAAAAAAGCTATGGCCGTGTGTATGAGCCCTTAGCGGACAGATCCAGTAAGTGCATTCTATGGAGAGAAAGACCTTTGTTCTACAGGAAAAACATTGTACAATCTGGGGTTAGAGGGCATGCTTTCTGATTCTATTCACAGATCACAAGAATTATCAGTGACCAGGGGAGGCTGGTGAGATTGGGGCGCTTGTTTCAACAGCTTATTTTAACATGCCTGATCCTTTTGCTCTTGGGGAAATAAGCCACTTCCAGAGTAGTCAAGCAACCTCTAAACTTGCCTCTCCCCATGGGGGCGGATGGGGTGGAGGGTCTGATCATTTTGAAATGCTGTCAGCTGAACAAGCATTTCGCTGACCAGTATCTTATATATGGCTACCCATAGTTTTGGGTGAACATTTTATTTTAGCCACAGCTTCATTTTAACCCCTTAAGGACCCTGACATATTTCACCTTAAGGACCAGGCCATTTTTTGCAAATCTGACGTATCATTTATGTGGTTAACTTTAAAATGCTTTTTACTTATTCAGGCCATTCTGAGATAGTTTTCTCGTCACATATTGTACTTCATGACAGTGGTAAAATCGAGTCAAAAAATGTATTTTTATTTTTTTAATTACCCCAAATTTTGAAAAATTTGCAAATTTCAATTTCTCTACATTTATAATAGATAATAATACCTACAAAAATAGGTAACAGAAACAGAAACACCCCATATGTGGTCGGAAACTGCTGTACGGGCACATGACAGGGCGCATAAGGAAAGGAACGCCTTGTGGTTTTTGGAAAGCAGATTTGACTGGGATAATTTTAAGCTGCCATGTCACATTTGAAAACCCCCTGATACACCCCTAGAGTAGAAACTACAAAAAAGTGATTCTGTAGTTTACAGAAACATCCCATATGTGGTCGTAAACTGCTGTATGGGCACACGGCATTGCACAGAAGGAAAGGAACGCCATACGGTTTTTGGAAGGCAGATTTTGCTGTAATGGTTTTTTGACACCATGTCCCATTTGAAGCCCCCTTGATGCACCCCTAAAGTAAAAACTCCCAAAAAAGTGACTTAGTTTTGGAAACTACGGAATAAGGTGGCAGTTTTGTTGGTACTATTTTAGGGTACATATGAATTTTGGTTGCTCTATATTACACTTTTTATTAAAGGTAACAAGAAATAGCTGTTTTGCACCGGTTTTATTTTTTGTCATTTACAACATTTGACAGGTTAGATCATGTGATATTTTTATAGAGCAGGTTGTTACGGATGAAAACAATCCCCAAATTTGGTTGTTTGTTTCAGTTTTACATAAAGTATATTTTTTTTATGATTTTTTAGTGTCTCCACATTCTGAAAGCCATAGTTTTATTTATTTTTTGGACGACTGTCTTGTGTAGGGGCTAATTTTTTTCGGGATGAGATGACGGTTTGATTAGTGAGGGGTTAGGTCATGTGATATTTTTATAAAGCAGGTTATTACGGATGCGGTGATACCTAATATGTCTACTTTTTTTATTTATGTAAGTTTTACACAATTATATAATTTTTAAAACAAAAAATCATGTTTTAGTGTCTCTATGGCTCTCCATTTAGAGCCATAGTTTTTTCATTTTTTGGGTGATTGTCTTAGGTAGGGTATGATTTTTGCAGGATGAGGTGATGGTTTGATTGGCACTATTTTGGGGGTGCATATGACTTTTTGATCGCTTGCTATTACACTTTTTGTGATGTAAGGTGACAAATTTATTTTATTTTTTTACAGTATTTACCTGGGGGGCTAGGTTATGTGGTATTTTTATGGAGCAGGTTATTACGGACGCGGCGATAACTAATATGTCAACTTTTTTTATTTATGTAAGTTTTACACAATAATATCATTTTTGAAACAAAATTAAATCATGTTTTAGTGTCTCCATATTCTGAGAGCCATAGTTTTTTCAGTTTTTGGGCACAATTTTGGGGTGCATATGACTTTTTGATTGCTTGCTATTACAATTTTTGTGATGTAAGGTGACAGAAAAATGACTTTTTTTACACCTTTTTTTTACGGTGATCACTTGAGAGGTTAGGTCATGTAGTATTGTTATACAGCAGGTTGTTACAGATGCGGCAATACCTAATACGTATACTTTTTTTAAAATTTATATAAGTTTCACACAATAACAGCATTTTTTAAACAAAAAGTGTCTCCATATTCTGAGCCATAGTTTTTTTTATTTTTGGGTCGATTGTCTCAGGTAGCGGCTAATTTTTGGCGGCATGAGGTGATGGTTAGATCGGTACTATTTTGGGGGTATACGCCTTTTTGATTGCTTGGTGTTGCACTTTTAGTGATGGTTTATTTAGCAGTTTTTATTTTTTTGACGTGTGTTCACCTGAGGGGTTAGGTCATGTGATAGTTTTATAGAGCCGGTCGATACGGACGCGGCGATACCTAATATGTGTACTTTTCATTTTTTTCCATATTTTTCACAAATTTTTCCCCCTTTATTTTGGCAAAAGGATATATATATATATATATATATATATTTTTTTTTTTTTACTTGAAACTTTTAATTTTTTGGGGGGGAAACTTTTTTTAACTTGATTTTTTTCACTTTGTTTTTTGTCCCACTCTGGGACTTCAGCTTTTGGGGGTCTGATCTCCTTTACAATGCATGACCATACTTCTGTATTGTAATGTACTGGCTATAAGTGTATTACACAGTGTAATATACTTACAGCTCCCTGCCTGTGAGATCCAGGGGGCTGGATCTCACAGGCTCTCCCGGAAGGCAGCCACATGCTTAAGGAAGGCATCGGGCTGCCTTCCATGCCATCTGGTCCCCTTCACAGCAGCACTGGGACCCGATGGCTTCTTACTCCCTGCACGGACATCATACGTGCTGCGGTCAGCATTGACCGCGGCTGTGCAGGGGTTAATGCGCCGGCATCTGTGATTTTACCGACGGCGGCGCGTGCAGCAGGGGTCCGGCTATCAGTGACTGCTGGACCCCTGTCGCTGATCGGGCAGGCGCAGCTCCTGCACCCGCCCGATCACCATGACGTACATGTACTTCTCTGGTCCTTAAGTCACGGCCAGAGATGACGTACATGTACGTCATGGGTCCTTAAGGGGTTTATTCTTTCCTTTTTACACATACACAGTATGTCAGATCCCTCCGCCTAGTAGCCAAAACAACACAAAGAGATATGCTCTGCTTAATACCACGGTATATCATGAATACCAGGTGTTACCATTTGGGGGGGTCCCTTCACAGTCTGACCCTCTTCAATCAGTGTTGCCAGAGTCAGACTGCGCAGGGACAGATCTCCAATTGGTAAGACCTAGTTGTACATTTATTCATAAACTTCTAGTACGAATAACAGAGGAAAGGCACAACATAGATTCATAAGAATAAATGCTCAAGATTTGTTTTTTCATGGGGAGGGCAAGCAGTTACTAAAACAGACATGTCCTCTTTAAAAACAGAAACCTGTCAACTTCCTTTCCTCTCAGGAATGCCCTCTATTCAACATTAGCCTGCCAGTGCGTTCTGCACATTGTTGGTTTGCCAACTGCAAAAATTAGACAATGTAAGTTTCCTTGGGAACTGATTCTTCTCATGTGAACACATCTCAAAATGAATATATTGTTGGCCCCTTGGTCCTACCCCTTTCTGGTTATCCAGCTTTAGCTCAGACAGTACTGGAGTAGAAATCAAACACATGAAGCCGTACAGTCACAATCATTTATTATACACAGCAGACGTACAGTAGTCTTGTAAATACTCAGGATTATGTGCCCTGCAGACGTGGAATTACAGGATTGTTCATCCTCAAATAGCCTTTCTTCTGCTCATTTCCTCAATCATGTCATAGTCACAGGTCACAAGCAATGATGACCTGTACCCAACAATGGAAACTTATCAAAGCACGTTAAAAAAAAAAAAAAAAAAAGATATCAGAGTGAAAACCTGAAATACAGTAATAAATAAAAGGCACATCAAGCTTCCTAATCTATTTCATAATACATTATTTCCAGGGTTACTTTTCAGACCACAGATTTCTAGATTTCAAGTAAAGTGCAGCACCTTAGATATAACTTTTAATAAAATTTAATGAAAAATACATTCATTAAAAGAATAAAATATGTCAATTTTCTTAGCTTATTAATTATACAATATTGTCAAATGTCTTCAAATTACATAAAGGAATTAAAGGGGTTGGACACTTTGCTGGTAAATTACAGTAACGTGTGCTAATTGGCCTCTGGGCTTACCTTCGCCCTGATGGAGATGCCTCCCCTCAGTGTCCAGGGTAGCAGTGCTGTCCATATTATTTTCAGGCTTTCTTCTTCTTGTGCGCCTGGTCTGAAAGCCAGCAGCGCAGGCACAAATACAGGACATCAGGGACGCACCAGGCAGGTGCTGACCACTTTCAGTGCAGAATAAAATGCTCCATCTTGGAAACAATATGGATGGTGGTAATTGTTAACACCACTACCCTGGACATCAAGGGGCAGGGGGCACCTCCATGTGGGCTAAGGTAAACTGAGAGGCCAAACAGCATCTGCTGCTGTCATCACGAGCTAGTGAATGGCATTACTGTCACTTAGCAGGAAAGTGGTCATCTCCCAGTCATCTTCTTCGGATAGATGTGTAATATCTGGCAACAAAATCAATTAAATAAAAATAATTAAAACCCGTACCTGCCATCGCTGCCCATCTAACTGGAAATACTAACTAACTGTTTGTTGGCAGCACACATAAAGATGAGATCACCGGACAAATAAAAATTGATAAAATGCCATTTGCATGATAAAGTCACTTGCATTTCCTCTTTTTTTACAGATAGTTAAGACTGATATTAAGTTAACGTCTGATGTACAGTTTATGTTTAGAGTCAGTCCTAACATGGTTTATCTAAGCAGGCATAGTGCTACATCGATGGCTCGGCGCAGCATCCCTTTCAAGGATCCTCTATCACCAGATAAACCACAATGCTGTTACATAATTTACCTGGTAGGGTCAACAATCATTAAGAAAACCATTAGTATACAATAGGATTAGATTGTGCCTAGTTCTGGAGAGTGGCGTTTGGAATTATGAAGAACAGCAGATATAAGATTCGCCTTGTCAACCACCACAGTAAACTGAGATCATAAAAGTAAAAGGTCACTAACTTTTCAAAAGTTTAGATTGGCGGAGGTCTGAGCGCTGAGACCCCTACCGAACCCTAGAACAAGGGGAAAGAAGTGAACACATAGCATGTGCTTGTTGCTGAAGACAGATTCGAGACTTGGTCCATAGACTTCTATGCAGCCCCTCTTGCAGGGAGGAAAGTGAGTGCGCTATTAGTGTGGGGATCGTGGGGGTCTCAGCGCTCAGACCGCCAAAAGATCCAAACTTTTGATATGAATCTATGACACGTCATATGTTTTTTGAAAAGTTAGTGACCCTTTAAAAACACTGTGTAGAGTCTCTGGCTTTAGATGCCAACCTCATCAAAATCTGAAAAGATGAATAGTAGAATGCATAGCCAGGACTTAAGGAGGACATCAGAAAGAGAGCCAGTAGCTCTTCCAACAATGTTTGTGGACATTTTCCCTGCATCTGATATTGTAAAGCAAATGCATGTCTTCAAGATGTGAGGAATGAAGAGACCTCTACATAGTTTTTTCATACTAGTGACTAGAATATCTCATTCTAAAAAAATCATCCCTA
The DNA here is from genome assembly GCF_014858855.1 of Bufo gargarizans. NCBI lineage: Eukaryota > Metazoa > Chordata > Amphibia > Anura > Bufonidae > Bufo > Bufo gargarizans. The sequence continues at coordinate 131,225,236 of NC_058087.1, read as the reverse complement.
ATCCCCTCAGTGTTGGTCTCTTCAGTGCCGAACCATATGACTTTTCCATTACTTATGTCTTCTTTTAACTTCCGCTTAGACACCGTCAAAGTGCCAGGGTCCTCTGTTGTGTTGGGACCTGTCACCAAAACGTAACAAGAATGCCGGCTGCGCTCAAACAGGGCGGCTAAGAAATATAACAAAATGAAAGATGGTTAGAAACTGGAAAGACAACATGATTTCTACCTAGCTTTATCAAACCTGGAGTATAGAACTTGGATAGGCAAACAAGACCACAAAGAACCACAAACCAGTATGAAATTAAAGTGACTCTTAGGTCTCATGCACACAACCGCGGCGTGTTTTTACGGTGCGCACAATTTCCACAAAATGGACAAGAATGGGACATGTTCTATTTTTTTTGGCACCCCCACAGAACGGATGCAGATAGCACACGGAGTGCTGGCCACATCTTTTGCAGCCCCATTGAAGTGAATGGATCCGAGCCGCAAAAAAATATGGCTTAGATGCAGAACCAAATAATGTGCATGAGCCCTTAGGCTAGTCACTGATTACATACTGCGGATTACGCCGTTTTATTGTAGATTCTCATGTGGAAAAACTGCCGTGTAATACAGTACCAGCAACGCTCATGTACAATTTGTGTGGAAACGGACTCGCCGTGCAGATTCAGAAATCCTCAGCATGTCAATTGTTAGGGCCATTTCTTGTATGGATTTCACCATTTGCAATACAAAGGTGAGATCGGTGGCAAATCCGCACAAAAGCTGCAAGTAACACAAGCGGTCTTGGTCTGCTTTTGGTGCGCAAACACTCAGAAAACTGTACAGATTTTCCGTTAGTAAACCTACACCTGTATGCAGGTACCCTAAGGGGGAAAGTTAGCGTTCTCCTACAATGTGTTTTTGAGGTAAAAAAAAGTCACAAAACCCGGTTTTGCAACTTTTTAAACACCACTGTGCCGAAATCTAATTGCAACTGGTGTTTTTATGCGGCCCTTGCCAGTTTCTAAAAGAAGGGGGCATGGTGAGAGCAGAGTGGGGGCCACATTTATCACCATTTATAACAGAAAGTGAAGAAATTGATGACTGAAATCTATGCCAGCTATAAGCTGGATTTCAGTCTGGTGCATGGACTGCTGGAGGAGACACTTCATGTATAACATAGCCTGTGCCTCATCGTGAATTACATTTCTGCTCCGGCAGTAACTTGCCCATCAAATGCCGGTGTGTGTCCTATTACACTGCCTCATCTGATATTCGGACAGGACAAGGCCTCATCGACAGTAAACTCCTCAATCGGTGCTCCTTTGCGGCAGCCTATTACACAGGCTTGATGAAGTGAAGTATATACTGGGGGAATGGCTGCTACCACAATCATGCTTTCTCCATTCAGTTATACTGATTATTGGCAGCACCCCCATCCCCCCCGATTACACAGGAATCTGCTGCTGCTAAGCGGACAGCATTAATTCTGAATCAAAGATGCCTTCGCTCGACTGGATAGCTCAATTATATAGGCCAGTTATCAGATACAAGCATTCCTTAAACACTTGTTCTCAACAACTGGCCTGAAAATCGGTAAAGCCTGTATTACAGTGCCTTGCAAAAGTATTCACCCCCTTGACTTTTTTCGTATTTTGGCTCCTCATAACCTGGAACTAACATGGATTGTTTGAGGATTTGCATAATTTAATTTACAGAACATGTACACAACTTAGAAGTTTTTTTTATTTTTTATTGTGAAGCAAACAACAAATAGGACAAAATAACAGAAAAAGTCAATGTGCATAACTATTCATCCTATTCATCAATACTCTGTAGAGCCACCTTTTGTGGCAATCACAGCTCCAAGTCGCTTTGGATGAGTCTCTATGAGCTTGCTACATCTTACCACTCCTTGCAAAACTGCTCCAGCTCCTTCAAGTTAGATGGTTTGCGCTTGTGAACAGCAATCTTTAAGTCTGACCACAGATTTTCTATTGGATTGAGATCTGGGCTGTGACTAGGCCATTCCAACACATTTACTTGTTTCCCCTTAAACCACTCAAGTGTTGCTTTAGCAGTGTGTTTGGGGTCATTGTCCTGCTGGAAGGTGAACCTCTGTCCTAGCCTCAAATCTCGCACAGAGTGGGACAGGTTTTGCTCAAGAATATCCCTGTATTTAGCACCATCCATCTTTCCCTCAACTCTGACCAGTTTCCCAGTCCCCACAGCATGATGCTGCCACCACCATGTTTCATTGTGGGGATGGTGTTCTTTGGGTGATGTGGTGTTTTCTTTAATGGCCTAAAAGTAAAATTTTAGTCCCATCAGACCAGAGCACCTTCCTCCATACATTTTGGGAGTCTCCCACATGCCTTTTCACAGACTCCCAACGTGTCTCTTTGTTTTTAGCTGAAAGTAATGGCTTTCTTCTGGCCACTCTGCCATAAAGCCCAACTCTATGGAGCGTACGGCTTATTGTCATCCCATGTACAAATACTCCAGTCTCTGCTGTGGAACTCTGCAGCTCCTCCAGGGTTACCTTAGGTCTCCGTGCTGCCTCTCTGATTAATGCCCTCCTTGCCCGGTCAGTGAGTTTTGGTGGGCGGCTGTCTCTTGGCAGGTTTGCTGTTGTACCATGTTCTTTCCATTTGGTTATGATAGATTTGATGATGCTCCTGGGGACCATCAAAGATTTGGATATTTTTTTTATAACCTAACCCTGACTTGTACTTCTCAACAACATCGTCCCTTACTTGTTTGGAGAGTTCCTTGGTCTTCATGGCAGTGTTTGGTTAGTGATGCCTCTTGATTAGGTGTTACAGCCTCTGGGGCCTTTTAATAAAGGTGTGTATATGTAATGACAGATCATGTGACACTTAGATTGCAAACAGGTGGACATCATTTCACTAATTATGTGACTTCCGAAGGTAATTGGTTACACCATACATAGGCACATGCCAATTCTCTGTTTTCTATTTCTAAACAATAGTTTTATTTATATATTTTTCTCATTTCACTTCACCAACTTAGACTATTGTGTTCTGATCCATCACATAAAATTCAGATTAACAAAACATTGAACTTAAGGGTGTAATGTAACAAAATAAGAAAAAAGCCAAGGGGGGTGAATACTTTTGCAGGCACTGTACACCTGCCGATTTTTCAGCAGATGATTGCTAACAAGCATTTGTGATGTCAATGTAATGCATGGTCATTAAATGTCCTGAAGAGCAAGATATACACTTATCTGCTATGGCTAATGGATGAGGGTTTAATAGGAAATTTTAAAAACAGGGTATTCTAAGCCAGGAAACGTAAAGGGATTGTCCAGGTTCAGAGCTGAACCTGGACATAGCCCCTTCTTCACTCAGGCAAGCCCTCTGAGTCGAGCATCAGAGAATTTCATGCTCTGATGCTCTCCCTTGGCCTACGATATATTGTGCAGGATAAGGGCTTTTTTGTTTACATTTTTACACTGCTTAGGTGGAGGCTTCCGCCTAGCAGTGTTGCCTGTGATGTCACCGGCAATAATGGTCCGTTTTACAGGCTAGGGCAGTGCTAAAGCCTGCCCATTAGTGCCAGTGACATGGTGGCAATACTGCTATGTTGAAGCCTCCGCCCAGCAGAGACGCAGTAAGTCACTGGATCTGCTGAAAAAGCCCTTGCCCTGCACGATTCAGTGAAGGACAAGAGAGAGCATCGGAGCATCTCAGGAGGGGCAGCCTGGGTGAAAAAGGGGATATGTCCGGGTTCATCTCTGAACCCGGACAACCCCTTTAACAGTGAAAGTAATGTGATGTCACATTTATTATCATTTGTGACATGAACTTACCAGTAAAGAGGATTATATTTTCAGTATGATTGTTCAGTTGGAGAAGGGCATCTGGATGTGATGGGTGAAACATAAAGAGGTTTTCTTCTAATGCCTTCAACACAAGAAAAATATTAGATTTCATTGTATACCTGCTTTATGGAAACTGCAGACATGGAATAAACAATAAAAAGGCAAGGGAACATACGGCTATAAGAATAGAAATAAACTGTGATAAAGACATTGGCAAAGCTCCTCCATGGATCGAATGGATATGCATCTTATTGCATAAGTTATTGTGAAGTTTATGAAGAAACATCCTGTTGCCATCTGGAGCTATCAGTGAGCTGGTGCTGACACATCTATTGATTTTATATGTGGATGCACATTAGTGTTTTAACAGGGAAATCCTAGACAACCCTGCAAACCCAGCTCACTAACTCATGAAAGTCTCAGACAGAGAAACCAACCTCCCCTAGAATTTAAACTGCAATCAAAGTATTTAAAAAAAAAAAGATGGTTAAAATGCACAGTATCAAGAACAAGGGAATGGTCTAACCCGTAGTAAGTCCCTAGGTAATCCTGCCTGCAGGAGGCAATCCCACTATCTGGAATGCAGCATATGTCATCCTAGCCTTGGTGTAGTAGTAGTAGCAGTGGGACAAATAGTGGGACCGTAATACCTCGTTGGAGGGCTCTGGGGGATTGTTGGAAATTTCAACAGCTATCGCCTGAAGGGACACCCAACTGGAAAAGGACAATCCCACCATCTCTACAGGCCTAGAATATTCTTATAAGGGGAATAAAGGTATAACGGTTAGAGAATAGGACAACACACAACAATTAGGCCCCAAGTATCCGAGGGGTTTACTAAATACACAGTGATACAGAGGCCGATATACACAGTGATACAACGCTTTTCCCTCCATTAACTTGGTGGGGTTCATCAGTAGCTACTGGTGGTCCACATCTTTTTGTCCCAGTTGCTTCACAGCATTAGTTCCCTAAAAACCTCAATGGCTGAGAACTTTCCAAAATGTTTGCGTCATAGCGACATATCAAAGCTTATGATCAGTGGGGGTCTGTGTGTTTAGACCCCCCCCCCCCCCCCCCAATTACTAGAATGAGGAGAGATAAGTGGTCAGATATAGCACTCTTCTTGCTGCAGGAGACGGGTTCAATAGAACGTCTATAGGCCTGCCTTGATTCAATCGAGGAGGGAGAGTGCACTATGTGAGCACTTTAATCCTGTTCTGGCGATTAGTGGCACTCAGACCCTTACTGATCAAAACCTTTCATATTTTACGATGACAGTTTTTTTTGACAGTTCAGTGACACTTTGAGTGCATTAGGGTCATTATTATGGCAATCTTTATCTGTCCAGCCACAGGTTTCTCACATTTATTACTGATATCCTCTATATGCTCAGAATTCTCTGTTCATCTTGGGTGTGAGTGGTCTTATTAGCGATTGACAGCTATCTATGCAATCACACTCCTGTCAATCACTGATAAGACCGCCCGTTTTGGCTACTGAGCTCAGACGGTGTTGAGAGTTTAATGCACAAATCCTTTGCTGTATCTTTTCCCACAAACCTTATATTAACCTGCTCTGCTCCTCCTGCTCTATAGTATGCTGGCTGTAGATTGCACAGCGTTTACATGGTGAGTCAGTGCAAAGCAAAGCTGCCACAAACTAGCTTTATGCCATAGTGAATAGACAGACACTTACACTGTTGTTGAAATCTGGAGAGTTCACTGCCCAGAACAGAAATGTTGAGCGATGGTCTCCTGTATTCAGCACGGCAGGGTTTTGTCTGGCAATACCCAAATTCAGTTCATACTCCCACTGTAAAGCTCCACTGTTGCTGTCTACAATAATGACCTGAACACAAAGATTATTGAGAAACGGCGTAGAGACAGATTATAATGAGAGTATTACGGATATTATATTACATATAAAACAGGCAAAAAAATGGCAAACAGAATAAGGCTACTTGTACATCTGTGTTTTCCGTTCCGGTTTTGAGATCCGGCAAACGCTTCAGTTTTGTCCCCATTCATTGTCAATAGGGTCAAAACTGAACAAACCGGAACAGAGTGCACCAGGATGTATTCCGTTCCAGTTTGTTGCGTTCCCATCATGCACACAAAACTGCTGCCTTTTTGTGTGCGGCATGGGAAACTCAAAATAAAAAACCATGTAAGTCAAAGGTGCTGGATCTGTTTTTTTCAGACACAAAAAAACGGATCCAGCGTCCATTGACTTACAATGGTTTTAGTGCTTATGTTCAGTTTCAATATAATACAACCGGATCCGTTCAGATCGGATGCAAACGGTTGTATTATTCAAACGGATGTGTTTTCCTGCGGTTTTGAGATCCTCCTCTGCCAGATTTCAAAACTGGAAAGGAAAATGCAGATGTGAAAGTAGCCTAACCATATTTCATACATTACATCCACGTAAAGGAAGAGCTACCTTTCAATAATACATATAGTTTAAGAGGTCTGGGCTTCAAGACAGCCTCTCAGAAATAAGAGCATGTAATAATGCTTCTTAAACAGCTACAGAATGAAATGAATTATGCATTTTGGGCGAGTAGAATTAGCCTTCACTATGAGCCCCTCTGCACTGTAGCTGGGAGTATCATAAATACCCATACAGTGAATTCCAGCTATACATAGCGTAGTGTTGTATCGGTAAAATACCCACACGCACCTTTTTTTTGTTCATTCCAGTTTCAAGCTCCATCATTATAGAGAAGACATCTCTCTTGAAAAACCCCAGTGCTGGCTTACTAAAAAAAACATAAAATCCACTAGTTTACAAAACCGCAGTACAAAAGCAGTGAGTGTAAAATGTGTGTACAGAGATAGTGAATATATAAAATATCTGTCCTAAATGCAAGAAATCATTTGGATCACTGACAACCTCTATTTCATATTACTACATTATAGTATATAGCATGGTTGAAAAAAAAGATGTTCTCTGGACCTAGAAGCTGAGGCTTACCCTTAATGTTTGATCAGTGTAACGAGCTGCCATAGCGGCCTACAGTAGGGGTACAGTAGCCACTGATCAGTGGGGATATTAGAGGCTGGACTCTGATCAAACATAGATGGCCTATCCTGAGGGGGTCAAAACTGCTGACAAACTCCCTTTAAGTTCTAGAGAACCTCTTCTCTATTATGCATGAATGTGAGTGCAACTGTCTTATAATTGTTATGAGACATCGGAGCTGCGGTCACATGCACTCTAGGTGCAATCAGAGGCTGCAAATGCACTGAATAGTGAAAACTCTGCAAATGCACTGAATAGTGAAAACTCTGCAAATCAATGCTTCCTGTGTGACCAAAGTAGCCATGTGGCCCTAAACTGAGCTCTTAGCATCTAATATAGTTCAAACCTGAACCATATGGTTAAACTGGCACTTAGGCTACTTTCACACTAGTGTTTCTATTTTCCGTTATTGATCTCCGTCATAGGGTCTCAATACTGGAAAAAAACGCTTCCGCTTTGTCCCCATTCATTGTCAAGATGGATGCGTCATGACCAACAATGCAAGTCAATGGGGACGGATCAGTTTTCTCTGACACAATAGAAAACGGATCGGTCCCCCATTGACTTTCAGTGGAGTTCATGACAGATCCGTTTTGGCTATGTTAAAGATAATACAATCAGATATTTTCATAACGGATGCAGATGGTTGTATTATCAGTAACGGAAGCGTTTTTGCTGAACCCTGCCGGATCCAGCAAAAACACTAGTGTGACAGTAGCCTTAGGCCAGTGGTGGGCAAACTTTTTTGTCAACTGAGCCAAATATCGCCAAAACCACAATTAAAATTTCTTTCGAGAGCCACATTTTTAAAACCTAAAATATTGCGTCAACAGTAGCAGTGAGAACTATTAGGGCTCATGCACACGACCGTGTGCCCTCCGTTGCCATATTGCAGGCCGCATACGGCGGGTCCGCAATACACGGGCACTGGCCGTGTGCAGCCAGCATCATGGACCCATTCACTTCAATGGCTCCAGGATCTGGGATATGAGTGCTAGAGTGTGCTTCCGTGATGCTTCTGGCTGTGCCTCCGCACCGCAAAAAAGTAGCACATGCACTACTTTTTTGCGGTGCGGAGGCACAGCCTGAAGCACCACGGAAGCACTCTGTAGCACTCATATCCCGGATCCTGGACCCATTGAAGTGAATGGGTCCATGATGCGGGCTGCACACGGCCGCGTGCAGCCCGCATCATGGACCCATTCACTTCAGCATTCGGATGCGGATCGCGAACCCCTTTCAAGTGAATAGGTCCGCGATCCTCATGCAGCTGCCCCATGGTCTGTGTCCGTGCATTGCGGACCGCTATTTGCGGTCCGCAGCACAGGCACGGCGCCCTTACATTCGTGGGCATGAGCCCAGAGTGTGTTTTTTACTTTATATGTACTTTCTTTTACTTGGATCTTGATTATTATTTTATCTTTATCATTTTTTACTTTTATTGAACTTGTCTGCAGACATTAATTTTGCTGTTTAAACACATGCCAAGTAAATGCTGATGCCAAATAATTTAGTCACCTGTAGAAGGAGGTACACTGACTCTGAAAGGAGGTAGAAGGAGGTACACTGACTCTGAAAGGAGGTAGAAGGAGGTACACTGACTCTGAAAGGAGGTAGAAGGAGGTACACTGACTCTGAAAGGAGGTAGAAGGAGGTACACTGACTCTGAAAGGAGGTAGAAGGAGGTACACTGACTCTGAAAGGAGGTAGAAGGAGGTACACTGACTCTGAAAGGAGGTAGAAGGAGGTACACTGACTCTGAAAGGAGGTAGAAGGAGGTACACTGACTCTGAAAGGAGGTAGAAGGAGGTACACTGACTCTGAAAGGAGGTAGAAGGAGGTACACTGACTCCGACTTGTAGCCTGCAGCGGTGTTCTGTCTCTGGCAGATTTCACTGCCCGGGAAGTTTTCAATACCTCTCATCACTTCCTCCTCGTTCCGACGTCTACTCTGGAAGGAGGTGCGTACTGCCGGCCCTAATGTGATGCGCGTGCGCTAATACTAATTATCTTGCCTGTCGGTTGCATTTGCGTTCCACAAAGCAAGAGAGGGCGTGTTCGCTAACTAGTATTAGCACACATGCATCACAGTAGGCCCTACTGTGATGCGCGTGCACTAATACTAGTTAGCGAACACGCCCTCTCTTGCTTTGTGGAACACAAATGCATCCCACAGGCAAGATTCGATTCCTCTGTAGTGCAGGATAGGTCGCCGAGGGAAAGAGCCGTATTGAAGGGTCTAAAGAGCCGCTTGTGGCTTGCGAGCCGCACTTTGCTGACCACTGCCTTAGGCCATTCTCTGATACGTGTATAATTTTATGTAAGCCTGTTTTGCCTTTCTGACCTGAGCCTATGTTGGAGGTTTAATTATTGTACTGTAAATCTATTAAGTATCTTTATTTTGCTGTATACAATGTGACAATGTTTTTTTTTTATTCTCTAAATAACTTTACTTAAAAACTAAGGGTGTCATTTACTATCAGATATACACCAGTATTCTGGGGTGTATACGTTATGTCGCAGATTGTGGCAGAAAGTTACTTGCACTGCAATCTGCTACTTTTCCCCACTCACGCCAGGTGTAAAAAAGGGGTTGTGACGTGGGTGGGGAAGGGCCGGCAGGCTCATCTCATTTATCATTTTCTATGTCTGTTTTAGGGGTAGAAAATGGTCTAAATTTAAGCCAGCAAGGAAGTTGGCTTACATTTAGACCGGTAGTGGATGCACCGAAGTTCTGCAGAAGCCTGTGCCTCTTCATAACTTCAGTGATCCACCGCCAACACAGGGGTTATTAAGACCGACATCTAAAATGCTGGTTTTAATAAATGACCCCCTAAATATCTTACCTTAAAATGTTGGTCGTATTCACCGTCCACAATGTTTGAAACTTTTGACCATCTAGCAATTCAGAAACCTCAGATCTCACAACTAAAATGTTGTTATAATATCTTCCAGGAATATTTAATATGTAGAGAATGTTACCGGAGCTAAAATAGAAACAGAACAAAGACAAGAACCATAAGTACAGAGGGAAAATAAAATGTAAGCAGTGCAAATACATGGCATATCTGACACCCTGCCAGCAATACATGCAATCCATAACCAAATAATAACATCCCTCAACATGAAGGAAATGTAATGTTCTGTTTCCCTACTACTCTGGTTAGGAGCCACTAGTTTTACAGCTACTCTGGTTAGAAGCCACTAGTTTTACTACTACTCTGGTTTAGTGCCACTAGTTTTACAGTTACTCTGGTTTAGTGCCACTAGTTTTACTACTACTCTGGTTAGGAGCCACTAGTTTTACTACTACTCTGGTTAGGAGCCACTAGTTTTACTGCTACTCTGGTTACGAGCCCTTAGTTTAACTACTACTCTGGTTTAGTGCCACTAGTTTTACAACTACTCTGGTTAGGAGCCACTAGTTTTATTACTACTCTGGTTTAGAGCCACTCGTTTTACTACTACTCTGGTTTATAGCCCCTAGTTTTACTACTACTCTGGTTTAGAGCCAATGGTCTTACTACTACTCTCTTTTAGTGACACTAGTTTTACTACTACTCTGGTTTAGTGCCACTAGTTTTACTGCTACTCTGGTTAGGTGTCACTAGTTTTATTTTTATACTACTCTGGTTAGGAGCCACTAGTTTTATTACTACTCTGGTTTAGAGCCCCTAGTTTTACTACTACTCTGGTTAATAGCCCCTAGTTTTACTACTACTCTGGTTAATAGCCCCTAGTTTTACTACTACTCTGGTTTAGAGCCAATAGTTTTACTACTACTCTGGTTTAGTGACACTAGTTTTACTACTACTCTGGTTTAGTGCCCCTAGTTTTACTACAACTCTAGTTTAGATAATAACATTTGCAAATACAGGTGCACTCTGCGGTCTACTAAACCCTCATACTGATGTTAAAATTGAGAGATTAGCCAACATATCCTACTGTGGAGGACATGTCTGAGCCCGAGCACCGCGCCAAGGTTTGTATATATAGAGATGCTTGGAGGTGTATGAACTCCAATTTAAATGTGCCTGTTTTCCATTCACATGCTACATTTAGGTGCACCTGCGAGGCCTGGGCCATATCAGCCAGTCTTGAGTGGGGCTCGCAGACTCCTCCCATTGCAAGCATGGCTACATGCTGGAGGTAACTGGTGAGTTGGCTATGAGTCGGACCTTGCGCTCCTGTAATTTGCCCACTGGCTCAGGTATTGCCCATAAGGCACATGTAAGTGAGTGTTAGGTCCCAAGCTATTTGAGAAACCTTGACACGGTGCTTGGGCTCAGACATGTCCTCCACAGTAGGATATGTTGACTAATCACTCAATTTTAACATCAGTATGAAGGTTTAGTAAGACCGCAGAGTGCACCTGTCTTTGCTATTATCTTGTTATATTGGTTATCACATCCGCATAATTTCTATCTTGTATAGGATGTCTATTATGGTACTTGTGGTCTGCTGCGGGCATCCTCCACTGTATGCATTTGTGCTGGGGATCGCCATTAGCAACGGGCTACAAGTGCAGGATTTGATCTCCTGTATACACATGCCCAACTGCATATGGGTTTGAGCACTTCCTGCTTGCTTAACACCACGCCATTTTTTCTGTTGGTTTGTATACTCAGGTTTAGAGCCACAAGTTTTACTACCACTCTAGTTAGGAGTCACTAGTTTTACTACTACTCTGGTGTAGTGACACTAGTTTTACTGCTACTCTGAGAACGAGACACTAGTTTTATTACTACTCAGGTTTGGAGCCACTAGTTTTACTACTACTCAGGTTTGGAGCCACTAGTTTTACTACTACTCAGGTTTGGAGCCACCAGATTTATTACTACTTAGGCTAGGAGCCTCTAGTTTTACTACTACTCAGGTTTGGAGTCACTAGTTTTACTACCACTCTGGTTAGGAGCCACTACTGTTACTACTACTCTGGTTTAGTGCCACTAGTTTTACTGCTACTGGAGGTTTGGAGCCACTAGTTTTACTACTACTCTGGTTAGGAGTCACTAGTTTACTACTACTCTGGTTTAGTGCCACTAGTTTTACTGCTACTGGAGGTTTGGAGCCACTAGTTTTACTACTACTCTGGTTAGGAGTCACTAGTTTACTACTACTCTGGTTTGGAGTCACTAGTTTTACTACCACTCTGGTTAGAAGCCACTACTCTTACTACTACTCTGGTTTAGTGCCACTAGTTTTACTGCTACTGAGGTTTGGAGCCACTAGTTTTACTACTACTCTGGTTAGGAGTCACTAGTTTTACTACTACTCTGGTTAGGAGTCACTAGTTTTACTGCTACTTTGGTTTAGTGCAGCTAGTTTTACTACTACTCTGGTTGGAGTAGTCTCTATTTGATTGTGGAGGAGAGATTAGGTTCACTAGGAGAGCCATGTAAGAAGTCCTGTTATATCCATGCCTACAGGAGTAGGAATAGTTCATAATCCAAGATTCCAAAATATCACATCTAAATAATAAAAGCCATTGCAATGTACACAGTTTAAAGATTCCATCTCTGAGCTGAGGTCACTGGAGTGATGTTGCATAGGCAATGTGTGTAAGATGGCCATACACATTAGTTAAATGTAGGCCAAACCGTGCCCAATTCCTCAGAATCAGCCAACTATCTAACACATTTGAGGGTGTCCTTACTTTCCCACCATGGCTGATGTTGACAGAAAAGGAGATTTTTTGTGAAACTCACCTCTAAAATCTTTTTCTCGTCTTTTCCATTGGGGGACACAGACCATGGGTATAGCCTAGGCCATTACTAGGAGGAGACACTATGGAAACAAAAAAGATAGCAGCTCCTCCTCCCCAGGCTATACCCCCATGCTCCACCGGGAGGACCCCAGCGCGTACAAAAGCAGTAGGAGAAAGAGACAAAAACTACAGAGACCAGAACAAAGGAATACCACCATCGGACCGATAACCCTAAGGTCCCGAAGAACCAAACCAACCCCTCCTGCAATGGGGGGGAGCTGTGTCCCCCAATGAAAAAGATTTTACAGGTGAGTTTCACAAAAAATCTCCTTTTCTCGCACATTCCATTGAGGGACACAGACCATGGGACATCCCAGAGCAGTCCATGGGGTGGGAAAAAATCAGCACCTTCAAGGGAAAACGCCCAGCGGTCAAACAGGAACCACCGCCTGCAATACCTTGCGCCCAAGGACAGCATCAGCCGATGCCAAAGGATGCAGTTGGTAAAACTTTGTAAAGGTATGTAAGGACGACTAGGTGGCTGCCTTACAAATTTGAGATGCCGAGGCGCGATTACGCCTAGCCCAGGAAGCCCCCACCGCCCTGGTGGAGTGCGCGGTAACTCCAGCTGGGGGAACCCTGCCACGGGCACGATAGGCCATGGCAATAGCCGACCGAATCCCTTGAGCTACCGAGACCTTGGAAGCCGCCAGATCTTTACGAGGCCCTTCAGGAATCAGGAAAAGGGCATCCGTACGGCGAAAAGGGGCAGTAACCGACAGTTACACTTGCAGAGCACGGACAACGTCCAGGGAATGGAGAGCGCGCTCCTTGCGGTTCGCCAGGGATGTACAAAAAGAGGGCAGGACTATATCTTCATTAAGGTGGAAGGCGGAGACCACCTTGGGCAAAAATGAAAGGACCGGGCGTAGCACCGCCTTATCCTGTTGTAAGACCAAGAAGGGCTCCTTAGAGGAAAGAGCGGCCAGCTCCGATACCCTCCTGATCAAGGTAATGGCCACCAAAAAGACCACCTTCCAGGTGAGAAGAAACGTCCCTCAGAGGCTCAAAGGGAGCCGCCTGGAGGGAAGACAGAACCAAATTGAGATCCCAGGGGGGCAGGGGAGGAACATACGGAGGGACCGAATGCGCCACCCCTTGTAGGAAAGTCCTCACTGGACCAAGCAGAGCCAGGGATCGCTGGAAGAAAATGGCTAGAGCCGAGACCTGGCCTTTCAGGGAGCTCAGGGACATTCCCATCTGAAGGCCCGACTGGAGAAAGGAGAGGACCACCGGAACCGAAAAACGAAGGGGAAAAACGCCTAGGCAAGAAAGGCCTTCCAGGTACGATAGTATATCCGGGAGGAAACTAGTTTTCTGGCCTTGATCATGGTCTTCACAACAGAGTCCGAGAAGCCCCTCTTCTTCAGGATGGCGGTCTCAACAGCCACGCCGTTAAACGAAGTGACCGTAAATTCTGGTGGAAGAGCGGTCCTTGAGACAGTAGGTCCTCCCTGAGAGGAAGAGGCCACGGAACGTCTGCCAGCATACGAGTGACGTCCGAGAACCAGGTGCGGCGAGGCCAATCGGGGGCGATGAGAATGGTTGGAATCCCTTCCGACATAATCTTGCAAAGGACCTTTGGTAGTAGAGGCTGTGGTGGAAAGACATAAAGGAGGGGGAAGCCTTGCCACGGAGACACCAACGCATCCACCCTGTACGCCTCCGGATCCCGAGCACAGGTCATGAACGTGGGAACCTTGTTGAGCCTGGATGCCATCAGGTCGACGTCCAGGCGGCCCCACCGGCGACAGATGTCCTCGAAAACCTCCGTATTTAAAGACCCCTCTCCTGGATCCACTGTGTTGCGGCTGAGAAAGTCTGCCTTCCAATTGTCGACCCCTGGGATGTATACTGCCGACAGTACTAGAACATGAGTCTCCACCCACTGGAGGATCCTTTCCGCCTCCTGCATCACCATCCGGCTGCGGGTCCCACCCTGGTGATTGACATAAGCCACGGGTGTGGCATTGTCCGACTGGACCCTTACCGGGTGATCTGTCAGGAGAGCAGTCCAATGAGAAAGGGAGAGGAAAATTGCTCTGAGCTCCAGCACATTGATCGGAAGGCGGGCTTCCGCCGCCGACTAAACTCCCTGCACCGTCCGGGCCTGGAGAACACCACCCCAACCCAGGAGACTGGCGTCTGTGGTGACGACTATTCAGGAGATCGGAAGGAAGGACCTCCCTGAAGTCAGGTTTTGAGGGGACAGCCACCAATGGAGTTCCACATGAACCCACAGAGGCAGATGGACCCGAGAGTCCAGACCGCGCGATGTCCTGTCCCAAAAGGACAGGATCGCCCGCTGCAGAGGCCGAGTGTGAAACTGGGCAAAGGGGGCAGCCTCGAATGAGGCCACCATCAGACCAGAACCCTCATGCACTCCCGGATGGAGAGACGTCGGGAGCGCAGTAGGCGAGATACCGACTGCTGAATCCAAGAGGACTTGGAATCCGGAAGGAATATACGAGCTACCGTGGTGTCCAGAACCATCCCTAGGAAGGTCACCCTCTGAGAGGGGTGAAGAGATGACTTCTGGACATTGATCAGCCAGCCGAACTGTTCCTGAGTCTGAACAGTGATTGGGACTCTGTCCTTGGCCTGGGGAAGGGAGGAATCCTTTATTAGTATGTCGCCCAGGTAGGGCAACAGAGATATGCCCCTGGTACGGAGAAGCGCCAAGAGCGTCGCCAAGATCTTCGTAAATACCCGAGGGGCCATAGCCAGCCCAAAGGGAAGGGCGACAAACTGGCAATGCTGCCCGGCGACAGCGAAACACAGAAACCTGTGGTGAGATTCTGCTATAGGGACATGCAAATAGACGTCTTGTATGTCCACAGACGCGAGGAACTCCCCTGGAAGAAGAGAAGCAATAACGGATCGGAGGGATTCCATCCGGAACCCCCGGGCCCGCAGAGACCTGTTTAACAGCTTCAGGTCTAGAACCAGACACACCAATCCCTCTTTCTTTGGAACAACGAATAGGTTGGAGTAGAAACCTGCGCCTTGCTCTTCCAGAGGGACTGTAACAATCACTCCCCTGTCCAAAAGGGAAGAGACCGCCTGCAAAAGGGCCGAGGCCCGGACCGGATCCCCCGAAACCCGAGAAGGGAAGAAACGCTCCGGGGGCCTGGAAGCAAATTCTATTTTGTAACCGGATGTTACAATTTCCAGGGCCCAGGTGTCCTGGATGTGAGCTCTCCAAACCTGTTGAAAGGAGAGCAATCGGACCCCCACCGTAAGAGGTGGGGGCGCCCCTTCAGGCGGAGGACTGCTTGTGAGCCGCAGGGTGGGCTGACTGTGGCCGCGGGCGCCAGGAAGGCTTCTTGCAGGAGTCCCGAGAGCCACCCGGGAAGGGGGCTGCCGCAGATCTGGAAGAGGAGAAGCGACGAAAGGACTGGTTCCTAGAACCGGAGGACCGAGCTCCAAAGGTGCGCTTGGATCTAGATTGGGGCAGGTTGGTACTCTTGCCCCCCGTCGCGTCCGAGATGATCTCGTCCAGCTTAGCGCCAAAAAGCCTGGAACCCGCAAAGGGGAGGTTAGTGAGGGAACGCTTAGAGGAAGCGTCAGCGTCCTAAACCTTCAACCAGACTTCTCTGCGCTGAGGGACCGAAAGGGCCGAAACTAACTCTCGCAAAGTGAGAATGCTTCGCAGAGAAACTTTGTCGCCTGAGACATCTGGAGGACAAAGTTCAAGGTGTCCGTAGAGGCATCCTGCTCCGCTAGGTCCTGATGGTGGCGCTGCAACCATACGGAAAGCGCTCTGGATACCCAGGCCGAGGCGAAAGTGGGCCGCAGGCCTGTGCCTGCCAGAGTGAAGATGCCTTTGGACAGAGAATCCAAACGCCTATCAACTGAGTCCCGTAGAGATGAACCGTCCAAGACCGGTATGGCCATATTCTTAGCCAATCTGGCCACTTTAGGAGGAGAAGACCACTGCTGCACATTTTCTGCCGGAAATGGATAAAGAGTATCCATGCACTTCGTGGCAAAAAAACGGTGATTAGGGCGGTCCCAGGCCTTAGAGAGGACCTTGTCGAGCTCGCCATGTATGGGGAATACAACCGTTTGTGGTTTCCTAGAGTGGAAAAGAGGGAATTCCTGGCTACCAGCGGAATGAGATTCCCCCTGGATATCAAAAGTATCCTGGACCACCGCCGCCACCAAATCTGCCACCATAGTGGACAGTTTGGGCGAGGGTTCCAGCTCTGTGTCCTCGTCAGAACTGGATCTTTTCCCTTCTGATCTATGGTCCCTGCGAGAAGGGGAAGTGTCTGAACGGGCCTCGAGGCGAGGAGGGGAAGCAGAATCATCCGAGGAAGGATGCTGCTGTGTACGCTGCCTCTTAGCGGCCGAGCGTCCTCTGTGGGAACCACTGGGAAGTGGATTGGTGTTAGCCACAGGATCCGTGGACGCCAAGCGTTCCATGAAGGCCATGGCGGCCCGAGAGACTTGGGCTAAATCAGCGGCCGCCCTAGAAATGGAAGAGGCCCAAGCGGGTTCCGCGGGCTCCGAAGGGGCGGAGGGAGGACTGGGCTGAGCGAGAGGAGGAGGAGGAGGGGGGGGAGGATGATCCTGTCCAGAGGCAAGGCAAAAGTCACAGGATCCAGTGACCGAAAGTGGCAAACAACAGACTTTACATAGTCCCAGTGGGGCCTGAGGAGCCGACTTGGATTTTTGGGGGGCCCCAGGTTTCGGCATGATGGCAGCAATCCCTGCAAAGAAAGGGGTCAGGGTCTCCTACCGTTCCCGCAGCACGCTGAGAAAATACTATCCTACCGCGACAAGAGTGGAGCCGGGAGCAGCCGCGTGTGGAGAGAGCTGAGACGGAAGCGCCAAGCTGGAGAATAGGGCTCCGCCCACAAATCGCATCAAGAAGGCGCAAAGCCCGTGCGCGAGGGGGAAGTATGAAAAATAATAGAGTCGCGGCCGCCGGAAGGTAGGAGGGCCCGCTCCTTAATCACTGCTGTGGGAGAGCCGATTGCCACTTCTGCAAGAGCGATTGCCCCAGACAGGAATCCTTCCCCCCTTTAAACCACCCACTAAGCGGCCCTAAGTGTCACACCGGAGACAGAGGGAGGACAGTGTACTTATCTGCGTCTTGCAGTCTTCGCCCCTCTGATCCACACCAGCGGAGGTCACCTCTTCAGTCAGCTGGCACAAGGAGTGGCAGTGAACTGGAAGGAGGGCAGGATAGGTGACCCCAGATCTGGTAGGCCACCGGAGCTGCAGGTCGAGCCCGGTTCCACTTAACTTCTGGGGGAGGGTGGGAGGTAGCCGGGGATATCAGTTCGACCACGGCGCTCGCTCCACCGAGAGACCAGGAAAGCAAAATTGCGATCCTGCGTCCTCTGCTGAAAAAACGGGAGTAGAGTGTCTAAAATGTCACTAAGCAAGACTGGGGTCCTCCCGGTGGAGCATGGGGGTATAGCCCGGGGAGGAGGGGCTATATTTTTTGTTTGCATAGTGTCTCCTCCTAGAAATGACCTAGGCTATACCCATGGTCTGTGTCCCCCAATGGAATGTGCGAGAAAGAAGGATCGCGCAGTTGGATTTCAACACGCCCAATCGTTTTGTTCTCAGAAGAGATAAACCACCTCCAGAGGTGTCTGGCAGTGTCTTACTGGCCTCTCCCCATTCAGAAAACATGCATGCTCAGCTGGACTGCATGCATATATATGAGGTAGTTAGGAGGAATAATGGGAGAGCAAACACTCATCTAAAGTGCACAGCCAGCTGCTCCGAGCCTCCTGCTATTGCAGCAATGACATCATGTTCTCCTATATCATACTCAACCACTGCAGGCAGTTACTATCCTCAGCAGAAGGCCAGTGATTGGCTGCAGCACTCATATGCATGACTCCGCTGCAGTCAAGTAAGCCAAAGCCTGGCTGGGCGGATTGCAGTGGTGGCACTGGAGAAGTGGGAGTCTGAATGGAGAAGTATAACTTCTTTTACAGTTTTAACATTTTCCCTGCCTTAAAGTTTTTTTTTTACCTTAGAAAACTCATTAAAAAATATAAAACTTGATAGAACAAGCATCTGAAGCTTTGTATTCAGAAATATTTAAACAGTTTCTAGATGAATTTACAGTAGAACGTCACCAATGCTGTCACATATACTTACCTGGAAGAAGCTATGATGGGAATAAACCCTGCAGTAGTGTTCCCTTGTGCCTCCCAGTCAGAGTCCTGCATGATAGGTAACGGTTTTTCATCAGGGCCCGCAGTGTGAGAACACAGGTCGCTGACGGCATAAGCAGCAATGGACCTACCTGTTTGAGGAGGGTAAGGTTTGTTACCGTGTCAGTACTGTATTGTAATATGCACCTACCAATCGCTTAGATCAGAATTAGACAGGTCAGAGCTGTAGATAGAATGTTTTCATAGCAGTTTAGTTATTTCACCTTTGTAGAACAGGACATACGGTGCCTTTGACTTTGTCACATGTGTGTAATAACCGCTTGGTTGCTCAGTCCCAATCCTCCACTTTATTCCGATACGATCTCCATTTTTTCCTGAGAATATAGCACTCTGCAGCTATAAAAACAGAAGACAAAAAGAATGACTATTGTCTCTATGTGACGTTCTATACATAATCTTACGCTGGATTCCTGTCACTATACAGCTGGCTGATAAACTGCTGTCTGCCATGTGACCTGACAGTTGTCACTGTGTATGGCCATCTGGGCTCCCAGTTCTGGTTAAAAAGGGTTTTCCAAGACTTTCATTCTGATGACCTATCCTCAGGAGAAGGGTCCATTACCACGTCCGTAATTTGGGTCCACATTCGTTCCACAATTTGAGGACTCATTCACTTTCAATCAGCTGTTTGAGAAGGCCATGGGGCTCCTGTGAGCACCGCGGCCTTCTCTGTGCTTACAAAGCACAGCTCTGTACATAGTATAGTGAGCCTCGCTGCCTTCTCAAACAGCTGATCAGCGGGGGTCCCAAGTATTGGACCCCCACGATTGGATACTGATGACCTCTCCTGAGGACAGGTCATCAGTATTAAAGATTTGGAAAACCCCTTTAAGTTTAGAAATGAAAAAAGATAATAGAAAAATCATACATATCAAGCTTCAGCATAAGGTGAGTGATGCTAAAGTAATTTAAAGGGGTTGTTGAGCCAAGAAAAAAAGATTTAAAAACAGAACAACATGGCTTGAAAAAGTAAAAGAAAGCAATAATGACCCAGCCGAGTGCCGACCTGTCCTTACTGCCGGATCAGTGACTGAGGCTAGCGACTGGGTAAGCAGTCACGTTTCCTGTGTTTAGAGGGATCAGGAAGTACAGGGACCCAGGAATCTTTGGAACAGGAGTGGCGGAAAATTTGTAAGCCTTCATTTTCTTTTTTTTTTATAGATTCCTTAAAGAGGTTATCTGGTAATACCTGACTTTTGACTGATGCCTGCAGCCTCATACTTATCTGCCCCCTGCCACTCTGGTCCTTTGTGCTGTGGGGCACAGGCCCCTTTTCTCATGCTTAGTTTGTATTGAAACACATTAAAGAAACTTTAGTTTCCATCAAAACTCTGAGGGTAGGTGATAGAGCGAACACAATATCACATACAAGGATGAGTTACATAAATCAGCCTGACAGACATTAGAGATTGGCAAGGACTAGACAGACATGAGAGGCAGACTAGAGCGAGACCTTTCCAGGGTTTAAGGCTGGTAGAAAATATGTTATAGTCACAACCTTTGGTGAATATCACAACTCATTTGCTTTGTGTTACTACAGTATAATAATGAATCATAGCCTGTACATTATATTGGACATAGTTACATATTTTTACCTCATCTTCCACAAAAAGAAAAAACATAAGATCTTCTACACCATCTTTATCCACATCTGGAATTTTCAGCACTGGTTTTAGAACTGTGGACTCAGCTGCAAACTTCGTTGGCTTTTCCCACAAGGTGTGTCCTGCAAGACATGAGCTGATGTGTGCCAGGCAAATATCGGGACTCCATGGAGACCGACTTTCAAGAGGTCTCCAAGACAAATGAAATGAACTGAGCGCAGGACGTGATCACACTTTGAAATAGTACGGGTAGATGTTTGGTGTAGACTGGAGGACTCAGTGCTGCCATATATACATTCATTACTAAGAACTGACACCGATTCATTCATGGAGAATATTCTCCAATATTTCATCCTCAGCAAAATTGTGTGGCATGTATCTGGTGCTGTGACTTGTGCATCAGACTGCGGTCAGGTGAGGAAGGTTAGTGGCCGAGCTGTTGTACCTATGTGTGGATTACTGCAAGTACGGGGGAAACGCACAAAAACCATGTACTCCACTGAAATTATAGTGATCTGCAGCAGTTACAGCAGCTCGACCACAATGTGTACTGAATTTGGCGGAAAAATGTTGGCACACATTGTTACATGTTAAGCCACACCCCATCCCAGAAGGCCACACCCTTTCCCACTAAGCCACACCCACTGGCCGCACAAAGTGACTAAAATGTCTAAAAAAATGAATGTGGTGTGCGGCATAAATACTCCCTGATGTTGCAGATTTCCCTGCACAGAGAACAATCCGGGTAACAATCCCGTTTCTGCTGTGTCCAGGAGGTCCACACAGGACGTATAAGCTGAGGATTATGTGGCAAAGTGTTCTACTGTATCTGCAAAGCGAATGAGATTTTAATGTGCTCGTCTACATGCTGCGGAAAAAAAAAGGGTTAAAAAACGTATTTATCTTTCTTTATTTGCTTTACAAAGAACCTACCTTGAAGGTGCACTTACTGGTAAATGTCTTTTACAGGTGTAATAAATCCTCCTATTACTCTCACCAATACTAGATTTTCACACTAGAGAATAATTATTTAGATAACTGATAAATTGCACATAGCGAATCTTACCTGTTTTCGAATCAATTGCTAATATGAATCCGGATTTCCTTATAACCAGACAGCCACCGCTGTCCTCACCACCAAGGTCCTGGATATTGCACTCCACTAACTGCACATCATCATCAGAAACAGGTCTGATCCACAGGGTACTTCCATTTGTCCCAGACAGGGCAGATAAGAAGAAGCATGGTTTCTGGAAGCCTGCAAAGATTGAAGATACCCTTCACATTGATGCACAAGTTAGCTGTCGCTGAAGGTGAGTGAGAAAGTTACATCTTTAAGGGTACGACCACGCGGCGGTTGCGGCGTGTCCATGCTGCATTCGCGTACCATGTGGCCGAAAAGGCCACAGTGGGCTCTAATCACACTAATGAAGACCGCACCGTTCAGCGGGCCGCGCGGCCACTAACAATACAGGCCTGCTGAACAGTGCGGTCTCCATTAGTGTGATTAGAGCCCACGGTGGCCCTTTCAGCCGCATCACAACCATGCGGTGTGGTTGTACCCTTAGGGTGTATTTAGATGGTGTGTGACTGGGTGTGGTTTTTGCCATGGTTTTTGGTGTGGATGTGGTTTTCACAAATGAAACATGCTGAATATTTTGTACATGTAAAAAAAAAAAAAGGCTATGAGCTGTGTGCTGCGATTGGCCAGTGCTGCAGCAAGGGACACGCCTCCTACAAAAAAATCAGTCTAGTACAACAGGCGGAGCTGAGACACCGGAGCCTATACCGGGCGAACGGAGCGGCGCCCAGGCATACTAGTAAGTGCAGGGGGACCCCTGGGCGCCGCTCTGCCCACAGATAGAGTTAGTTTTTAGTTTTTATACGAGTGAAAGGTCCTCTTTAAGCTCCCATGCTGCCTCTAGTGGCCACTGTAAGGCCTCTTGCAGACGAGCATTCCTCCCGCAGCGAGTCCGCGACACAGAACCGGGCCTGACCTCCCAGTGTTATCCAATATATTCCAGAAATATAAGAGTTACATAGCATCATAAATCAATATAATGCTATGTGAATCCCGTCAGTGCTGGGAGGTCAGGCCGGGAGCTGCGTTGCGGACTTGCTGCGGGAGGAACGCTCGTCTGCAAGGGGCCTAACTATCTACATTCACAAGTATTAGGTAGCTCAGTGTGAAAGGGATTTTCCCATCTCAGACAATGGGGGCATATCGCTAAGATATGCCCCCGTTGTCTGATAGGTGTGGGTCCCACCGCTGGAACCCGCACCTACAATGAGAACGGAGCTGGGAAATGAAAGGAAGGCGCACTGCGCATGCGCAGCCGCCCTCCATTCATTACTATGGGGCCGCCAGAAAATAGCCAAACGCTGGAACGGCTATTGCCGTCTGCCCCATAGAAATGAATGGGAGCATGGGCCGCACATGCACGCTGCGCTCCCATTCATTTCTGTGGGAGCAGCACTTGGTGGTGGACGGACCCCAGGAAATCTAGGGTCCTCCAGCCACAGCGCTCCCCGCTTCGTTCTAGGTGCATATCCTAGCGATATGCCCCCATTGTTTGAGATGGGAATACCCCTTTAAAGGATATGGACACCTTTGTAAAAAAAAAATATATACATATATATATATATATATATATATATATACAGTACAGACCAAAAGTTTGGACACACCTTCTCATTCAAAGAGTTTTCTTTATTTTCATGACTATGAAAATTGTAGATTCACACTGAAGGCATCAAAACTATGAATTAACACATGTGGAATTATATACATAACAAAAAAGTGTGAAACAACTGAAAATATGTCATATTCTAGGTTCTTCAAAGTAGCCACCTTTTGCTTTGATTACTGCTTTGCACACTCTTGGCATTCTCTTGATGAGCTTCAAGAGGTAGTCACCTGAAATGGTTTTCACTTCACAGGTGTGCCCTGTCAAGTTTAATAAGTGGGATTTCTTGCCTTATAAATGGGGTTGGGACCATCAGTTGCGTTGTGGAGAAGTCAGGTGGATACACAGCTGATAGTTCTACTGAATAGACTGTTAGAATTTGTATTATGGCAGGAAAAAAGCAGCTAAGTAAAGAAAATCGAGTGGCCATCATTACTTTAAGAATTATTTTTCTTTTTTTTTACAGTAATTAATTTATTTTGTGGAGAAAATCATTTCTCCAATTGGTTCTATTTATCTATCTTTTTTAGTTTTTGTTCTACAGCCTGCTGTGCTTCCTATGCCTTCTATCCGGACAGATTTTCTGTGACTCCTCCTGTGTGCACTGTCTCCCCCCCCCCCCCCAATCAGTACCTGTATCAGAACCTGCCTCTCTTGAGAAGCCCCCGCCCCTCACGGACATCTCTCGCACCAGGAGCAGCTCCAGACTACATTGTGGTTAGAGGACCTGTGGTGATGTCACTGTGTACGGCAGAGTCAGGCGGGCACTGTGTACGGCAGAGTCAGGCGGGCACTGTGTACGGAAGAGTCAGGCGGGCACTGTGTACGGAAGAGTCAGGCGGGCACTGTGTACGGAAGAGTCAGGCGGGCACTGTGTACGGCAGAGTCAGGCGGGCACTGTGTACGGCAGAGTCAGGCGGGCACTGTGTACGGCAGAGTCAGGCGGGCACTGTGTACGGCAGAGTCAGGCGGGCACTGTGTACGCCTGACTTTATGCTGCTGTGGCAGGGTCCCTATGGTTACCATATCATCCAGATTGCCATGGTATAGCTGAGCCTGATCTGGCTTACTGTGAATGACAATACACTGCAGTACACTATACAGTAGTGTTGTTTCAATACCAAAATTTTGATTCGGTTTCGATACCATAAAAAAGTATTGCGATACTCGATACCATGCAAAAAAAAAATAAAACACCAAAAAAAGCAGCGTGCATTCCGTATTTTATGGAACGTCCGGCCCATAATAGAATAATGCGATCCTATTTTTTGGAGTGACGAGGTGACAAAAAAATGGCGAATCACGCATTTTATTTATTATTTTTTTCTGTTACGGAGTTCCCCGCATAGGACATTTTTAAATATTTTAAATAGTTTGGATTTTTTGGACGTGGCGATATGTAATCTGTTTATTTATTTATTGTTTATATATTTTTTATGTTCAATTGGGAAAGTGGGTGATTTATACTTAATAATTTTTTACTTTTCATTTAATAACCATTTTCCCCCTTAGCGGCTAGAACCTGGGATCTTTCAATCCCTTGTCCTATTCACCCTAATAGAGCTCTATCAGGGTGAATAAGACTTTACACTCTCCCTGCTGCCCTGTGCAGCTGACTATGGTAGCCAGGGCTTTGTAGCGTCCTGGCTGCCATGGTAACCGATCAGAGCCCCAGGATTACACAGCTGGGGCTCCGATCAGAAGCTGCCACTGCACCATCAATGAGGAGGAATAATTTATTTTCTTATTTTCCTCCTTAAAAACCTAGGTGTGTCTTATAGGGTTAAAAATACGGTATGTGCGTCTCATGGGGCAGAAAATACGATGTATATATAACAATGGCAGCACATCAGGCCAAAAAATGGAGGTCCTGGCCAATGGATCCAGCAACAAATCCAGGACAATATGAGAATATAAAAAAAAAAGGCAGCACTCTTACAAAAAACGAGTGAAAAGAAAAACACTTTATTCATCCTTTTGGTCTCAACTAGGGATGAGTGAACTTGTGTTCAGCGGCCCCGCAAAAAAAAAAAATAGAGCATGTCTTATTCTTGTATAAGGAGCTAAAAACAGTGCGACCACAGGAGTGAATCAAGTGTTTGAGAGTGCGGACATTTTTTTCTTATATATCAAACTGGTGTAATGTAGAACTGGCATAGTTGCCCATAGCAACCAATCAAATTCCACCTTTCATTTTTCACAGCTTCATTGGAAAATGAAAGGAGGCATCTGATTGATTGCTATGGGCAACTATGCCCTACATTACACCAGTTTTGATAAATCTCCCCCCCTACGTACTTCTATGTGTACATAGCATTGTGCTGTCACTTTGTACTAATGTGTGTGGGACAAGTGGCAGTTCACTGTGTGGACTGCACACAATACTGTAGTCAGAAGAGAGTGTACGTAGTGAGCGCTGTCAGTAATGAGATTTACATCCTGCTTATAACGCCATGGTTAGGATTGTAGATCGCTGCACTAACGTTACCAGCAGAAATATCTATTGAGTCCACAAATAATGGGCTTTCTACGGAATGGAAAGTGAGAAATAGATCTGCTGATTACAGGTTGTAGCATACTGTAAGACTCACCATGTTGTGGATTGGAATTAAATCTTACAAGTTCCAGCAGCCTATGGCCTCATGCACACGACCGTTGTGTGCATCCGTGGCCGTTGTGCCGTTTTCTGGGTTTTTTTTGTGGACCCATTGACTTTCAATGGGTCCGTGGAAAAATCGGAAAATGCATCGTTTGGCAGCTGCATCCGTGATCCGTGTTTCCTGGGCGTGAAAAAAATATGACCTGTCCTATTTTTTTCACGGCCAACGGTTTACGGACCCATTCAAGTTAATGTGTCCGTGAAAAATCACGGATGCACACAAGATTGTCATCCGCGTCCGTGATCCGTTTTTTCCGATCATTTCAATGGCAAACTTGACTTAGATTTTTTTTTTCATTTTTCATGTCCGTGGATCCTCCAAAAAACAAGGAAGACCCACGGACGAAAAAACGGTCACGGATCACGGACCTACGGACCCCGTTTTTGCGGACCTTAAAAAAAAAACGGTCGTGTGCTTGAGGCCTATATGTAAGTGGCTGATAGCTGTGCTGTGTAACAGGATATGTGGGCGGGGCAGCAGAGCTGTGCTGTGTAACAGGATGTGGGGGCGGGGTAGCAGAGCTGTGCTAAGTAACAGGATGTGGGGGCAGGGTAGCAGAGCTGTGTTGGTGCATGTGAAATCCACAGTAACGCCCACAGATTCTCACAGGAGTTGACAGCATTAAGCAAAAATCATCAGAGCATTTCTGATAGCATGTGAAGCAAAGCTGATACCAGCAAGCAAACAAGTGCAATTTCATTATGCACTGCATTACAGTAAGGCTACTTTCACACTTGTGGCAGTGTGATCTGGCAAGCAGTTCAGTCGTCGGAACTGCCTGCCGGATCCGCCGATCTGGATGTGACTGAAAGCATTTGTGAGACGCATCCGGATGCGTCTCACAAATGCATTGCAATAACGGATCCGTCTCTTCGCTTGTCATGCGGACAGACGGATCTGTCTTGTATCGGATCCGGCACTAATGCCGGATCCGTCATTCAGGCAAGTCTTCAGTTTTCTTTCGCCGGAGATAAAACCGTAGAATGCTACGGTTTTCTCTTTTGCCTGATTAGTCAAAATGACTGAACTGAAGATTACTCTCCATTCAGAATGCATGGGGATATTCCTGATCAGTTCTTTTCCGGTATAGAGCCCCTGTGACGGAACTCCATGCCGGAAAAGAAAAACGCTAGTGTGAAAGTACCCCTAAGATATGGGTTTATTGATTTTTAGTGCACAAAGGTGTCCATAGCCTTTAATGTCTGGTTCTAATTAGAAGTGTCCTCATCATCCTTCACTGCCTGCACTACTGAGGTAAGCATTTTATAACCTGGCAGCTTGTCTGTACATCGGCATCAGATGTAAGATAATTTACCTTCATCCATACAGGATACATTTAATTTGTTGGCATCGTCGGTTTTAAAAACGAAGAGAACATCTTGCACATTATCTTTGTTCACATCGTCTGTAGCCAGAAACGGATAGCCAACTGTTCCCCAAGGAAAGAGAAGAAAGACAAGGCTGTTACTATACAATCAACACCCAATACACACAAAAAATAGTCAAAGGGTTTTTTAAAAATATATCTAAATGATAAAAATGATATGTTCCATATACTTACATTCCCAACCCTGCTCTGCTCCCAGTTACTGGTGTGCTCGGGCCCCTGACACTAAGTTTGGCCACTTTTTACAACATGTTAGAGGATTACTTATAAAAAGGCGGATTGCAGCTATCCAATTAAAAAAAAAACAGGTCTCCTTTCACTCGCCTGAAGAATGCTGTATTAGGGCTCACGCACACCAGCGTGATCGGCCCGTCGGGAGATCTGCCTTCAGATATGAACTAACTGCTTCATAAAACACTACGACATAGCCAGTTCAGAGGGAGGCTGCGTCAGCCCTACGTTTTTTGTATACATTAAACGGATGGGAAAAAAAGTGATGTGAACTCGGACCGCCAAACTCTGCAAAGCTGGAAACACAAATACAGCTTTCAATCTTTGAAGGCTTTAGTTTCAAAAGAACTGCAAAAAAAAAACTGCATGTGTGATTCCATCCATCAGTGTATGCTGATCCATTATCAGTAAAAGTAGGAAAGGAACACAGCAATAATCCATGTGGTAAATAACTGGGCGATAAATATCCCAATATGTATCACACGGATACATGTGGTGCATGTGGTCCGCTGCCGACATCCTCCATTGTATGCATTTTTCTGGGGATTGCCGCTAGCAACGGATCACATGCGGAGGAATGGCTCCCCTGGTTATAAACACGCCACAGTGTTTGGGGTTTTGAGCATTTCCTCCCATTTAGGCCACTTTATTTTAGTGATTAGAATGAGCCATTGCGTACTGCTGGTAGCCTGTGTCACATGGCCTGTTATAGGTGGGGCGTACACTACCTGAGTGATCTCACTATGGAGGTATGTGGGAGCTCGGCTGGAAGTTGTATCTCAGCACCTCTCAGACCGTGTTCACACTCCGTAGGTGGTCTAGTGGTAGGACCCATGCCACACGGTGGTGCAAAATGTATCACACGGACATTATTGTGATAACCTGTAAAGCCTCATTCACACATCAGTGTTTCACGTACGTGTTCTCCGCTGACAGCACACGTCCCAATTAGTGATGATCGAGCATTCAAATGCTACGCAGCCAATAAACATGCAGTTAAGTACTGCTACTCACTGTAATGCCAGTAGCCATGTTAGTAACTGGCATTACAGTGATTGGCTGGCTATAAAGCACCAGATGATACGTGGTTTGGCCAGTCTTAGTCAGGGAGAGCTGTGCTGTAGAAGGGACAGTAAGTGTAGGGAATGGAATAACATTTTTTGGGTTAGGCAGGGTTGATATTAGACACCCAAAAGTCCTTTTAAGGACTATTGTTGTATCTGGCTGCGATATATATTTTTAGCGCAACATGCGCTAAATAGCTTGCAATTGTTTGGCCGCTACAGACAGCAACATTATCTGCGCTACATCTCCTGTGTAATCTGTGCGCAGCCTAACAATATCTGCGACATCCAGCGTACTTTTTCTGTAGACGGTGTCCGCTGCGGACAGTTACATTAAAGGGGTTGTCCAAGTTACATTTATTGATGACCTATCCTCAGGATAGGTCATCAATATCAGATCGGAGGGGGTCAGACACCCGGCACCCCCTCCGATCAGCTGTTTGAAGAGAAGGCGTGCGCGGTGTCAGCGCTGCCTCCTCTTCACTGTTTACCTTCTAGCCGTTGCATCTGCAGTGGTGAGCAGGTGTAATTACACCCAAGCCTTCCTATTGAAATGAATGGGAAGGCTTGGGTGTAATTACACCTGCTCACCACTGCAGATGCAACGGCTAGAAGGTAAACAGTGAAGAGGAGGCTACGCTGACACCGTGCGAGTCTCCTCTTCAAACAGCTGATCGGACGGGGTGCCGGGTGTCGGACCCCCTCCGATCTGATATTGATGACCTATCCTGGGGATAGGTCATCAATAAATATAACTTGGACAACCCCTTTAACTGCGCTACATCTCCTGTATAACGTGTGTGCATCCTAAAAATATCTGACATCCAGTACTTTTTCTGTAGACGCTGCGGACAGCGACATTATCTGCACTACATCTCCTGTTTAACAAGTGCGCATACTAAAAACCTGCGCTACTGTACGTGTGACATACTTACAAGCATATATATCATTTAATATGCTCAAGGCGAGCAGTAAGTGACGGGGAAGTGGCCGTGCTGCTTATGGTGCAAGCAGAGGCCGTGGCCCTGGGCACGGTGAAACTGTGCCTGCTACCAGAGCACAAGAAACACACTCATCCACGATACCTAGCTTCATGTCCCAGTTTGAAGGGTGGTGCAGGACACCACTCTCGAAGTCAGACCAGTGCGAGCAGGTAGTCGGTTGGATTGCAGCAGATAATGCTTCTAGTCGGTTAAGCACCACCCTGTCTTCCACAAAGTCCAGTCTCAGTAGCCAAGAGTCTGGTCAACAGAATCGTCACCCTGATCCTCCTTCCTCCCACCATGGAGAGTCTTGACAAACAAGTGATCCCACAGTTGGATATTCCGAGGAGCTCTTTACATCGCCATTCCTTGATTTGGCCCTCTCACCAAGCACGATTGAAAAGGGACATGATGAGATCGTGTGCACTGATGCCCAAACTCTTGAGCATCCACAGTCACAAGAAGATGGCGGTGGGGAACGGCAATCAGAGGTGGATGATGATGATGAGACACAGTTGCCAATAAGTCAACGGCAATTAGTGTCTCAAGAGGTCGATGAAGAGGATGAGACACAGTTGTCAATAAGTGAGGTTGCTGTTAGGTCAACAAGTCAGGAGGATGACCAGAGTGAGGAAGTGGAAGAGGAGGTGGTGGAGAATGAAATCAATGACCCAACCTGGGAAGGTGGCAAGCCGAGCAAGGACCGCAGTACAGAGGGGCAGGGATCCGCAGCACCGCAACAGGCTGGAAGAGGCAGTGGGTTGGCAAAAGCGAGAAGGTGGGCCACACCAAACAGGCCCGCAACTGTTCCCCAGAGCACCCCCTTGCAGCAATCTCCCTGTCAGGGATCAAACCGGGATACTCCAGCGTCCTAGGCTGTAGCCTTGCTCACTAGACCACAGAGCTTCCTGGACAGTTTCTGTTACTTTTTTGAACCACCTCCTTGACCTGAATGTTCCTGCTTTTGGTTTGACCAATCAGATCTGTGTAGCCCTATTTAAGGAAGATCATGTCACTTCCTCCCTTGCCAGATTATTGAGCTATCTCTCAGTACCTCTCAGTATTTGTCTGCTAACCTGCTCGTGTACTGAACTCTGCCTCCATCGACTACTCTCCTGCCTCATCCTGAATCCTTGTACCTGCCATCCCATGTACCGACCCAGGACTGCCTGACCACTCTTTTCCTGCATATCGGGATCATTCATCCATTCCGTTTCCGTGCTCTTCTGTTCCTGTTTTGCTGCCATTGGACTCCTTCCCCTCTTCGAGTAACCTCTACAAGCAATTGTGCAGGTAACCTTAACACTCCCTTGCCAAGGGCTAGGTATTTCGCAGTCTGGCGCTTTTTTTAGGAAAGTGCGGACGATAAAAGAATTGTCATTTGCAACCTGTGCCGTACCAAATTGAGCAGAGGCGTGAACACTAGCAACCTCACCCCCACTAGCATGATCCGCCACATGGCATCAAAGCACCCTAATAGGTGGGCGAACGCCTGGGTCCACAATCAGTGTCTGCTGGTCTGGGACTGCCTCCTCTTCCCCTGTGTTACGTGCTGGCCAATCTCCTGTCCAAGACGCAGGCCCGGATACCTCCCGCCCTGCACCTGGAGCTTCAAAAGCACCATCAGCTAGCACATCCACTTCTGTGTCCCAGTGCAGTGTACAGCTATCCATACCCCAAGCCTTTAAACAAAAGCGCAAATACCCAGCCACCCACCCACAGGCCATAGCACTAAATGCGCACCTTTCCAAATTGCATACCCTGAAAATGATGTAGGCTTGTGGACACTGAGGCTGTCCGCAGCCTGATGGCGGCGTCGGCGGTCCCTCATTACTCAGTCCCCAGCCGCCACTATTTTTCCTGGTGTGCCGTCCCCGCCTTACACCAGCATGTTTCCCGTAATATCACCCGTGCCCTGACCAACGCTGTTATTGGGAAGGCCCACTTAACGACTGACACATAGCCAAGTGCTTGTGGCCAGGGACGCTACATTTTCCTGACGGCACACCTAAATCAACGGGGGACAATAGGAAAAAAAAAAAGTGCAATGATATCTGTGGGGACGACCCTATAAGGTAAGACCCTAATTAGACTAATATTTAGGTGACAAACCGCACACAGCCGCTGTGGCAGGGGATAAGAGACCAGACTGAGCTGTGGCTCTCGCCACTCAACGTACAACCAGGCATAGTTGTGTCTGATAATGGCCATAACTTGGTGGTGGTTTTAGAGCTCGGCAAGCTCACACACATATGATGCCTAGCCCACGTGTTCAACTTAGTGGTTTAGCAGTTTCTCAAAACCTACCCCAATTTTCCTGAGCTACTGGTGAAGGTGCGCCGTGTGTGCCCATTTCCGAAAGTCATCTACAGCTGCCGCAGGTCTGGCAACACAGCAGCAGTGCTTGCAATTGCCAGCTCACCGGCTGTTGTGCGACGCGAGCATGGATGTTGTGCGACGCTCTTCATAAGCGACGAGTGAGCATGGATGTCTGACCTCTGTGAGGTTTTACGCAACTTTGAGGAATCAACACAGATGGTGAGCGGCCATCCCACTTCTGTGTCAACTGAAACGCTCACTGCTCACAATGGAGGACGCTTTGCATGTGGAAAAGGGGAAAGAAAGTACACAGGGTGATAGCCAGACCACCCTCCGTTTGTCTTCTCAGCGCGAATTGGATGATGATGAGGAGGAGGAAGAGCAGGAGACAGTTGCCTCTACTACAGAGGGTAGTACCCCATAGCAGGTTTATTCCATCTGTTCAGCGTGGATGAGCCAAAGAGGAGGAAGAGTATGAGGAGATTGAGAGTAATCCTGAGGACAGCGAAGTCTTGTCTGTTGGGACTCTGGCACACATGGCTGACTTTATGTTATGCTGCCTTTCCCATGACCCTTGCGTTATACGCACTTTGGCGAACACCGATTACTGGTTGTTTACACCCTTCCCAACCCCCGCTACAAAAAGAACTTCTCATCTTTCATTCCTGTGGTGGAGAGGACTAGCAAAATGGTGCAACACCAGAAGGTCCTTGTGGAAAAATTGCTCCAAAGATTTCCAGCTGACAACGCTGGAAGCAGAGTACGTAGTTCCTTGGGAAACCAAAGAGGGGAGACGAGGAGAACACACTGCAGTTCCAACAGAGGCAAGGCAACACTCTCCAAGGCCTTGGACAGTTTCATGACACCCCGCCAGCAACCATACCCTGATGCGCGGCCTAGTGTCACAAGGAGAAAAAAGTTTTGGAAGATGGTCAAGGAGTACGTAGCAGTCCGTGTCAGCGTCCTCAGTGATCCCTCTGTGCCTTACAACTATTGGGTGTACAAGCTGGACACGTGGCACGAACTGACGCTTTACGATTTGGAGGTGCTGGCCTGCCCTGCCGCCAGCGTTTTTGTCTGAGCGGGTATTTAGTGTTGCTGGGGGCATAATAACTGATAAGCGCATCCGACTGTCAACTTAAAATACTGACAGGTTGACTCTTATCAAAATGAACAAGGCCTGGATTGCCCCTGACTTCTGTACTCCACCAGAAGAAAGCGGCTGAACATAAAGGCACTTTAAATGTGGCTTTTATGGTATATTGAATACACTGTATTCCCATGCACCACTACCACCACAGAAAAGGGTATATGGTTCAATCTTCCTTTTCTCCTCCTCCATCATATCAACATGCTTACTAGGCGGCCCTTGCTCCTAATGTTTTAGAGGGTCAGCTCAGAAGCAGGCCCTCAACCATCATATTTCTTTATTGTAATAAACTTTTCAACTTTTTTAACCATTTACTAGTCCCAAATGATCTTTTGTTTGCTTCTAAAATACGTTGCACTGCTTCTGCTGTCAGTAATCGGAGGGCTGCATCAGGAATACACTGAAAGCACGCCTAGATCCCAAGCTGCCATGCGAGGAGAACGACACCCCGTGATCGAGAACAGGGGACAGAGGGAGCACATTCACATCATACTTACGACGAAACATAATTAATAATCACATACTTAATAGTGCAGTCATAACTATAATAAAATACATACCAGCCAATAATATACCGTACTAGATAATCAACCTGACCCACACCCCATTATAATACAGTCACCCAGGACCCCCACCAATCAGCTGTTTGAGAAGGCGCCAACGCTCCTATGAGCACCACGGCCTTCTCAGAGCTTACCAAGCGTCATACATTGTGTACTGTCTGTGCTTAGTATCCCACTCAGCCCAATTCACTTCTATGGAGCTGAGCTGCTCCTAGGCCACGTGGCTGTGAGAAGGCCGCGGCACTACTGCGAGCGGTGGTGCCTTTTCAAACAGCTGATTGGCGAGGGACTTGGGGGTCAGACCTCCCACAATCAGATACTAATGGTCTATCCCGAGGACAGACCATCAGTATTAAAGTCTTAGAAAACCCTTTTAGGGGTCCTGTATCTTTTGCCGGAGGCCCCCTGGAAATGAATGGAAGGTGGCTGCACATGCGCAGTGCACCCTCCACTACTTTCCCCTCTCCGTTCTCCGTGTAGGTGCGGGTCCCGCACCTATCAGACAATGGGGGCATAGCAATATATGCCCCCATTGTCTGTGATGGCAAAACCCCTTAATCCAATCCAACCGGAATACTGGCTTTAATATGGGGAAGGACAAGTCTCTCAAAACATTATGGTTAAGGGGTTAAACGGCCAGTTAGAGCATAAGCCTGGCTCTCGTGTGAGAGTCAAGACCCATGCAATGCTTAGACCAGACCGCCTAGTCTAAGGCCCCGTAGTGACTACCATAATAAGGCATACTGGTGGTCACTAAGGGATTAAACCAGTCATACTGCCAGATAGGGCTGTTTATGGTTACTTAAATGAACCCTTTCCTTCTGCAAACGGTATTACAGCTGCAGAAAAATTCTTATTTTTAGTTATATGTGAATGTGGTGCTTGGAGCACTATGGGGCTGGCCTAGCACCTCAGAGAACTGCCTCAACTCTGCATTTCCCTGTTGCTACTCCCCCTCCCAGTGAGACTGACAGGGCCAGGCATCCTTAGGCCCCTTTCACACGGGCGAGTTTTCAGCGCGGGTGCAATGCGTGAGGTGAACGCATTTCACCCGCACTGAATCCGGACCCTTTCACTTCTATGGGGCTGTGCACATGAGCGGTTATTTTCACGCATCACTTGTGCGTTGCGTGAAAATCGTAGCATGCTCTATATTGTGCGTTTTCCACGGAACGCAGGCCCCATACAAGTGAGTGGGGCTGCGTGAAAATCGAAAGCATCCGCAAGCAAGTGCGGATGTGGTGCGATTTTTCATGCATAGTTGCTAAGATGACAGTCTATTCACTGTATTATGTTCCCTTATAATATGAATATAAGGGAAAATAATAGCATTCTTTAATTCAAGGTCAATTAAGGGTTAAAAAATTAAAAAATTAGCTCACCTCCTCCAATTGATCGCGCAGTTGCCGAGTTCTTACTTCTTAATCATGAGCTCCTTGCTAAAGGACCTGTGGTGACGTCACATCACATGGTCAATCACTGTGGTGATGGACCATGTGATTGGACCATGTGATGAGCTCAGTGACGTCACCACAGGTCCTTTGACAGGTCCTGAAGAAAGAACAGGAGACCGGCAGCTACGCAATCAATTGGAGGAGGTGAGTTAATTTTATTTTTACTTTTTTTTAAACCCTCAATTGACCTTGTACTAAGCATTCTGTATTCAGAATGCTATTATTTTCCCTTATAACCATGTTATAAGGGAAAATAATTACATCTACACATCACCGAACCCAACTGGGTCTGGGTACCACGTTCAGTTTTTTATCACGCGCGTGCAAAACGCATTATGCCAGTGCAATAAAAGCTGAACAACGGAACGCAATCGCAGTCAAAACTGACTGCAATTGCGTACCTACTCGCGCAGGTTTGCCGCAATGCGCCCAGGACGCATCCGGACACGCTCGTCTGCAAGGGGCCTTTCAGAGGGGCGTTGCGGATTGGGGCCGGATGCATTCAGGGTGCGTTCAGCGAAACTTGCACCACTTTGCAAGCAAGTTTAGTCAGTTTTGTCTGCGATTGCGTTCAGTTCAGTTTTTTCTGCGCGGGTGCAATGTGTTTTGATGCGTTTTTCACGCGCGTGATAAAAAACTGAAGGTTTACAAAAAACATCTCTAAGCAACCATCAGTGAAAATCGCATCGCACACGCACTTGCTTGCGGATGCAATGCGTTTTTCACGCAGCCCCATTCACTTCTATGGGGCCATATTCTGCGTGAAAACGCAGAATATAGAACATGCTACGATTTTTACGCAACGCAGAACTGATGCATGAAAAACAACGCTCATGTACACAGACCTATTGAAATGAATAAGTCAGGATTCAGTGCGGGTGCAATGCGTTCACGTCACGCATTGCACCCACGCAAAAAAAAAATCGCTCGTGTGAAAGGGGCCGTGCAATCTAATGCCTGTGCAAGCAGCCATACCACTGGTGCATGTGCAGTGAAGATCTCAGCACTGATGACCACAAGTGATCTTTACTGCCTTGGCACATGGCATAGTCCAAAATCGGGGTGACATATTCCATAAAAAAAAAAAAAGAGAGACAAAATAGTGAAAGAAGGGGGGAAAAGGGGGAAGTATTGGACATCTAATCCCATCAAAGAAATGACCTACCCTGTCATAGAGGACTGGATCTATCTGAGCAGGAGCCGCTGCCAAGGTGAGTACTTACTGTTTTTTTTTATTAACATTTAGGGGGCACAGAGAGGGCATATGTACTATGAGGGGGGACAATAAGGACATAACTACTATGAAGGGAGCACAGAGAGGGCATTACTACTGTGAAGGAGGCACAGGGAGAGAGTACTATTGTGAAGGGGGCACAGAGGGGGCATTACTACTGTGAAGGGGGCAGAGAGAGGGAAGGGGCATAACAACTGTTATGGGGCAGAAAGGGGGGCTATGTACTGTGAGGAGGGGCTCAATGAGGGCAAATACTCTGAAGGGGGCACAAAGTGGGTATATCTACTGTGAGGGGGGACACAATTAGGGTATAACTACTCTGACGGGGGCACGGAGAGGGCAAAACTACTCTGAGGGGGCAAAATGTTGGGATAACTACTGTGAGAGGGCATAATGTGGGCATAACTATTGTCGGGGGGGGGGGGGGGAACCAATGTGGGCATTACTACTTTGAGGGGGCACACTGTGGGCATAAGTACTGTGAGGGGGGAAACTGAAGGCATAACAACTGTGAGGGAGGCACAATGTGGGCATTACTACTGTGAAGGGGCACACTGTGGGCATAACTACTGTGAGGGGGCACAATGTTTGAAAGTGGAGGATGGGGGGAGAGTGCCAGAGAAAGGACCCGCCCCGGGTTCCAAAAACCTTAGGTAAGCCACAGGACATAGGTAACCACCGGGATTAACTCCATCACAGGAAATAAAAGAGTTGTTAAAACTCGATTTACACACAAGACTGCTATACGGAGAATTGACAGACCTACCTGAGTTGTTATAGTGTATGCTCCAAGTTCTCGCAGAGAAAGGTCTCACTGGGCAAGGAATTATGAATGAAAAGGCAAACACTACGGTAAGGCAAAGAAACAGTGCGCCAAAAAACACAGCAGTGCGAATCTTGGACAAACGTGAAAGGCCGCTCTGCTTTTTAATGCACACATCATTTTCTCCACTGGGGTCATTATTGTTCTCTAGAGCCTTCCCTTCATTGTTTTTTAATGGGTGGTCTTCTCCATCCGGTTCCTTGTTGTTCATGGTAGTGGCACGAGGCACAACTGTCTGGGAAGAGAGAGATTAATTATCATAAAGTCCTAAACTTTTTCATTTTAAAATGCTTAATTATATAGATTTAGCAGAATCTGAACATCCGCTGCCAACACGGCCTGTGGTGAAGGTGGCAGCATGACATGTCAGGCAGCAACACAATGGTGTGGCAGTGCACAGTCTGTGCCCCTCTGTTACGGTCAGTGGTGGACATCCCTGCCGCAGCTTTCTCACTTGAATGTCTGCATCCGTCTGCGGCAAGTGCTCGGATGGTGCCCATACATTGGGAAGCTTGAATTGCAGCCCTCAATGCATGGAACAGCTGGCATGAGGCCTAATTGTGGTGTCTCTTCTCCGAGAAGCATTAGGTTAGGTTCATAGCATTTTGGGCACAGGTTTCAGAGTGGATTCGGTGACAAAAATACGGGAGGCTGCGCCGCTCTTCTTGCGACTCAGCGTTTTTGCATGACTTTAACGAGAATGTACAGGTCCATTCTTAGCGCGGGTGTTGGCCATTCAATGGCGCTAAACCTAGAAAGGGTCCACTTGAAAACCACGGCAGAAACCACAGTGCAGCGGTTTCTGCCATGGGATATGCAGAGGAGAGTTGTTAGCACCTGATGATGTGACCCAGAAAATGCAGATGCTGCGTCTTAGAGACTTTTCATTAGGTTTAGCGGCCAAGCTGAGGACAGAGCCCTGATCAGATTGGACAGGCCCATACACATCGGAACGAATGTCACCAGTACAACCAGAAAAGACAAGTGGGGAGAATTAATCTCTAAGAAGCATAATTCATCTTCTGGAGAAAAATCCTGAATAGCCAGGATGTGCAGAATATCCGAGTATGGCTGAAGATCATGGGGATCACAGGCCTCTCCCAATTCTCCTAGTGGTGTAGGGCTCTCTACCATCGGACCACTGAGGGACACTTAGGCCCCTTTCACACGAGCGTGACAGATTAGGTCCGGATGCGTTCAGGGTGCGTTCAGTGAAACTCGCACTATTTTGCAAGCAAGTTCAGTCAGTTTTGTCTGCGATTGCGTTCAGTTGTTCAGTTTTTTCCGTGCGGGTGCAATGCGTTTTTCACGCGCGTGATAAAAAACGGAAGGTTTACAAACAACATCTCTTAGCAACCATCATTGAAAAACGCATCGCACCCGCACTTGCTTGCGGATGCAATGCGTTTTTCACGCAGCCCCATTCACTACTATGGGCCAGGGCTGCGTAATATAGAACATGCTGCGATTTTCACGAAACGCAGAACTGATGCGTGAAAAACAACGCTCATGTACACAGACCCATTGAAATGAATGGGTCAGGATTCAGTGCGGGTGCTATGCGTTCACGTCATGCATTGCACCCGCGTGGAAAACTCGCTCGTGTGAAAGGGACCTTACAGCGTTTAGGATCCACTCCCGAGCAGACGTGGGCCATGGCTGCGGCCAGTGATTACCTCCAGCAGCGTTCACAGTCAAGACAGTAGCAGAAAGTGGAGCGCGGCGGGGACACTTCTGCCGTCGGGGGATCGGTTCCAACTTTCATTTTCCAAAGCTACTTTGCAAAATGAAAGGATCAATCTGCCTGATTGCTATGGGCAACTTTAAAGCAAGTTTTCCTTTGAACTAGTTTTGATAAATGTCCCCAGACATAAATGTCCGAGATTTTGCTACTGATGGCCTATCCTCAGGATAGGTCATCGGTATCTGATCGGTGAAGGTCCGACACCCGAGACCCCCACGGATCAGCTGTTTGAAAGTACAACCTCTTTAGCGGCCCGGCATATGGGGAGGCATTTTAGGTTCTAAATTGCCCCAAAT
Source organism: Bufo gargarizans (assembly GCF_014858855.1). Lineage (NCBI taxonomy): Eukaryota > Metazoa > Chordata > Amphibia > Anura > Bufonidae > Bufo > Bufo gargarizans. Next base: position 131,186,209 of record NC_058087.1, on the reverse strand, counting down.
AATGACCAATATATACGCTGAGGTCTTATATAGAGCCAGGAACCGGACAGCAGTTTATTAATCCCCATTCATTTCCCTGGTCACAAAGAGGGACATTTAGGGACACTTGGGAGCCTGTACTTGTCTGCAGCCGCAGTACCTGAGGAGCCCAGCCACAATCTGGGGGCACTGCGCCATTCTAGCCGGCGCTCTGGACAAGTTACTAGGAGAGACAAAGTGTTTCTTTCAGGCTGCAGTGAGACTACAACTCCCAGCATGGCCTGACTAGCCATGTCTAGGAGTATTGAGGGCATAACCCATGAAGCGCCCTGCTCCAGGCGAACCACACGTCCCAGCAAGCCCAGCCCCTAGGTGTTCACACACATGTTATATCAGGGCTGCCGTCTCCTGTCACATCAGCACCACACTGCGGCCATGCTGAGCTCACCCTTCCTTGTAGACACTTTACATCCACCGTCACACGGACACGGCTGCGAAGGCGGAACAAATGTTCATGGTATCTTTTGCTGCACGGACGCAGAAGAGGCCGGGACCACCACTTCCGGTTTCCCACAATCCTCCGCTGAGGGTCGCCTGACTGGTTTGTGGGAGGATAGTCGTCAGCGAGAGGGAAGTGTGCCCTGGCCGGAGAAGGCGCTCAGCAGCAACCATGTCGGCTCAGGCCCAGATGAGAGCCCTGCTGGACCAGCTTATGGGCACGGCGCGGGACGGTGAGTGTGCGGGCTCAGGTCGCCGGGGGTATCAGGAGTGGCGGGGCCCGCGCCCGGCTTCTGGGGGGCCCAGTATCACTAATAACGAGCAGCAGCTGCCCTGTGATAACTCGCACGGTGTAAAGCGGGGCTGCGCTCGTGTATTGTACGGCGCCATCTGGCGGCGGTTACTTTATTACACGTGAGCTGCTCTATTGTGAGCTGACGCTAGGATACAGATGTAGCAGAGCTGGGTTTGTAATGCTAAGGGATCTTCAAGTTTAGAATTTGCGGAGGTCATCGGTTCATTAAAAGCGTATTCCTGCCTTGTCAGTAATTAATCTTTACTGTTTCTAGAATCTCTCCCTCCAGTCACATTTCTGTGGTAACATATGTCTGCTGTTCTGTGGTGGATGTCCTAGGTCCTCCCCTCATAACTTACCGGCTTTGTAAATATGGCGTGCGGCCTGAACACCGCATTTTCTATGGATTCGCCGGTGTGGATACCCCCATCACAATGACAACCGTCCTTTAGGATCCCATTGCAGTTGCCCGGTGTTTTTTCTTCTGAAGTCTTGAAGTTTTTTATCCTGAAGTAAGGCTGGGCTCACATCACCGTTTTCCCATTAAAAACTGATACTATACAGTGGCGCCGCTCATTATAGAGTTCCATTATAAAAATGTATAACTTTTTTTTTTTGCCAGACGCTGCGTTTGTGTCCCCTTTTTTTTCCTAGTGTATACGTCAAACGGAGGCATAAAACGTGATGTGAGCCCAGTCTAAGACGTCGGTTCTTGCCAGGTTTGCCCCATCTATACCCACGCCAATAGGTTCAGTGGCTTCTTGTGGGATCAGCCCGTGTGTGTGAGAGAACTTTTTAAATCTGTTATTTTTGGTGATAAGTGGGGCTTTATTTCAACTTTTTTTTATTTTATTTTATGTATTTATTTTGTACAATTTTCATTCTTTTTTTTTTTTTCCTAAAGTGCAACTAAAATGTAGGCATACATGGTGGGAGCTGCAGTGTGGACTAGTGGTAGCCTTCTTTTTTGTTTTCACTCTCTGTGCCCCCTGTAAAATCATGCAAGACCTTTTGGGGGGCAGTTTAGCATTAGATATATATTTTTATTAGCTGCATTTACAGGAGGGCCTTACTGTAGAGCTATTTGAGGTCTGCAAAGACCCAGCAGCTCCTGCAGTTAGCGGCGATGGCTATGATTGGAGGAGGAAGCATCATGGGGGTTTCCTGATCTGCTCAGGGGCACCGTGTATAATGAGATGGTAATAACCAGTCTGTGTCCTTCTGTATAGGAACTGACCACCACAATCTCCATGGATGTTTCCGGAATATCCTTGCAGACGATTAGTGGTCCTTTGCATTGAGCTGTGTGAAAGCACATTAAACTGAGCAGTGATTGGCGCTCATTTATTGCCTGAGTCTGTGTAAGAGGATCCTTAAAGGGGTTATCCTGTAAAAGATATAATGATGGGGGGGGTCCAAGTCCTGGCACCCCCACGATCAGCTGGTTCAGGGAGCCGCTGTGCGCTCCAGAGCTCTGGTGAGAGATGCGCTGTACATCGACTAGTGGCAGTGGTTGGTATAGCAGCTCAGCCCCATTGACTTGAATAGGCTTGAGCTGCAGCTAGCGCATGTGACCGGTGTACAGTGATGTCAGTGGCCTAACAGATAGTCGGCGGGGGCCCAGGTATTGCACCCTGCAGATCTCATACTGATGGTCTGTCCCAGGGGTAGGCAACCTCCGGCTCTCCAGCTGTTGTGAAACTACAACTCCCAGTATGCATACTTGCTCTGCTCTTCTAAGAACTCTCATAGAAATGAATGGAGCATGCTGGGAATTGTAGTTTCACAACAGCTGGAGAGCCGCAGGTTGCTGATCCCTGGACTCTATCCTGAAGATAACTATTCCTGGATAACCCCTTTAAGCTGGCCATACTGTCATCTGCTGTTCTTAAAGGGGTTACCCAGTAATACATAACGAGGACCCCCCCCCGGCATGGCTCCCAAGCACAGCGATATACATTTGGTATTGCAGCCTTGCCCCGTTCACTTCAGTGGGGCTGAGCTGCATCCCGGCCGTGTGACCAATGTACAGTGACGTCACATGTAACAGCTGATACTGAGGACCTGTCCTGGGGGGTAGGTGGTCAATATGTATCACTGGATGACCCCTTTAAATAATATGGGAAGATTTCTCACAATTAGCGCAAGAGAAACATTGCAGCGACCGTTTGGGCTGCTTTCCCTATCCGTTTGTTTCAGTGACTGACTTACGGTACCCCCATACATATTTATGGTTAAATGCATCTGCTTCCATTTATCCTGCAGGGGACGAGACTCGGCAGCGAGTAAAGTTTACAGATGATCGTGTCTGCAAAAGTCATCTCCTGGACTGCTGTCCTCATGATATTCTTGCTGGAACGGTAATTGTCAACTGTTTCTATTCCGTGTTTAGGCGGTTACTTGACTTTCCCGCTGGTTGTATGTTGTATTCCACATTTATAACATTATTGTAAAAGATGAATCTGCCCAGTGCTGGTCAGAAGAAGCCGCTTCTACTGGCTGCCTGCACCATAGCAGGATCATCCGTGTACAAGAGGATCCAGGTGGTCTGAGCACGTGCGACCACCTGTCACTGTAGACATTAGTTGGATGTTCTGAGAGAGAATCATAAGAACAGCAGGGGGCGCCATAACAATAATGTAACTAATATCTGGACACAGGATGATTTTCTTAAAATGATTGCATTTCAATTCATATCATAATTTCCAAGATGTAACTAATTAGTAGAGGACGTTAATATGGAATTGTGGAAGAACCCCTTTAACTGAGGGTAAGCAGCAGACTTGTAGGACATCTGTGAAATGTTATTTTTTCTCAGACAATATCTCCCACTTTGGATGTTGAGGAAAGAGAAGAGTATGGTCTTCTACAGTCTAGATGGCCATGAATGAGATAGTTGGGCTCAGCAGGTTACACCACACTCATCACTGAAAGACCCCATCTGATCGTCTTCCAGACGGGGGCACTTCCATTCATTTCCCTGCAGTTCCCCAATAACCTGGTCTCACTTCTGTTTGGTGGCAATCCTTTGTGCAGATTTATACTTGTATACAGGCTGAACTTAAAAAGTGCACAAGCAAAAATCCCCACCCTTTCTCCCTTAAAGGGGTTATCCAAGTTCTATATTAGCCCTCACAGAGTGGCCAACGGGAATGAGCCTCCCTAGTGTCACCCGCAATGCTAGGATGCCTCCTTCCCATTGCTGCCTGCAGCTTTCATCTGTAGGTTTAGTGTTCTAGCATTTCCATTCTTAGTGATTTCCTGGCTGTTAGGATAGATCACCGGTATAAGATTAGGTCTACACGACGACATTCAAAATAGATTTTTCTGGTCGCGTTGCAGTCGCAGCATGTCGCAGCGCGACACCATAGACTTTCATTATAAAAATTGAATTGAACTAATGTGGCGCACAGTATTGACACACAAACCACTAATAGAGGTGCACACAGTATAAGAGGAGTCACCCTTCCTCTAAAAAAAAAAAAATGACTAAAATATCGTATAGTAACTGGGCACACTCAATATATTAGGATCATATAGAATTTAATGTATTCATAAGATCAAAAAAACATATATATATTCAACAATGGCTGGAATGCATAGCCTAAAAATAAATAAATATGAATGATAAACAGTCTATGATAAAATAGGACGGTGTGATAAATAGGACGGTACAATAGTCCTGTATTAGTGTATGTGCACTAGGGACAATCTCCCAAAGTCAACCTATGCTGGTCGCTTAGTGATAGACTACCATTGGAAACGAAGCTTATGCCAGCATCAGATCTGTGCAGCTGTTTCTAAAATATTCATGGGTGGTATAGACAGTCTCAATAATACTCCAGATATATACTAAAGTGTACTTCCAGTGAGTCAGTCAGCTGCGTCCCGCTGAGCTGTTCCGAATGCTGCTCCTTTCCAATGTGAGCTCTTGTGTCGTCCTGTTTGGAAAGTGCTTACCGTGCCTGTTGAGTACCCCCGTTATCGCTCTGGACACCGGTGTCCTGCAAGCTCTAGCCGTCCGACTTGTGCGCTGGTGGCTGTTTGCACGCGTCTACTGCTACTAGAGCTGTGGTAGTGCAGTAACTTCCCCCTCCTCGCGCGCTGGACAGTTTCTTGTGGGTAAGTTAACACACGGACAATTTGTATCCAATAATGTTCCAATTTTTCTGGGGGATCCTTGACCAGACGGTTCTAAATGACCCCTTCCTCAGTCCCCCATAAAATCACCCCTTATATAGGGTGTTCTGGTCTTCTCAAAGACCCAATGTGGATTTTTTTAAATGGATAGATTTCATTCCATTTGTGTCATTATATCACTGATAAATATTTTAAGCACTCCTATGCACCCTATAGTATCATCTTATTTAATAATTCAGGCCACTATAATACAGAAAATATCACCATTGAATAAAATTCTCTAAAAAATATTCTGAAAAACATAGTATAAAATACATTCAAGCAATCCTTCATACGCATGATTTTCTATACGCTTTCCTATGGAAGGTCCCTGCTTCCTTTACACCTCAAAACGCTATGGGACCCCTGCGATATCAATGCGGTTTCTCATATCTCTCAAAGCTTTCCATTGTTACGTGATGCGGTATGCAATCGACCCAAGTAGTGACCATTCTTTATAATACATTTGTCCAAACTTCTAAGATTTGTTACACTATGGATTGTGTTTTTGTATTATGTTTGAAGATTGTGAAGAGTTATATCTGAGGTAGAAGAATGAAAGGCGACTCCATGACACGGACGGACGGACCACCTTCCAGTTCACTCTTTCATTCTTCTACCTCAGACATTACAGGTCATTCTTCTACCTCAGATATAACTCTTCACAATCTTCAAACATAATACAAAAACACAATCCATAGTGTAACAAATCTTAGAAGTTTGGACAAATGTATTATAAAGAATGGTCACTACTTGGGTCGATTGCATACCGCATCACGTAACAATGGAAAGCTTTGAGAGATATGAGAAACCGCATTGATATCGCAGGGGTCCCATGGCGTTTTGAGGTGTAAAGGAAGCAGGGACCTTCCATAGGAAAGCGTATAGAAAATCATGCGTATGAAGGATTGCTTGAATGTATTTTATACTGTGTTTTTCAAAATATTTTTTAGAGAATTTTATTCAATGGTGATATTTTCTGTATTATAGTGGCCTGAATTATTAAATAAGATGATATATAGGGTGCATAGGAGTGCTCAAAAATATTTATCAGTGATATAATGACACAAATGGAATGAAATCTATCCATTTAAAAAAATCCACATTGGGTCTTTGAGAAGACCAGAACACCCTATATAAGGGGTGATTTTATGGGGGACTGAGGAAGGGGTCATTTAGAACCCTTAAACGCGTCTGGTCAAGGATCCCCCAGAAAAATTGGAACATTATTGGATACAAATTGTCCGTGTGTTAACTTACCCACAAGAAACTGTCCAGCGCGCGAGGAGGGGGAAGTTACTGCACTACCACAGCTCTAGTAGCAGTAGACGCGTGCAAACAGCCACCAGCGCACAAGTCGGACGGCTAGAGCTTGCAGGACACCGGTGTCCAGAGCGATAACGGGGGTACTCAACAGGCACGGTAAGCACTTTCCAAACAGGACGACAACAAGAGCTCACATTGGAAAGGAGCAGCATTCGGAACAGCTCAGCGGGACACCTCTGACTCACTGGAAGTACACTTTAGTATATATCTGGAGTATTATTGAGACGGTCTATACCACCCATGAATATTTTGGAAACAGCTGCACAGATCTGATGCTGGCATAGACTACCATTGGAAGCAAAGCTTATCGCTAAGCGACCAGCATAGGTTGACTTTGGGAGATTGTCCCTAGTGCACATGCACAATACAGGACTATTGTACTGTCCTATTTTATCATAGACTGTTTATCATTCATATTTTTTATTTTTAGGCTATGCATGCCAGCCATTTGTGTGTGTGTGTGTGTATAATATATTTTATTAGTTTTATGAATACATTAAATTCTATATGATCCCAATATATTGAGTGTGCCCGGGTACTATACCATATTTTAGTCATTATAAAAATTCGTACGCCAAAATGTTGCAGTCTAGTTGTGCCCTATGTGTCGTGCAACTTATTTTCGTCGTGTAGACCTAGCCTAAGATTGAGGGGAATCCAGTATCCCGCACACTGAGGCTACTTTCACACTAGCGTTTGATCGGATCCGTTCTGAACGGATCCGATCATAATAATGCAGATGGAGGCTCCGTTCAGGACGGATCCGTCTGCATTATTTTAGCATATTAACAGCTAAGTGTGAAAATAGCCTCGTACGGATCCGTCCAGACTTTCAATGTAAAGTCAATGGGGGACGGATCCGCCTGAAGATTGAGCCATATTGTGGCATCTTCAAACGGATCCGTCCCCATTGACTTACATTGTAAGTCTGGGCGGATCCGCACGCCTCCGCACGGCCAGGCGGACACCCGAACGCTGCAAGCAGCGTTCAGCTGTCCGCCTGTCCGTGCGGAGGCGAGCGGAGCGGAGGCTGAACGCCGCCAGACTGATGCAGTCTGAGCGGATCCGCTCCATTCAGACTGCATCAGGGCTGGACGGCTGCGTTCGGGTCCGCTCGTGAGCTCCTTCAAACGGAGCTCACGAGCGGACAGCCGAACGCTAGTGTGAAAGTAGCCTGAGAATGGAGCTGGAAGCAGGCGCTCCGTCCACCGGGAAGAGCCATGCTGGGTTATCGGTTTATATTTGTGGGAAAATCTGTAAAACTTGTAACGGTGCCTGCGTTCTTGTGATAGTTGGGGGTCTCAGCAGTTTAACCCCCACCAACCTGATAGCTTTTTTCCCATCCTGTGGATAGGGGATAACTTGTTAGAACTGGAATTCCGCTTTACGTATGGCATCTGAGAAGCTCTGGTATATGAATATATGAAGCCCTGAATATGTTTCTCCGTTGTCTTTTCTTCACCAGAGGATGGATTTGGGTGAGTGCACCAAGATTCATGACTTGGCACTGAGGGCCGATTATGAAATTGCAAGTAAAGAAAAAGATCTGTTCTTTGAGCTTGATGTAAGTTGTTTTTGTTTCTTTCTATGTGTTTTACTGAACTGTGTGGATGCCTGTAAAATCACTGATATAAAGAAGTGACTAAATGCCTGTCTTGCTGTTGATTTCATTTTCACGTAAGTTCCTGTGGGGGCACAGGGGGGGGTAATCTACACTTAAGTTATTATTTACTTGTTTTCTGATGAATGATTTAGTCCTAACTTGTTCTGGAACCAGTTGTATGTCCGTACCTTAAGTACAAAATGTCCAAAATATGGCTGACTTCAGGACTCTGGGGGACATGCCAGAATATAAATAACATGGCTTTCCCATGCCAGCCTTCCCTTAGTCAGCTGAGGACCATATAAAAAATGGCAGGGAATTGGTGTTAAAGGAAATGGACATTGTTTAAAAGGCACCTGTTACTTTCCTTAATCTGCGTTCACATCACATTTATATCATCTGTTCAACAGATGCCAATGGACACAAAAGCATGGTAAACTGCTAAAAACAGGGATGTGACGTCTGGCGTATCTTGAGCTTGTTCTCTTCTCGCCCACCCGCCGATGACTAGCGGGTGAGCAGGGAGAGAGGAAGCTCATGTATGAGACACGCTGGCAGCACGTGACTCCTCTCCGCCTTGCGCTGTCGGCATTTAACAGCCAGTTCTCAGCAGCGACTTTACATGAGAGAGAGAGACCACCGATTTCAGTGGGTTTATCCCATTTTATGCAGAGCTCAGGACATCATAAAGGAGGTGCCAGATTCCCTTCCTAAATCGGCTTTTTATGTTAAACATTTTTGAAAAAAGATTGTGGATTATAATTTTCTAACTTTGCACGTCACTATTTAAAAAAAAACATTAAAAAAAAATCCTGGAATCCTGCAGTTTTCAATCTGAGGCTCATAATGGGCTGTCAATTCCTATTCTCTAGAACAGTCGTCATCTCATTATCACAGGGGGGATACACAACGTATACATAAAACAGGATGACACCATTGACACTAGGTGATGTTCACAGCTCATCTCCTCTACCTCTGCACAGGTTACACAGCATCCCCGCAACACTCTGCCATTGAAGTCAATGAACCTGTCCGGTCTACAGGTTCCTATGGTCCTTGTGGCTTCCATAAAGCATATTTCTGTACGCTGCTAACAGCATCTTGGGCAGGGTGACTGCTCCCATACATTTCTACAGGAAATAGAATACAAAACCATCTACAATGAGTAAAATACAAATAGCAGAGGTGATCAGACCTCTCCCCTCTTCTGCACGGCCGGTCAGCCTGTTATCGCTCCCGTAGATGCAGCGCCAGGGAGGGCCTCGCCCTGCAGCCTAGAGAACAGCTGGCAAACTGTTAGCACTTTCTTCATTGATTTGCTTTAGGCTGCTTTAAATAATTGCAAGATCTTCCCCTTTGTGGTTCCTGTGAAAGTAATTTCCGTGAGGCCAGTTTTGATCCCACGTTTAGCCGGAATTCTGTTACCTTTTCGGCAGGATCCCTTCCTTGTTGTGCCATGTTTGTGATGATGTTCAATCATGTTATAACTCCTCTTTGTATTTTGTACAGTGCTGCAGAAGATGTTATCTGAGCCGTGTGCAGTGTACCCAGCAGCAGGCTGGTTAAGTGTATTTATTGGGGGTACAGTGTTGGGGCTAAGCTGCATACCTCCTGCTGTAAAGCAGTTACTTTGTCCTGTGTTCTAATTCTGTGCACTTTATGTAGTTCTTTTGGTTGCATGGAGTATGTCATACGATGTACTTATGAGGAGTCCTCCTCTTAGTCCACTGAGTAGAATATATTAATAAAGCTGCCAGTGGATGCATACAGAACCTCATTATTATAAGTAAATACTTGGCAGTCACACATCTGTTGTCCGTCTTTCAGCGCACGTGTTGGACACATTGGAGTGCGCAGCATAATGGTGCACACTTATGTTTTAGGCTGTGGATCATTTGGAGTCCTTCATTGCTGAGTGTGATAGAAGAACCGAACTCGCAAAGAAGCGCCTTGCTGAAACTCAGGAGGAAATTAGTGCAGAAGTTGCTGTAAAGGTATTTTCATGTTAATTATAAGGAGTTAAAGGGGTTTTCCGGCCATTTCAAAAAGTGGCTTAAGCTTGAAGAGGTTGCCTCACTTCAGCAAATGGCATTTATTATGTAGAGAAAGTTAATAGACTCCACTTACTAATGTACTGTGATTGTCCATATTGCCTCCTTTGCTGGCTGGATTCTTTTTTCCCAGCACATTATACACTGCTCTTTTCCATGGTTACGACCATTCTACAACCCTACAGCGGTGGTCATGCTTGCTCACTATAGGAAAAAGCTCCAGCCTCTCTGGTGGCCTGGACAGTGGGAGCGCACACAGGCTGGTGCTTTTTCCTATAGTGTGCAAGCATGGCCACTGCTGCTGGATTGCTGAGTGCTCGTAACCATGGAAACAAGCAGTGTATAATGTGATGGAAAAATGAATCGGCCAGCAAAGGAAGCAATATGGAGAATAATACATTAGTAAGTGCCTTGTATTAACTTTCTCTACATGATAAATGCCACTTGCTGATCTGAGACGACCCCTCTCACCTCTCTTGTGGTAATTCCCGGGTCCACTACCGGTCTCTGGTTCCTCTCAGCATGGACATGTTGCCATTCAGCTAGTCACTGGCCTCAGCAGTGATCCGCTACTACCAGTGACTGTGCAGCATTAGGTCTTCATCTCAGCAGGGACCAGGGGCGGACTGGACAGCATTGGTGAGGTCAGTAGTACTGTTATGCATTATAGACGCTCATTAGGATGTTAAAGGCCCGGTCTCATCACGTCTGCTGTCATTAGCCTCCATACTTAAAAATATGATTATCTGAGCTACCGGACAGCTCTGGCCTTCTGTTCCATAAGGTGGTATGTGAGACTGCTCGCCTGCCATATTGTTTTTGTTTTGTTTTTTTCCTTTCTAAGCAGCTCACAAGCTCTTCAATCATTTGCAGTGTGTATTTATTTCCTGGAGTGAATCCCATACTTTCTATTTTAGGATATCCTATATGATAACTCCTATAATAAGTAGTGCATGGGCTGCACTCTGGAGAACTTCATCCAGCTGAGATTATATCTGACAACCACCTCTGAGCTAGAATACAGGCTGTAATTCAGGATCATTATACAGAAGTAATGCATATATTTAACTTCTCTTGCAGATAATCTTAATGATTCTTAGTTGAGCAGAATTTTAGTTTCCATTTAAGAAAAAACATGATTGAAAGAATTCTAATATGACTTGTAGATTGATGCATATATTACTGTAGCAGACAGTTCACACTCCAGCAGGCTGAATAATGAAGATCCCCATTCTCCAATAAAAGGACATCTATCAGCAGATCTGTACCTATGACACTGGCTGACCTGTTACATGTGTGCTTGGCGGCTGAAGGACTGTGTTGGTCCCATGTTTATATGTGCCCGTGTTGCTGAGAATATAGAAATGTTAATATATGCAAATGAGCCTCTGGTGCAAAGTAGGCGTTGCTGTTACACCTAGAGGCTGTGTTCTCTGCAACTGCTATGCCCTCTGCACTTTGACAAGGCCCGGCAGTGTAAATGTGATCAAGCATGTCTGGTCCTGTCAAAATGCAGAGGGCACGACAGTTGCAGAGAGAGCAGAGCCTCTAGGTGTAACAGCAACGTCCCTGTTGCTACTAGAGGCTCATTTGCATAATAGTAAAACATATATCAGCAGTGTGGGCACATATGAACATGGGACCAACACGGATGCCTTCAGCTGCCAAGTGCACATGCCACAGGTCAGTCAGTGTCATAGGTACCCTTTAAGAGAGTCTGTAAGCAGCTTGTCATGCCAAAGTGTTGCCAGCACAAGGTAATGGCCAGGAAGAGCAAACCTTTTGTGTGATGTTCTATTCTGCCAAATTCTGCTCTTTCAAGTGCGTAGAGCGGGCCACTGCTGTGACGTGATCTCTTTATCTGCTTCATATCCTCTTCTCTCTGCTCTGAGTGACCCCGGTAGTGGTCTCCTGGTTGGATGCTTCAGCTGTCAATCATAGGAGAGGAGCTGTGAAGCAGCTCAGTGCCCAGAGCACTTCACAGCGAAGCTCTGCCTCCAGTGCACTTAAGGATCAGAATCTGGTAGTATAAAAGTTCTATGTCCTCAGTTGTCCTGATAATGGAGCTTTCCCCGGCCCTTACCTAGCACAGTTTATCATAGTCAATACTGCTGACAGACTCCTTATGTTCAGTTTTTTCCCAGCTATGACCTTCCGGGAGTACATTGTCCTTCAGTATGTGTTTACACCAATGTCTGTGTATGAATCCATTGACTTAGACATTCTTACTCTACTCTTATGTCATTTTTAAGGCAGAGAAAGTTCATGAGTTGAATGAAGAGATTGGAAAATTGTTGGCAAAAGCAGAACAACTAGGAGCTGAAGGGAATGTTGATGAATCACAAAGAATTCTAATGGAGATGGAGAGAGTCAAGGCCCGGAAACGAGAGGCGGAGGTGGGTCCTTACTACACCTGACACTGCTGTTGACTCTGTGCATGTCACTTATTTCTTTTATACTTTATTTAGAATTTTTGGTCGGCGGTCATGGCTGACATTGATTATGCATTATTTTTTAACAAGTGAAATTATTCTTACTAGCACTTTAAAGGGGTTTCCGAGATTTTGATACTGATGACCTATCCTCCGGATAGGTCGTCAGTATCTGGTGGGAGTCGGACACCCGGAGCATTAATTTCATTGGGGCTGAGTGTGACACCAAGCACAGTCGCTATACTATGTGTGACACTGTGCGTCGTAAGCTGCGAGACAGCCATGGCACTCACAGGAGCGCCGGTGCCTTCTCAGAATGGTGGGGGTCCCGGGTGTCTGGCTCCCACCAATCAGATACTGATTACCTATCCTGAGAAATCGGTATCCAAATCTCTGAAAACCCCTTGAAAGAGGATCCTTAACCACTGCTGACATGTCTGGTTTGGTGAATAATTTTATTTTCCATAAAATAACAATTCTGTAGCATATCTTCTGCTGTGCTGTTCCTCTGCTAGTCCTAGAAATGTATAGATACATTGACAACTGGGTGTTCCCTTACACGTTCTGTCACTGTCCAATCAGCGCTGGCTGAGTAGTCCAGAGGAATGATAAAAATGCTCCAGAATTTTGTCTTGGAATACAAGTATTTACTAGAGCATTATCAATAAAAATATATAGGCCGTATAACATAGGAATGGCCTGTAACAGAGTTATCAGAAGATTTCATCCAGAATCGCTGTTTGAGGACTACTCAGCCATATTTTCTGTCCATGTGCATAGTGGACTGCCCATTGATATCGCAGACCACTAGGACTAAGTGGTGCTATTTACACCACTGTGTTTCTTCACAGAGTCTGTGCTGAGAAACTTGGCATGTCTCCAGTTGGTCCATGTTTCAGGGACATGGAGACAATTTGTCTCTAGCGGCTGACAGGTCCATGTCTTACGCATGCTCCAATAAAAAATGTCCATATGACGCAGCCGCAACACTGACTAATACCAATAAGCTGTTAGTTTCACCAGCACTTGTATCTCCATTTCTGGGGATTTCAGCAGACACACCTAGCCAGTCTTTTTGCCATGGCAGCTACATTCTGAACTTCCCTTTTGGGATGACATTCAAGTATTGTGATCGTCATCTAGAATCCAGGCTCTTCTCACGCAGAGGTTTTTGCTGCTCCTGACAATGTGTTCATTCATTTTATTTTGTAACTCAAACATATCCTAGTTATAGTTCATGATCCTTCCACGTGCTTTTAGGATGAATACCGCAATTCGATGCCTGCATCCAGTTTTCAACAGCAGAAACTGCGGGTTTGTGAAGTGTGCTCTGCGTACCTTGGATTACATGACAACGATCGGAGACTTGCAGATCACTTTGGGGGGAAGTTGCATTTAGGCTTTATTCTCATCCGAGAGAAACTTGAGCAAATGAGAGTAAGTATTAATTTATCTCTCTGATTCAGAAAAGTCAAATCTCAAATTTGTGGTATATGAAACATAGTAGCTATGTACAGACTGTAGCCCCATAACTTAGTTTGTCACTGACTATGGCTATATTAAATTGTCTGAAGATGCAGCACCTGGGTGGTAAAATGACACTGCTCACAACGTTTGATTTCTTGACCGAGACCAGATAAGGCTCATAACAGAGCTGGGTAATATGTGTTTAGTATCCTAGGATGGTGAAGTAATGAATTTTAAGCTTCTTGGTTTATGTGGAGGCATAAAATCTCAAAAACACAACCGTCTCGATGTCTGAATCCCTAGACTGGTCGCTCTCCATCTCGGTGAATGAGAAATGCGAGAATACACATATAAGCACCCAGAGTTTGGACCTCCCCGCTGATCTATAATTTATGGCATATCCAGCCTAACATCAATGCCGATTTCCATTTAATTTAGAAAACTGTTGCAAGCAAGCAGGAAAAACGAAACCAGGAACGCTTGCGGAGACGAGAGGAACGAGAAGAACGAGACCGAGAAGAGCGAGCAGGAAAGCGGTACGTGTTTTAAAACCAAGTTGTATCCACTTTCTTGACTATTGGGGTATACAGATCATTTTACTAATTAATGGTTCAAGTACAGCGGTTCAAGTACAGCGTCGTACAGCCCAGTGTTAACAAAGCAGAACTTGCAAAGCCTGCTCCATTTATTTGGATGGGCTAAAGCTGTGACACCAAGCATAGCCAATATAAATAGAACAGTGTTATGAAGTACAGACCCATCTAACCAAAGCCGAGGCAGCATTTGCCCACTGTCCCTTCAAACAACTGTGTGGATGTCGAATATTGGTCCCTTCACTGATCTATTATTATTATGGCCCATCCTAATAATACATCTCAATTTTATAAAGCCTGGTTAACCCCTTTAACTGTCTGTATGACATTGTTTTGAACCGAGGTGTGTGTGTGTAAAGTATACGTTTCTGGTGTTGGGAAGTGTTTCCTTCCCAGGTTTCCCTCAAATGTGATTGTTTTAATTTCAGGTCGCGGTCCAAAGACAGGAGGAGACGAAGATCGCGATCATCTTCTCGTGACAAACGAAGATCAAGGTCAAGGGACCGACACAGGCATCATCGTAGTCGCTCAGGAAGTCGGAACAAAAGTCACCATGGCAGTTCACGTGATAGGGAGCGTTCAAGAAAATAACTACTATGAAGCAGCTTAAATAGGTATTGGTGGAATGGGGGACACGCCGATTTGTTAAAAAAAAAAAAAGTTGTTTTGTTTTACATTATTGTAGAACTTTACCAGTTCTGTGTATAATGCTATCGTGTGGAGGCTTGCTTACTCCAGGCTTCACTGTTATCAAGCAGAGGCGTTTTAATACTTCTACATATACTGTAAAAAAATAAAATAAAAATTGGTATGATTTCCCTCCATACCAGTTTGTGGAAACTGAAAAAGCACCTTTGTGAATACTTCACTAAACTGCAGCATCAATGGCAAAATGGCTTGAAATAAGGGTTTTCTCCCCTTTCTGATATTATATAGTATCTAGGTCAGACTTCTACTGGTATGTTACCACACCAGTGCAGTTTTATTATTGTGTGAATGCGGCCTTACTTTCTTTGCAATCACTCTTGTTATTCAGGGGGTGTTCCCCTGAGAGGAGGAAGAATTGTAGATTTTATATAAAATGACCTAGGTTTAGAGCACTTTATGAGTAGCCTGCTTGCTTACTTAAACACCCAAAATAATTGCATGCAAAATGTTATTTTTATTTGCTTTAACTTCAGATTTTTTTTTAAGTGCATTGTGGGGGGGCTGTAATTCATGGCCTATTCTTAGGATAGGTTTTCCGTGTTTGGTGAGTTGCCTTCTCAGGGATCAAGCTCCCAATCCTATTACAATTGATCTACCCTAAGGATCTGCATGTGATGGTGCCTGGACAACACAATTAGCTCCATGTTGATTAATTTCTTAACATTTAGGTCTCCTAGATTTTAGAAGCCTTCTTCATACTGGTTTATTAAGCTTAGTGCAGAACAGTATGCAATGACCGTCTAGCTAGCATGCTGTCATAAAAAAGAATTTTAACTATTAAGGAAGTTTCCAAAAATCAAAACAAAGGCAGGGAGGGGATGGTGGAAATTACAAAATAAGCATTACATACTTTTTGAGTTGCTTGCCGTTCCAGTGCCCCCATTCTGGTACATCCTACTTATCTTTGTTTACAGGCCCCATTGCTAACATCATATCGACAACCTCTGACCGCTACAGTCAGAACCTGGCCTCAATATATCTTTGAGGCCATTGATTGCTTGCAGGGGTCACAGCTTGTTGGCAATGCTTCCGAGCAGAAGCTCTGTAAAACAAAGGCCGATATGCCGAAATGAAATATTTTTTTTTTTTTTATTTTTTTTTGTATGCTGGGGGACATTTTTGGCTTTCTTGTTAAATAAGGATCAGAAATTGAAGACTTTTTTTCATGTTTGGGTTAAACTAGTTTGTTCAATCACTCATTTTTACCACAACAAATTATTCCTTTAATTCCTGTGTATAGTGACATCATATGTTTGGACATTGTGTAACGTTTGACATCGCACCAAGAATAAAGACCCAACGTTACTTCTGCATGTATCTTACAGCATCACAGCAAGATGAGGGTGGCCAGGTCTGATGGTAACTAACAAACTGTGATCTGGGTGCTGTTGTTGGGACCAGAATTAATCAGGCCCTGATGACTGCACTCAAACTTAGTTACAGATGGACTGAGCATAGAGAAGACAAGGCTTTTTAAAATATACTGTCCCTGCCATCTCCATCTCTGTATACACAGCACTCAGTGAACACTGTGTATAGATCAAGAAGTAAAAATGTGCTTCCGTTTCAGCGTTCATGTGATCTCAGGGGTCTGCATGAGCTGCTGGGTCTTAGCAGATCCAGATCACCTGTGCAGAGAGACTAAACAGCTTTGTGCAACTGTTCTGGGGACTGTATTCCCAGGTCAGCACTAGTTATAGGAGAAATCAGCAATACAAAATTAAAGTAATTTTAAATGTCTCCCAAAGGTCTTTTATGACACAAAGTGTAAGATAAAAGAAAATGAGGACAAAATAAAAATCAAACCACCACCACACAACAACTTCTAGTCCCACCCCATCAACCATAACCTATATATCCCCTGTATTAAAATGACCCTTATGGGAAATTTTATATGACTGAACCCAAAAAAAAGTTTTGGCTTTCAAAGATGCATGTACTAAAAAAGAAAATAAAACACAAAATGCGTCTGGTCAGGAAGATGGGTAAATGGCCCGGTTTGAAACTAATCAATTCAAGAAACAAAAACAACAAACAAGACAAAAAAGGGACTAATGATGTTCAAGGATAGGTTCATTTAAATGAAAAATGCCCCCTTCTTTAATATACAGATCTCCACCTTGTGCCTTCATTTCTTTTCTTTTTTTTGCAGCTTAGTAATTTTTACTGTGATGTTTACTGCTTCCCGTCTTGCATTATAAATTGAATATCTTTTTGTATTTTAGATCTGCTGGAATGACACAACTACGTTTCAGTCATGAAGTCTGATTTTGCATATGGGGAACTTGCAGTACTTCAAATAACATTCTTTGTGTTGTATTTTTAAGTAATCGAGCAATGTTCTATAAATGATAATAAAGCTTTTTTCTTACTGAAAACTCACATTTGATAAACTTAATTTTTTATTTTTATTTTCAAAATAGCGATGTTACTCAATGCAATTCTGCTTTTCTTTCGATTTTGAAAATAGTTGGAAGATAATTAAAGCATTCGTTTAGCCCACAGGGTTTGTTCATCGTGGTTGTGCTTTTTATTTTAGGTGCTGTAAATAGGAGTATATGATACCAAACAACTGCTATATGAAGATAAGCCTATTATCTTGCTACATTCTAGTTATATTTGATCATCAGTTCATCTGTATCAACATTTTCTATGTATGCTAGATGGATTAACAAGTTCATGTGTTGCTATATTGTATTAGAAGACTCAGAACATTGGAACTGGCTAAAAAACACCTATCCACTTGGCCCTGGTGTTTATAACGCTACATTGCAAATATTAGAATGGCTATCAGAACAAATTGATAGGATGTGTCAAATCTTTTTACTCACTTTTGGTTTACACTTTACAAGTAGTATTGAGAATATAGATTGTGTTCACCAAAGCTAGATAATATGGATCAAAACTGTTTGTATACTCTGTGGTTAATCCTATGTAGACTCAACTGTTGGCTTGGCAAATAAAACAAGAAAAATACTTTTTACTCAGTACAAATCTTTTTTGAGTGCCATCCTTATTTAGACCCATTGTACTTACATGTCTAGGAAAAAAAATGTAGATGCAATTGAACCCATCAGTCAGTATTCCACTACTTTTCCACAGCTGCATGAGAAACTTGTCATCAGACAGAGCTCTATATTTTAGGATATCTATAAGATGCTCAGCTAAAAAGAAGATATTAAACCCACCCTGTTCTGTTCTTGGATTGGGGCAAATATTACCTAAGCTTTTAACTGTGACTCATGTTGGGGCCTCCTACCGTTCCCTTACATTAGTCCTATCTGTTTTATTTGAAGCACCAAGTAGCTTTACCTAAAATAAAGAACTCTAAAAACACACTTTAATGTAGACAAACTGGAGTCTAGACATGAATAATAAAAGTTAAAAGCTGCAGCGTTTGTCCTGTAGGATTTTCTGCATGCCCCTGAATTCCTGAGCTTCCGCCTGATGTTTTCCTTTTTTTCTGGATTGCAGAACAGGCAGGCTTACAAGGTTTATCCACAGGATAGGGTGATAAATGTACAAGTATGATCACTGGGAATGCAACACCCAAGCCACCTCTACTGAACCCTTGCAGCTTGAATAGGAGCGGTGGTCACACCTCTGCACCCTTCAACTCTATTTACAAGGCGTCGGGTCGAATTTAGCTCTGTTAGACCTATTAACCTGACAATGAATACTTGCAGCCCAGAAATGATTTGCTGGTAGTCACGCCACAAGCCTATTTGGACTTGACTCCCTCATCTTTTCCATTATGGGGCTGTTGGAATACAGCACACAGGCATTGAATGGACTGCCACTCTGTTGGACTCTGCATGCAACTAAAATTCTTGAGACAATTCTTCACGGAAAGGCAGTTATGTGTATTTTGAGATAAATGACAGCAGGATACAGAATAGAATAAAAATACAATGAGAGGTGACCCTTGACCTCTGTAGGGGCAGGAATACAGAGCGTTTAAATTGCCCCTCCCCCTCAGTGTTTTTCCTGCCCCTACGGGGTTAGGAAGGAGAGAGAGAGTTCTCCCGGTGGGGAGGTGAAGATTTGCAAGAAGTTACCTTCATCCCTTGCTGCCTTCCCGCTGCATGGGCTAAGGCTGGGCAGCAGTGGACAACGTGGATACTCGCCCCGGTTTAATGCTGGGACCTGTGCTCCTTCTTGTTTCACGGTCTCCCTTCCACTGTGAGTCAGAAGCAAACCGCGGACACCGGATCCATGTGGGACGCGCGCACGAGTTGATGAGCACGGCGTCTCTTTGATCTTACAGCCAGCGGGGGGAGGCGGAGCCCGGGTGCATAACTATGCCGTGCCAAAATTACATCAGACGCCAGGAAGTTTTTAAAAAGTGGCGCTCATGCAGCATGGAGCTTTGCATCACCGCCGCTATGTTAACTCCTGAGACTCCAGCATCCCGTCGGGAGGGTTCTGACCCCTCTCTGGCTGCTCCTACTGTCAGTTCCCCTAAGAGGAGTATGGTTACTTTTTTTTTCTTATATAATGTTTAAAAAAAAAGCTGATATTTGGTTGCTCTTTATTCATTAGGGAGCAAGGGATACCTAATGTAAGTAAAAATCCCTAAAGTGCGCAACCTGTGCCAGGAGACTTCCTGATAACTATAAAAAAAAGTTGTGCAAACAATGCACTTCTGACGTCTTAAAAAAGGAGCAACCATCTAATCTGTCCGAAATAAAATAGTTTATCCAGGATGAGATTAAATCTTCCCTAGCATCTATGACTACTCCTAGTACGCCTATCCCATCTGCCAAACAACCTAGATTATCCATTCAATCTGAGGCTGAGGACATTGATGAGGATACATCTACCTCCAGACGAGTACTCGAGGAAGAACTTTTCTCAGAGGGTGAAATTGTAGAGGATGATAAATACTTTTTTTTTTCCTCGGATGACATGGAAAATTTACTGAAAGCAGTTAGATCTACCATGGGCATAGAGGATATTCCCAAACCTTGTATGGTACAGGACGAGATGTTCAGGGGTTTACATACTAAAAGAACCAAAGTATTCCCCATTAATGAAAATATCAAAGAGATGATATTGGATGAATGGATTGATCCTGAAAAAAGACTAGGGGGGGTGTCCAAAGAATTCAGGAACAGACTACAATTTGATCAGGCTGAATGTAAGATCTTTGATGAGACCTAAAATTGATATTCAGGTGGCAAAGGTAGTCAAAAATATGGCCTTACCATTTGAAGATGTATCACAACCTAGCGATCCAATAGAGCGCAAAGCAGATTCTTTGTTAAGAAAGGCTAGGGAGGCATCTATGTTTGGTGTAAAAACCAACATTGTAGCTACATCCGTGGCAAGGGCCATTTACTTCTGGTTATCAGAGTTAGAGGATCACCTAAAGAACAAAACTCCCAGAGAAGATATCATACATTTCTTACCATAGTTAAAATCGGTAACGTCTTTTTTGTCAGATGCCTCGGCAGAATCGGTACGCTTTGCCGCGAGAGATGCTGCCCTTTCCAATGCAGCTAGAAGAGCTTTATGGATGAAGGCATGGTCAGGGGATAAAACCTCCAAGTCGAAACTGTTTGTTTTTCATCCAGTGTTAGATAAAATACTGGAGAAAGCGGCTGATAAAAATAAAGGGTTTCTGGAGGAAAAAGAAACAAAGAAAAGGCCCTTTCATTAATTCCCTTTACAATCTAGGCCCTACAGAGGTAAAGGTAAAACAGGTCACTGGAGCAACCCAAAAGGTGTAAGGGGTAGAGGATTAATTCTTAATTCCCAAAGCAAACAGAACAATATACAATGACGCCAAAGGGGGAGGCAGGTTGAAGTGTTTTCTAACCCAGTGGAATCAGGTTACGTCAAATCCTTGGGCATTAAACATCATAGCTCAGGGATACAGAATAGAATTCGCTTCAACACCTCCAGAAAGAGAGGGAGCATGAGAGAGCGTCTGACTTAGGACGCTAGGGCTCCGCCCCCACTTCCTCCCCTGCCTCTGCCTTTGCCTCTGCCCCGCCGCCGCTCGCTGGCATGCCGTACCGCCAGAACAGCTGAGTAGCTGAACAGTTGATGGACCGGGAGTCCGAAACGCCGCAACGCTGAGGCCGCCTTGTTTTTGATGCCGGTGCTTGTATCCTGACCCCCGCTCCGCTCCGCGATCCAAGGAGTCGCCAGGTGGTGAGTCGCCACATCGGCTGTGTTGTGGAGGAGAGTAATGAGTGGAAGACCTGGCGTGCTGAAAAAAAAGGGGCGTTCAGGATGCTGCCATTTTAGCCTGCTGTTGAGCCTGTAGTGGATTCCTGCTTGCCCTTGTGGGAAAGGTTGACCCGGATGACCTGGATTGCACTAACTATGACCATAGTGTCGAACGACAGGTCCTTTAAACTTGGACACAGGATCATCAGGGGTGATCAACTCGGGGGTACAGTTTGTATTGCCTCCTACTGCAACCCACGTTAGTTTTTGCCCTTAGGTCTGCCTCTACTGTGAAGGTGTATAAGTAGTGGGGGTGATATCCCCGGCAGCTGATAGAGGGTTTGTTTTTCACAGTGACTGTGAGTATGCGGATGGGTATGCAGTCTGAGGCTATTGCGGACTGAAGGAATAACGATATATAACCCTGTCTCCACCAGTTCGCATAATCAATGATACTGTCTCTCCTTGACTCAATGAACTAACTACCTGTACTTTCTGATACGCCTGAACCTTTTGCCCTGTGTTACAGCTCCGCAAGGAATCCACCTCTCCTGGTTAAAGTCTTGATTAACATTACTAACATTATTAATGTTTCTCCCTTTTGAACTGATTCTTTCACTACTGGATAGTTTTTGAACTGATCTTCTCATTATTGGATTAACTTTCCGTGTTGGAAACGTTTCAAATATGGAAATAATTTACTGTCTATATTTTTGGTTGTGATTAATTTAAGAAGGGGGACTATATTTGTTTCCTTCGGGTTTTTAAACCGCTCTGGTGCTGAGAGCGGGAGGGAGAAGGAAAAAGGGAAAGAAGAGAAGAGGGGGGAGGGGAAAGAGGGGGGAAAAAAAAAAAGGAAAGGAATAGAAAAAAAAAAGGAGAATTGAAATGCCGTCTAAGAAAAGGGAGGAACCGCGTGGCCCTGCGGGAACTATCGCTAGGAGATCAGCCGTAGGTTTGGAAAGTGGGTCTAAACAATCGGGCCTAAATAAATACCTGGTCCCGAATTCACCAGGGCCAAGATCTCCACAAAAAGAAAACACTTTGGATCCTAGACCGCAGGGACCTATGCATGAGACGTCAGCTGAAGGGGGAGAGGGAGAGAGGGGAACCCCTGTGACATATACAGAAACAGATGTAAAAATGGTGCAGGATATACTCGGTACGGTTTCACGGATGGAAAATTTAATGGGTAATCTGGTAACCCAGCTTGGGGCAGTACAGACAGATGTTATGGTTATACGTTCGGAGATGGAAAAAGTAAGGCAGCGGTTGCAAGAGATGGAAAAAAAGATCCCCCTCCTAGAGAAATCCGTTCAGAAATTAGAGAAGGAAGTGACATCTTTAAAACAGATAAACGTTAAGATGGAACAAAAATTGGTAGACCAGGAGGATAGATCAAGAAGGTCAAATATAAGATGTGTGGGAATTCCAGAGCGAGCGGAGGGAGAAAACTGTACTGATTTTATGGAGAGATGGTTAAGGGAAAACAGTAGAGAGGGCATTCTCTCTCCCCTGTTTTCCATCGAAAGAGCACATAGGGTCCCTACAAAAAATAGGGTACCAGGAGATTATCCTAGACCGATACTGGTGAAATGCCTACTATCCAAGGACCGAGATGGAATATTAGCCGACGCTAGAACCTCGGAAAGATACTATATACAGGGGGTAAAGATTAAACTTTTTCCAGATTATTCATTCAGTACTAATGCACAAAGAAGAGAGTTTATATAGGTAAAAAAAAAGACTAAGGGAGGCAGGTATAAAGTATAGTCTATTTTTTCCAGCAAAACTAAGGGTGGAACATAATGGCAAGTTTGTTTTCTTTCAGACTCCGGAGGAAGTTAGCGAATGGGCGGACGGGGAGGGTCTCTGAGGCTGGGGGGGGAGGTGGTGATAGGAGCCAATATGCTAAGATATGGAGTCGCCCGGACTGCCGACCAGCAGAAGGGGGGACTACTTGGATGGGAGGGTATATGGAGGGGTTGGGGGGGCGGGGTGTGGAGAGAGAATTTTATTTATTATTTTTTTTTTTTCCCTCCCCTTCCTGGATAGATGGTTAGGGTCCTTTCATTGAACGTGAGAGGGCTCCGTGAGAGGGTTAAAAGGTTTGCTATCCTTGAGTGGATCAAGAGGTTTCTGCCAGCCGTCGTCTGCCTCCAGGAGACACATTTAGATGAAGAATCAGTAAGGTGGTTGGAGCGGAGATGGATGGTGGCGGGATATCATTCGGTGTATACTACCTATTCTAGAGGGGTCTCGATTTTGATACATAATAGGATTAAATTTGAGGCTCTGGCATGTGAGGCCGACGATTGTGGCAGGTACCTCTTTCTACATTGCTATGTAGAGGGGAAAAAAACTGTACTTGCAAATATATATATTCCACCACCATATAAATCAGATGTGTTGTACCAATTGTATAGATTTATGTTGAATAAACAGGAATGTATGTTGATTGCGGTCGGCGATTATAACGCGGTTATGGATCCACTCAGGGATAGGATGTCCAGCGGAAGGGGAGGAGCACAAAATGTAGAGTTATGTAAATTAGTGTATGAATTTAATTGGGTAGATGTCTGGCGGGTGCAGAACCCGGATGAAATTAATTATTCTTGTTACTCAAAAACACACCAAACCTGGTCGAGAATAGATATGATTCTGGGAAATAAAAATCTAATATCTCAAAATAGGATTAGGATAAACTATATACCCATGGCTTTATCGGACCATAGTGCAATGGTAATGGAGCTGGAGCTGAATAAAAATAATACCTTGCCGTTGTTTAAGTTTAACCCCCATTGGCTATCATTAATCTCAGATAAAGAGAGTATAATAGAAGAGTTAAAACTTTTTTTCATAGAAAATAATGGTTCTGCCGGTAGACTTGTGGTCTGGGACACTTCTAAGGCATTTTTGAGGGGATTACTGTTCAAAAAAGTAAACTACTGGAAAAAAAATACTAGAGAGAACGGGAAGGTATTGGAAAAAAAATTACAAGAGGCTGGAATGGTATGTATGACATACCCTACTGTATTTAATAAGAGAGTTTGGGAGGAAGAACAAGAAAAGTTGAGGTTATATCAATTAGAAAAAAGTAGGAAAGAATTGCTCCTTCAGGGGATTAAGTGAAAAGGTCGGTAAAATATTAGCAAATATAGTGAGAAATCAAAAAGGAAAATCATGGATCGGTGCGATTTAAAGATAAAACGGGAAAATTACTTACCGTACCTGAAGATATAAAAAAAGTGTTTGGGGACTACTTCCAAGAGCTATATAAGTCCAGAGTACAATACTCAAAACAAGAGTTAGATTCCTATCTAGATAAGATTGCTTTTAATAAGATATCTGAGGTTCAAAAAGAATTTCTGGAAAAAGAAATAACGGTGACAGATATAAATTCAGCCCTGGGAAAGGTTAAACTCGAGAAAACACCAGGTGGAGATGGGCTCCCCTTTGAAATATATAAAACCTTCTCACAGGTATTAGTTCCTGAATTAAAAATGACACTGGACGAGGCCCGAAAATTAGGTGATCTACCGAGTTCTATGAAGGAAGCAATTATTACATTAATTTTAAAAAAGGGGAAGGAACAAACAGACCCCGGCTCATATAGGCCTATATCCCTATTGAATACGGATGTGAAAATTTTGGCAAAAGTTTTGGCAGACAGGCTCTCTAGGGTTATTAAAGAAATAATAAATAAAGATCAGACAGGTTTTATACCGGGTAGAACAATATATTCCAACATAAGAAGGCTATTCCTTAATATTGAAGCTAATAGATCAGACGCAGGGGAAAAAGCGATACTCTCATTGGATGCCCAAAAGGCGTTTGATTGCGTTGAATGGGAGTATCTATGGGCAGTATTAAGGAGATTTGACATAGGGGAAGGATTTATAGGGTGGATTCAGCTAATTTATCATAACCCTAGGGCTAGAGTGGTTGTGGATGGGAGCCTATCCCCCTCGTTTGCCCTATCACGTGGTACAAGACAGGGATGTCCTCTCTCCCCATTGCTATTCGCAATTGCAATTGAACCCCTGGCTAATATAATAAGAAATGATAGGGAGATTAAAAGTTTTACATATGTGGGTGGAGAAGAAAAATTGCTGATGTATGCAGATGATATTTTACTTTTTTTTACAAAACACTGGGGAACAGTTCAATAAAATAGTAGAGATAATAGATAAGTTTGGTTTTTTTTCCGGCTTAAACATTAATTGGGGTAAATCACACATGTTATTATTAGGAGAGGGGCAACTACAGAGAGATACACGGGTGCACGTTTTAAAAAGGCACGAAAATTTTAAATATCTCGGTATACAAATCTCCGGAAACATAGAAGAATATGAAAAATTAAATGTTCTCCCCTTAATAAAAGAATTAAGAACTAAAATACATATATGGAAAAGACTACCATTGTCAATGCAGGGCAGGGTAAACTTAATAAAAATGGTCCTCCTCCCAAAGATACTTTATGTATTGCAAAACGCCCCAGTAAGAATACCACAAAATACTTTTAAACTATTTGATAGATTAATGGGGGATTTTATGTGGAAAGGTGCGATTCCTCGGATAAAGAAGGAAGTCCTTCAGCTCCCAGTGAAAGAAGGAGGATTAGCGCTTCCCAATCTATTTTTCTACTATTTAATAACACAATACGGGAATATAAAGGATAGTTTAGATAGCCAGATGGGTAGACAAGAATTAAATAGATGGGGATGGAAAGAAAAAGTTAATCACTTAGAGGTGTTGGAGTCAGGTTTTTTCGGGAAAAAAAATACTAGTAATAGGATATTCAATTTGTTAGAATACGTATGGGGGGAAATTAAGAAGATATTGGGGATTAAAGGGTTTTTGAAATATACACCGATATGGAAAAATCTTAATTTAAAGGAACTGGAAACAATAAGGGATTATATAGATTGGGAAAAAAAAGGAGTGAAATATCTAGAACAGATTTTCGTGGGAGATAAGCTGAAGGACTTTAATATAATGGTGTCGGAATTCGGGATCCCCTATAGTGACTTGTATAAATATTTCCAGCTTAGGAATGCATTGCGGACAGTGGTACAGGAGGATAGGTATAGAAGGGATATATCAGTTATGCTGGACAAGTTTATTGTAGCAGGGGAAGGAGGTGGAATAACTGCAAAGAGATATAGGACCCTGATGGAGGAAAAAAGAAAAACAATCACAATGCTTGCCGTAAAGAAATGGCAGAAAGACCTAGACTCCTTTACAGAGGAAAAATGGAGTGATGCCCTTAGAAATTATGCGACAATTTCGGATAGGGGTTCGCATAAGATCTCACAATTTTTTATAATACATAGACTACATCGATCTCCATGGATGCTAAAAAGAATGGGGGTGAGACCAACAGATAAATGCTCAAAATGTTGGGAGGAGAGAGCTGATTTGATACACTGTTTTTGGAGGTGTCCCAAGCTTCATAGATATTGGACAGAAATTATGGAAACTGTGTTTTTGCTACTGAAGGTCCGATTGCCAAATGACCCAGTAATTTGTATTTTAGGGGCAACTGAACATTTGAAATTAAACAAAAATACACGATTGGTTTTGAATAAAGTATTATTTCAGGCTAGAATCCTTATACTTAGGAAATGGATAAAGGCAGATCCACCGACGGTGGGACAGTGGAGGAAAACAATAGACAATTTAATTAAAGAAGAACGTGGGACAAAGAATTATACCAAAAAGTCATCAAATCTCGACCAGGTCTGGAAAAATTGGGTACTTTAGTTTTTTTTTTTTTTTTCTCTCTCTCTACGGGGGGGGGGGGGGGGGAATGGGAGGGTGGGAGTTGGGTGGTGGTTGGGAATGGGCAGAAAGAAAAGAAAAAATGAAAGATGAACAGAAATTATTATCTGTTAATAATTTTTTTACGTATTGTTGGGGTAATGTTTTTCTATGGATGTATTTATTGTACGAAATTGAAATAAAGATATATTTAATAAAAAAAAAAAAAAAAACACCTCCAGAAAAATTCTGTTACCACCCAAAACAGAAGTATAAGGGAAAAAATTTGGCAAGGTACTCAGGAGTAGTCACAAAGGTACCAAAAATGGAAAGTGATTCTACTTTTTCTCGGGTCTCTTTCTAGTCAAAAAACCTGACAACCCATTCCGCACAATAATAAACCAAAATAAAAAATCAATACTCACCCCATCTACAAAAATAAGGTTCCTGGGCGTAGAGTTAGATTCTGTATCCCAAACAACCTATCTACCCCAGGACAAAGTAAGATCTCTTAGAAACAAAATAATTCACTTTAAAAAATCTCACAGGTGTTCCATTCGGGGGAAATGAGCCTGTTAGGGAACTTAACCGCATGCATAAACTCTGTTCCATGGAGTCAGGCCCATACAAGAATCATGCAGTCATGGATCTTGAAAAAAATGGAACAGGAAGCAGACGTTCCTAGACAGGACAATACAGGTACCATCAACAGTCAAAAATCTAGACTGGTGGAAGGAAGAGAAAAAGCTGCTCTGGGGCATAAAATGGCTCAGAATCCCAGAGGCTCAGGTCATAACAGATGCCAGCACTTCAGGCTGGGGTGCAAAGATAGGCAACCAGTTTTTCCAGAAAGACTGGCCAAACAGCCGAAGAAAAAGATCCTCAAATTTCAGAGAACTGAATGCAGTCCTGCAGACATGCATCTGAAGGTCCTCTCGGACAACATCACTACAGTGGTGTACCTGAAACACCAAGGGGGCACGAGGTCCGATTCGCTGGGGGAAGTAGCAAAACGTTCTCTCCTTAACAGCAGTCCATCTAAAAGGTTCAGAGAACCTAGAGGCGGCCTTCCAAAGCCGAAGAAAAATAGATCCAGGAGAATGGACGTTAAACCGCAACATATTTCACAAGATCACGGCTAGGTGGGGACTACCAGAGATAGACCTGTTTGCCTCCAGGGCAAATGCGCAGGTCTGACAATTCTGTTCAATAAATCCAAGAAACAGACCATGGGCAATAGATGCTTTATCAATAAGATGGGAGTGTGACCTAGTCTATGCATTTCCACCCTTTCCGCTGATTCCTCGCTTACTGCAGAAGTTACAGAAAGAAACAACAACGATGATCTTGGTAGCTCCCCACTAGCCAAAAAGAAACTGGTTCTCAATCCTGAGACAGTGGGCATTAGAAGAACTGTGGAGAATACCCTACAGGGAAAACATGCTCTATCAGGGCCCAATAAACCACCCAAACTCCCAGATCTACAGTTTGGCAGTCTGGATCCTGAGAGTGAATCACTAAGATGACAAGGCCTTTCAGACAGAGTAATCCTTACCCTTCCCTTAAAGCTA
This sequence comes from Bufo gargarizans, assembly GCF_014858855.1. Lineage (NCBI taxonomy): Eukaryota > Metazoa > Chordata > Amphibia > Anura > Bufonidae > Bufo > Bufo gargarizans. Next base: position 131,157,567 of record NC_058087.1, on the reverse strand, counting down.
GTAGGAATTGAATTACATCAGACATTTATCTTAAAGTCTGAAAAAGATTTAGCAGTTGGCTAGGGGAGGAGCATCCGAACACTTCTTCTCCGCCGATTAATAAAATACTAGACTTTCTGCAAAAGGGGCTAGAATTGGGCCTGAGGCCGAGAACCCTTAAAGTCCAAATATTAGCCTTAAGCAACTTTTATGATACTAGTCTCGCAGAGCACTGATAGATAAGGAGATTTATTAGAGCAGCCTCTAGGTTAAGGCCAACCTTAAGATCTAGGATCCCTTAGTGGGACCTTAATACAGTATTAGAGGGGCTAACTAGCCCCCCTTTTTCTCCATCTGAGATCTCTATTAAACATCTGTCCTTCAAAACTGCTTTTTTGATAGCCATCACTTCTGCTAGACCTCTAAGTGAGATCCAGGCGCTCTCCTGTAAAGAACCATATCTTAGAATTTTTTAGGAGAATTGTACTAAGACTAGATCCTGGTTTTCTCCCCAAGGTGGTTTCAAATTTTAATTGTGAACAAGAGATAGTATTACCATCTGTCAACAGCTACCCAGGAGATGAGATAAAAGAGAAGATGCAACTCCTGGATGTGAGAAACACCATAATAATGTATCTAGATGCAACAAAAAATTTCAGGAAAGATGACAACCTCCTAATCCAGTTTGTTGGCTGAAATAAGGGGAAATTTTTTTCCAAAGCTTCGATAGCTAGGTGGATTAGATCCACTATAGAATGTAGCTACTCTCTTCAGAACAAACCTTGCCTGGAAGGTATAAAAGCCCATTCTACCAGGACTACTGCCTCTTCTTGGGCAGAAAGAGCTGGGGTGTCACTAGACCAAATTTGCAAAGCAGCTACCTGGTCAAGTCTCAACACCTTTGTAAAACATTATCGCCTTAATCTTACTGCCTCCGCAGATTTAGCTTTTAGCCAAAAGATTCTGCAGGCGTCTTCCCACCCTATATAAAGTATTTGTTAGTTCTCATTGTGGCCGTCATGGTGGAAGGAATGGAAAACCGTAATTAGTCTTACCGGTAATTCCGTTTCCTTGAATCCACCATGACAACCCATATATTCCCTTCCCTAAAATTAATTAAAATTATTTTATATATATATATATATATATATATATACATACATACATACATAAAAATGAAAAATTCCACAGCACATCCAAGTAGTAAAAAGTAGAAAAACGGCTTTATTCACCAGTCACGCAGCATGTCTGGTGAATAAAGACGTTTTTCAACTTTTTACTACTTGGATGTGCTGTGGAATTTTTCATTTTTATACTTTGGAGGTAGATCGCCGCCACAGCCGCAGGCACTCCGACCGTACCCTACAGACAGTTGTGCTGCCCACACCCTTCTACCTGTGCTATATACATACATATATATATATACCAGAAATAGGACAGCACTCCAAGACTTGAAAAAACTGTGTCTTTATTCACCCATGTGAAGCAGTAGCGACGTTTCAGCTCACAACTGAGCCTTTCTCAAGCAAAGAAATACAAGCTTGTGCCTTCCTTAAATAGCACTCAAATAATCAGGTGACCAATGAACATAAAGATAAAAAACATGTGACCAATTAACATGTGAAGACCATTTACCTAATTGAGTCATGTGAGCAATTACATATGCAAAATATCCTAACACTTGATACATAAGATTGCACATATTTATGTTACATCCAAACACTTTACATTTAATAGTGTATTTACCAAAGTGCGTATGTATGCAACCACAGTGGATTTAATCGATGTGAAATTAATAAATAATATATAAATCATTAAAATCATCAACCACGTTGACTGAGAGAAAAGGGCGTTTGACTATGTCCGACAATACCGCGCGTCCATGTGAATACTGGCCAAAATTGGCATTTTTAACTAGTACTGCAGATACCACATAGTGTCAAAGACAAACCTCTCACGCCAAGTTGCACACGCAGCCCGGCTCCACTACATCGCCAGTAGCCTGGCTCCGCTGTATTTCCTATGTGGAAACCAGCGCATGCGCATAGTGCGGCATCGGCTTAGAAGTGCCATCTTTGTTTCTGGAAGGGTACCAGTATTACCATTGTGTCAACCTAACTATCCGGGCCAATCGGAGAAGGATCCAACCTCCCGGATGGATCAACCCCTCCAAAGTTGTGGTCAGGTAAGGGGGACACCACACGTAAATATGGTATACCCCGAACCATCTCACCGTTACGGTCCATAGATAGTCTAATGGGGATCTCCGATGTATATCGCTTGCTAGCAGAGATTGATTTGACACAAAGTGGAAACAACGCAGGAAAAACATCCTGTTCATTCTATACGCATGGAACACTGCGAACTGTCACATATGTTCACGCTTCTATATTCGCCATCTTCGCATCAGTCTACATGGTGTCTAAAAGGAAAAGAGAAAAGAGAGAGTTACTCATATGCTTGTAAATCTATATTCCACCTATAATACAGGGATTGTATTCGAAAGCATCAATCATGGAATGTCAGGCAAGCAGCCATCTAAACACATCCAGGGTTATATTCAACATTTAATCCTTTAGGTTTTAAGCTGTCTAGGGTGTATATCGACCACATTTCTTTATTTTTCAATATTTTGAGTCTGTTACCCCCTCTCCTGGGGGGAGGTACATGATCTACAATACAGCATTTTAATTCACGTTCCACATGTTTATGTTCAGTAAAATGATTCGGCACCGGTAAATCACATAGTTTCTGACGTATGGAAAATCTGTGATTGTTTAATCTGGTTTTCAAATCAGTGGAAGTTTCTCCCACATATATCAGATTGCATGGGCAAATCAAAACATAAACTACAAAATTGGAGTTGCACGTCAAATGAAAATTAATGGGGTATGTCCTTCCAGTGGCAGGGTGCATGAAGCTGCGTCCTTTGCCAATATACTTGCAGTTTACGCAGCTCAGACACGGAAAACTGCCCAAACCATGTTTTGTAAATTTCATTTGATGTGTTCTCTGTTTAGGGCCACAGTCTGCTCGTACTAATTGGTCCTTCAGACTGCTAGCTCTCTGGTATGATAACAGGGGAGGCAGTCTGAATTCTTGAATGTCACTGAATGTGTTCCCCAATATGCTCCAATGTCGTTTAATGATCCTACCAATAGCAGCACTTTCCTCCGTATGTGTAGAGATAAAAGGTATACAATGTGGGGGATTGTCAGTATTCTTACCCACTAGGGTTTCTGCTCTATCCATGTTATGAGCCCTCTGTTTATGTTTGTACAGCAACTTTGGCGGATAGCCCCTGTCTTCAAATTTCATCAAGGGCCTCGGTCAAATTGCTGTCCTCTGAAGTTATCCTTCGTACCCGCAAAAATTGTGAGTACGGTAGATGTCTAACCATATTTCTCGGATAATTACTATCATACCGTAATATGGTGTTTTTGTCAGTAGGCTTAGTATATAATTTTGTATGGAATCTGTCTCTAGAGAAAGTGACCGTGGTATCAAGGAACTGTACCTCCGTATATGAAGAGACCAATGTGAATTGAAGATCACTGTTTTTGCTATTTAGGTAGGTGTGAAAATCAATCAATTCGTTTTCAGTACAAGTCCAGATGAGGAAGACGTCATCGATATAACGCCACCACTGCAGAACATGTCTGAAGTGGTGTGAAACATAGATGACGTCTTCCTTAAATTTTTGCATAAAAATATTTGCGAACGTTGGGGCCACATTGGACCCCATCCACACACCACTTAGTTGTTTATAGAAGGTATCCTGAAATAGGAAATAATTCCAATGCAGGACAATGTGTAGAAGAGATAAAACAAAATGCCTAGCAGATTCAGTCATCGACTGCTGCTATACCTAGTGTGTGATCAATCGAGGTGTAAAGAGAGACCACATCGAAGGATGCAAGGATATATGTTTGCTCACTGTCTATCTCAACCGCATTAAGTTTACACAGAAAATCAGTTGTGTCTTGAATGTATGAGACTGCCCCTATCGCTAAATTGCAGAGTATCCCATCCCAAAAAATCACAATGTTACTGAATATCGACTCAGAGCCGGATACTATCGGCCGGCCAGGGGGATCCACCAGAGACTTGTGGACCTTGGGGAGCACATATATCACAGGTGTGACTGGATGTGCCACCACAAGGTACTCACAGAGGTCCTGGTCAATCACCCCCGCCGCCAATGCATCGGTAAGGCATTGTCTGATGATCCTAGCGATTTCAAATTTAGGGTCACCATTAATTGCCATATACACTTTCGTATCATCAAGTTGTCGCTCTATTTCCGCAATGTATTTGTGTTTATCTAAGATGACCACCCCCCACCCTTGTCAGCAGGTTTAATTACCAAAAGGGGATCATTCCTTAATTGTTCCAATGCGGCTATGCGACATTCCATGATTGATGCTTTCGAATACAATCCCTGTATTATAGGTGGAATATAGATTTACAAGCATATGAGTAACTCTCTCTTTTCTCTTTTCCTTTTAGACACCATGTAGACTGATGCGAAGATGGCGAATATAGAAGCTTGAACATATGTGACAGTTCGCAGTGTTCCATGCGTATAGAATTAACTGGATGGTTTTCCTGCGTTATTGTTTCCACTTTGTGTCAAATCAATCTCTGCTAGCAAGCGATATACATGGGAGATCTCCATTAGACTATCTATGGACTGTAATGGTGAGATGGTTCGGGGTATACCACATTTACGTGTGGTGTCCCCCTTACCTGACCACAACTTTGGAGGGGTTAATCCATCCGGGAGGTTGGATCCTTCTCCGATTGGCCCGGATAATTAGGTTGACACATTGGTAATACTGGTACCCTTCCAGAAACAAAGATGGCACTTCTAAGTCGATGCCGCACTATGCGCATGCGCGGGCTTCCACATAGGAAATACAGTGGAGCCAGGCTACTGGCGATGTAGTAGAGCTGGGCTGCGTGCGCAGCTTGGCGTGAGAGGTTTGTCTTTGACACTATGTGGTATCTGCAATACTAGTTAAAAATGGCAATTTTGGCCAGTATTCACATGGACGCACGGTATTGTCGGACATAGTAAAACGCCCTTTTCTACGTTGTTGATGATTTTAATGATTTATATATTATTTATTAATTTCACATCGATTAAATCCACTGTGGTTGCGTACATACGCACTTTGGTAAATACACTATTAAATGTAAAGTGTTTGGATGTAACACAAATATGTGCAATCTTATGTATCAAGTGTTAGGATATTTTGCATATGTAATTGCTCACATGACTCAATTAGGTAAATGGTCTTCACATGTTAATTGGTCACATGTATTTCTTTGCTTGAGAAAGGCTCAGTTGTGAGCTGAAACGTCGCTACTGCTTCACATGGCTGAATAAAGACACCGTCTTTTCAAGTCTTGGAGTGCTGTCCTATTTCTGGTATATATTAAGGGTGAGAAGCTCATTCCCCTGGACGCTGCACCTGAGCCAGTTTACTGGTGCCGCCGAATGCTCTTTTTTCTACATATACATACAGTACAGACCAAAAGTTTGGACACACCTTCTTATTCAAAGAGTTGTCTTTATTTTCATGACTATGAAAATTGTAGATTCACACTAAAGGCATCAAAACTATGAATTAACACATGTGGAATTATATATATAACAAAAAGTATGAAACAACTGAAAAAATGTCATATTCTAGGTTCTTCAAAGTAGCCACCTTTTGCTTTGATTACTGCTTTGCACACTCTTTGCATTCTCTTGATGAGCTTCAAGAGGTAGTCACCTGAAATGGTTTTCACTTCACAGGTGTGCCCTGTCAGGTTTAATAAGTGGGATTTCTTACCTTATAAATGGGGTTGGGACCATCAGTTGCGTTGTGGAGAAGTCAGGTGTATTATGGCAAGAAAAAAGCAGCTAAGTAAAGAAAAACGAGTGGCCATCATTACTTTAAGAAATGAAGGTCAGTTAGTCCGAAAAATTGGGAAAACGTTGAAAGTGTCCCCAAGTGCATTCACAAAAACCATCAAGCGCTACAAAGAAACTGGCTCACATGCGGACCGCCCCAGGAAAGGAAGACCAAGAGTCACCTCTGCTGCGGAGGATAAGTTCATCCAAGTCACCAGCCTCAGAAATCGCAGGTTAACAGCAGCTCAGATTAGAGACCAGGTCAATGCCACACAGAGTTCTAGCAGCAGACACATCTCTAGAACAACTGTTGAGAGGAGACTGTGTGAATCAGAAGAGACTTGTTTGGGCTAAAGAACACAAGGAATGGACATTAGACCAGTGGAAATCTGTGCTTTGGTCTGATGAGTCCAAATTTTAGATCTTTGGTTCCAACCACCGTGTCTTTGTGCGACGCAGAAAAGGTGAACGGATGGACACTACATGCCTGGTTCCCACTGTGAAGCATGGAGGAGGAGGTGTGATGGTGTGGGGGTGCTTTGCTGGTGACACTGTTGGGGATTTATTCAAAATTGAAGGCATACTGAACCAGCATGGCTACCACAGCATCTTGCAGCTGCATGCTATTCCATCCGGTTTGCGTTTAGTTGGACCATCATTTATTTTTCAACAGGACAATGACTCCAAACACTCCTCCAGGCTGTGTAAGGGCTATTTCACCATGAAGGAGAGTGATGGGGTGCTGCGCCAGATGACCTGGCCTCCACAGTCACTGGACCTGAACCCAATCGAGATGGTTTGCGGTGAGCTGGACCGCAGAGTGAAGGCAAAAGGGCTAAGCATCTCTGGGAACTCCTTCAAGACTGTTGGAAGACCATTTCAGGTGACTACCTCTTGAAGCTCATGAAGAGAATGCCAAGAGTGTGCAAAGCAGTAATCAAAGCAAAAGGTGGATACTTTGAAGAACCTAGAATATGACATATTTTCAGTTGTTTCACACTTTTTTGTTATGTATATAATTCCACATATGTTAATTCATAGTTTTGATGCCTTCAGTGTGAATCTACAATTTTTATAGTCATGAAAATAAAGAAAACTCTTTGAATGAGAAGGTGTGTCCAAACTTTTGGTCTGTACTGTATATATACAGGTCCTTCTAAAAAAATTAGCATATTGTGATAAAGTTCATTATTTTCTGTAATGTACTGATAAACATTAGACTTTCATATATTTTAGATTCATTACACACAACTGAATTAGTTCAAGCCTTTTATTGTTTTAATATTGATGATTTTGGCATACAGCTCATGAAAACCCAAAATTCCTATCTAAAAAAATTAGCATATTTCATCCGACCAATAAAAGAAAAGTGTTTTTAATACAAAAAAAGTCAACCTTCAAATAATTATGTTCAGTTATGCACTCAATACTTAGTCGGGAATCCTTTTGCAGAAATGACTGCTTCAATGCGGCGTGGCATGGAGGCAATCAGCCTGTGGCACTGCTGAGGTGTTATGGAGGCCCAGGATGCTTCGATAGCGGCCATGGTCAGTAAACCATTTACCAGTGGTTTTGGCACTGTGAGCAGGTGCCAGGTCGTGCTGAAAAATGAAATCTTCATCTCCATAAAGCTTTTCAGCAGATGGAAGCATGAAGTGCTCCAAAATCTCCTGATAGCTAGCTGCATTGACCCTGCCCTTGATAAAACACAGTGGACCAACACCAGCAGCTGACATGGCACCCCAGACCATCACTGACTGTGGGTACTTGACACTGGACTTCAGGCATTCTGGCATTTCCCTCTCCCCAGTCTTCCTCTAGACTCTGGCACCTTGATTTCCGAATGACATGCAAAATTTGCTTTCATCCGAAAAAAGTACTTTGGACCACTGAGCAACAGTCCAGTGCTGCTTCTCTGTAGCCCAGGTCAGGCGCTTCTGCCGCAGTTTCTGGTTCAAAAGTGGCTTGACCTGGGGAATGCGGCACCTGTAGCCCATTTCCTGCACACGCCTGTACACGGTGGCTCTGGATGTTTCTACTCCAGACTCAGTCCACTGCTTCCGCAGGTCCCCCAAGGTCTGGAATCGGTCCTTCTCCACAATCTTCCTCAGGGTCCGGTCACCTCTCCTCGTTGTGCAGCGTTTTCTGCCACACTTTTTCCTTCCCACAGACTTCCCACTGAGGTGCCTTGATACAGCACTCTGGGAACAGCCTATCCGTTCAGAAATGTCTTTGTGTCTTACCCTCTTGCTTGAGGGTGTCAATGATGGCCTTCTGGACAGCAGTCAGGTCGGCAGTCTTACCCATGATTGCGGTTTTGAGTAATGAACCAGGCTGGGAGTTTTTAAAAGCCTCAGGAATCTTTTGCAGGTGTTTAGAGTTAATTAGTTGATTCAGATGATTAGGTTAATAGCTCATTTAGAGAACCTTTTCATGATATGCTAATTTTTTTAGATAGGAATTTGGGGTTTTCATGAGCTGTATGCCAAAAACATCAATATTAAAACAATTAAAGGCTTGAACTACTTCAGTTGTGTGTAATGAATCTAAAATATATATAAGTCTAATGTTTATCAGTACATTACAGAAAATAATGAACTTTATCACAATATGCTATTTTTTTTAGAAGGACCTGTATATATATATATATATATATATATATATAAAAAGCAAAAAAGTGGGACTGCACTCCTGAGTTGTAGTGAAATCAATAAAAACTTTTATTCACCCATAATATGGCAAACTTGCGATGTTTCGGCTCACAAGAGCCTTCCTCAAGCATAGAAACTGTGAAAATGAGAGCATATAAAGACATATCATAAGTGACCAACCAATCACAATGTGGTTCCAATCATTGTTAGATTAAATACATCTGATGCATGTGCAAAAAGTAAACAAAGTGCATGTGCATAAAGTGACATGTCTCATAAGATAAACAATACATGAACTATATCCTTGTGTGTAGATCAAGTAACCGTATAATGTACAATACATCAGGTACATATAAATAACATCTTTTATAAGACTATAGTGGATAAAGTGACTTAATATGCCGGATGAAGATCATAGAGATCATACCTCTATAAGTCATGGCGTCCGCAGAGACCATCGCGCTCCATTGAGCGTCTCCGATAACTCGTTGTGCATGTCCAGACAAGCGTCATCATGTGTGACATAGCACTTCAATGTAGCGCATGCGCTCCTCGCAATTATACTGAAACCGCCATGTTGCTTGAAGGCAAACTGCCCTACGGTTCCATTAGTGTTTGTTATGAATATATTTATTGTGCAGGGTGCCTCCTAAACAATTTATCCAGCCGCCGTAGGTAACTCCTACATTGTCCAGCATGTGGGGAGAGCTCCAAATCTGCAGAGATGGACCCCAACCCAATAGGTCGCATTGTCAGAAGGGGACACTTCAATGTACCCCGCTGGCACTGTCAACCTAACTGCCGGTAATAGCGCAGCCATAAGGGGGATTCTCCCTCAGATTTTTAAGGAAAGCACTACACATAAATTAAATATCTGGATTTGCACAACAATTGAAAAAACAGGTACTATTGCTGGGCGTCATCACTTTCAAAGAGGTTTAGTCCAAGGATCCCCATCCGGTCATGTGGAAGTTAAAATTTCTAAAAGGCAAGAAATTTTTTTACAAATTAGTTTCAAGTAGGATAAGTTATTTGATGTGAATTACAAATTGTACTTTCACCATTCCTTGGAACTATCATACACAATTGAAGCAGGAGAACCGCAGACACAAGGAAAATCAGGATCAACCCCAAATCAATGGTCCCTCACCTAAATTCCGCATTAAGACCTCTGGGGTGTAAGCTATCCAGAGTATATATCCATTGTAGTATTGTATTGTATTCTCATTTTTTTTGAATTGCTAAACGGTCACCGCCTCTTCTGGGTAACGCAATATGATCTATGATCCAGCATCTTAGATCCCGTTCTGTGTGATGAAGGGATCCAAAATGTCTGGAAACAGGTAGATCAATGCGCTTTTTCCTTATGGAATTTCTGTGATTGTTTAACCTTAATTTCAGTTCCGTTGATGTTTCACCAACATATATTAGGTTGCAGGGACATGATAACACATAAATCACATATGATGAAGAACATGTGAGATGGAATCTAATAGGATACTTTTTTCCTGTATATGGATGTACAAAGGATCTAGATTTACAAATATAGCGACAATTGACGCAGTTGAGGCACGGGAAACATCCCAGCCCCGACTGCGTCAATGTTCGCTGTATAATACTTTTTTAGAAACTATGTCTGCTCTGACCAATTGGTCTCTAATATTCCTGTTCTTTCGGTATGATAAAAGAGGAGGAATTTTAAACTCGGGGACATCTTTGATACATCTACTGAGAATACTCCAATTATTTTTCAGAATCTGTCCTATCTCCAAACTACAGTCAGAGTATGTCGACATGAATGGTATCCTTTGAATTTTTTGAGGAATAGGTTGTAGGCTTTCCATGTTTATATGAATGACTTTACTTTTTTGTTCATTTAACAGTTTATGGGGGTAACCACGTTCTTTGAATTTACCTTCCATCATATCCAATGTGGTGGTCAACTCCGCCCGATTGGATACAATGCGCTTTGCCCTCAAAAACAAATTTCTTAAATTTTTTCTTGCCTTTTTTTAGAAATTTTAACTTCCACATGACCGGATGGGGATCCTTCGACTAAACCTCTTTGAAAGTGATAACGCCCAGCAATAGTACCTGTTTTTTCAATTGTTGTGCAACTCCAGATATTTAATTTATGTGTAGTGCTTTCCTTAAAAATCTGAGGGAGAATCCCCCTTATGGCTGCGCTATTACCGGCAGTTAGGTTGACAGTGCCAGCGGGGTACATTGAGATGTCCCCTTCTGACAATGCGACCTATTGGGTTGGGGTCCATCTCGGCAGATTTGGAGCTCTCCCCACATGCTGGACAATGTAGGAGTTACCTACGGCGGCTCGATAAATTGTTTAGGAGGCACCCTGCACAATAAATATATTCATAACAAACACTGGAGCGCATGCGTTACATTGAAGTGCTATGTCACACATGACTGGACATGCGCAACGAGTTATCGGAGACGCTCAATGGAGCGCGATGGTCTCTGCGGGCGCCATGACTTATAGAGGTATGATCTCTATGATCTTCATCCGGCATATTAAGTCACTTTATCCACTATAGTCTTATAAAAGATGTTATTTATATGTACCTGATGTATTGTACATTATACGGTTACTTGATCTACACACAAGGATATAGTTCATGTATTGTTGATCTTACGGCACATGTCACTTTATGCACATGCACTTTGTTTACTTTTTGCACATGCATCAGATGTATTTAATCTAACAATGATTGGAACCACATTGTGATTGGTTGGTCACTTATGATATGTCTTTATATGCTCTCATTTTCACTGTTTCTATGCTTGAGGAAGGCTCTTGTGAGCCGAAACGTCGCAAGTTTGCCATATTATGGGTGAATAAAAGTTTTTATTGATTTCACTACAACTCAGGAGTGCAGTCCTAATTCTTTGCTTTTTATACTATTGGGTATTGCCGTGACCCTTTGCTGGACATTGCACCCGTCTCCTGGATGGTGCTCCCGCTGGATTTTTTTCTTCAATATATACAAACCGGATTCCCAAAAAGTTGGGACACTAAACAAATTGTGAATAAAAACTGAATGCAATGATGTGGAGATGGCAAATGTCAATATTTTATTTGTAATAGAACGTAGATGACAGATCAAACGTTTAATCCGAGTAAATGTATCATTTTAAAGGAAAAATACGTTGATTCAAATTTTCACGGTGTCAACAAATCCCCAAAAAGTTGGGACAAGTAGCAATAAGAGGCTGGAAAAAGTAAATTTGAGCATAACGAAGAGCTGGAAGACCAATTAACACTAATTAGGTCAATTGGCAACATGATTGGGTATAAAAAGAGCTTCTCAGAGTGGCAGTGTCTCTCAGAAGCCAAGATGGGTAGAGGATCACCAATTCCCACAATGTTGCGCAGAAAGATAGTGGAGCAATATCAGAAAGGTGTTACCCAGCGAAAAATTGCAAAGACTTTGCATCTATCATCATCAACTGTGCATAACATCATCCGAAGATTCAGAGAATCTGGAACAATCTCTGTGCGTAAGGGTCAAGGCCGTAAAACCATACTGGATGCTCGTGATCTCCGGGCCCTTATACGACACTGCACCACAAACAGGAATGCTACTGTAAAGGAAATCACAGAATGGGCTCAGGAATACTTCCAGAAACCATTGTCAGTGAACACAATCCACCGTGCCATCCGCCGTGGCCAGCTGAAACTCTACAGTGCAAAGAAGAAGCCATTTCTAAGCAAGATCCACAAGCTCAGGCGTTTTCACTGGGCCAGGAATCATTTAAAATGGAGTGTGGCAAAATGGAAGACTGTTCTGTGGTCAGACGAGTCACGATTCAAAGTTATTTTTGGAAATCTGGGACGCCATGTCATCCGGACCAAAGAGGACAAGGACAACCCAAGTTGTTATCAACGCTCAGTTCAGAAGCCTGCATCTCTGATGGTATGAGGTTGCATGAGTGCGTGTGGCATGGGCAGCTTGCATGTCTGGAAAGGCACCATCAATGCAGAAAAATATATTAAGATATAGAACAACATATGCTCCCATCCAGACGTCATCTCTTTCAGGGAAGACCCTGCATTTTTCAACAAGATAATGCCAGACCACATTCTGCATCAATCACAACATCATGGCTGCGTAGGAGAAGGATCCGGGTACTGAAATGGCCAGTCTGCAGTCCAGATCTTTCACCTATAGAGAACATTTGGCGCATCATAAAGAGGAAGGTGCAACAAAGAAGGCCCAAGACGATTGAACAGTTAGAGGCCTGTATTAGACAAGAATGGGAGAGCATTCCTATTTCTAAACTTGAGAAACTGGTCTCCTCGGTCCCCAGACGTCTGTTGAGTGTTGTAAGAAGAAGGGGAGATGCCACACAGTGGTGAAAATGGCCTTGTCCCAACTTTTTTGAGATTTGTTGACACCATGAAATTCTGATTCAACATATTTTTCCCTTAAAATGGTACATTTTCTCAGTTTAAACTTTTGTTCCGTGATTTATGTTCTATTCTGAATAAAATATTAGAAGTTGGCTCCTCCACATCATTGCATTCAGTTTTTATTCACGATTTGTATAGTGTCCCAACTTTTTGGGAATCCGGTTTGTATATATATATATATATATATATATATATTTATATATATTATCCAATATAAATCTCTATTTTGGTATGAAGTAATACTCAAAGGGGACACACATAATATTGCTCACCTACGGGGTAATTTGTAAAAGCACTGAGGGGGAGGAGGGGTGGGGGCAATTTAAACTCTCTCTGTGTATTCCTGCCCATACAGAGGTCAAGGGTCATCTCTCATTGTGGCCATCATGGTGGATTCAAGGAAACGGAATTACTGGTAAGACAAATTACGTTTTTTTCTCATCAAAGAGTTTCTACATGACTCGGTGGATGAGGACAGAGTCCTCCTGAACCGTCTCATAGAATTTGGCCTCCTTTTCATATGTTTAATCACTTCCTGACAGAGCAGTTTTTAGTTTTTACTCCCTATTTTTCCGTTTATGTAGAAGAATGAAGGCTTATTTTTTGCGGGACAAGTTGTACTTTATAATGGCACCATTTAATATTGCATATGAAGTAATGGGGAGTTGGAAAAAATCCAAATAGGGTGGAATCGGAACATAAACAATGCAATTGAATACCAATGAGCACTTCTATTATGGAAGTGCTCATTAGTACAGGAGGACCCCTCCTTCCTCCCCGAGGCTTTACTCATCACTTCCTGGTCTTCTCCTACAGGGCTTCTCACTCTGAGAAGCATTAGAGGTAAGGTGATTTTTACTTATTTATTTTGTCTGCTTTGAGCATGGTGGTCTGATCTGAGGTCTTAATGGGGGGCTCTTATTCAAATCGAGGCACTGATCTGAGTTCTGTTTGGGGGTCATTCACATTAGGGGGTCTGATCTGAGTTCTGAATGGGGGTCTTATTCATATTGCAGGTCTGACTGGAGTCTTATTAACATTGGGGGTCTGAGCTGAGGTCTGATTGGGGCTAGTAACATTTTACCTCTATGTCTTATGGCTTCAACGCACCGACTGTACCTCTTTCCTGGCCTGTCTTGTATTCAAGGCCCCAGCTTCTCTTAACTAGGCTGCATCCTTCCTCTGCCCCTTTTTCATCCTGGACTTTTTTGCCCATCACCTCTCCCAACTCCATGGTTTCTTGGGAGGGGTCTTTCGCCTTCCCAATCCTCTCCATGAGTGAGTTTTCTTTCACATGTCTTATAGGTCCCCATTTTTAGTGAATCTCCAGGCGATCGCTTGTCATTGGTCCATCAAAATAGAATTATCCATGCCTCCTTCCGACAGGTTCTTCCAGTCATCACCACCTTAGTCCCCGTCTTAAGTGGCTGCCTTTTTTTAGGCCATTCATCCATCACCTGCAAGGAGTGATTGTTCCTGTACTGGCCTCAGGATCCAAAGACTCTCAATCGATTTGTCTGGGTCTGCCGTTTTTGTACGTAATCCCTCAGATTGGAGGTGGCATCTTTGGAGTGGGACGAATTCTTGTCGTCCATCGTTATCCGGGATGCCTATCTCCACATCCCCATTGCTGGGTCTCATCAAAACTTCCTTCACTTCTTTTTCAGTTCTTTTCATTTCCAGTTCATGGCTCTACCATTCAGTCTAGCCACTGCCCCACGGGTCTTCATGAAAGCTATGGGTCTTAGTGCACTCCTCTGCACAAGGGGAGTTGCAGTGATCCCCAAATGTCAAAAGCTGTAACGGGTTCCAGTCATCTTGGTGGTGTTAGATTTGCCCCGAAGGGCTTGTTTCCTGGATCTGATCTTTCTGCTCGATCATGCTATGTGGCCTCTTCCGCTGTGCCGAACCTCCTTTCCCAAAGTCTGCTATTCCACCCCAATTTCTTGGCTACGTTTAATGGTCTGGCTGTTGAAGCCATGATCTTAAGGTTTTGTGGTCTCTCTGAGGCTGTCATTCAGACTATACTTAAGACACGTAAGCCTAAGTCTGCTAGGGTCTACGCACTTGGAGGACCTATTTTTCCTGGTGTGAATCCAATGATTTCCACCCACTTCTTTTCTCCATTCCCCAGATTATTTCCTTTCTTCAGTCTGGTTTTGAGAAGGGCTTGGGTCTGGCCAAGTTTCCTCCTTTCTGCAGGGTGTGGCTCACTGTGTTCCCCCTTTTACACCCTCTTGTGGAATCCCAGGATCTAAATCTGGTCCTGGATGCCCTTCAGTTTCCTCCATTCGAGCACTTGAAGGAGGTCTCTCTTAATTTTGTCTCCTTTAAGGTTACTTTCCTCGCAGGGTTTCTGAGCTAGCGACCCTCTCTTGTAGGTCCCCTTTTCTAAATCTTCACCAGGACAAGGTTGTCCTCTATCCTGTCCCATCGTTTCTTCACAAGGTTATCTCCTCCTTTCACATTAATGAATAGATGATGCTGCTTTCCTTTTGTCCCCGAGAGTGGTCTCTTCACCGCCTTGATGTTGTCTGAGCAATCAGATTTTATCTGGCATTAACTGAATCCTTCCATTGTTCAGACTCCCTCTTTGTTGTCTCTAGAGGCTGATACAAAGGCCTGCCAGCCTCCAGGGTGTGTCCATCTCCCTTTGGATTTGGTCAGCCATCAAGGAAGCCTATCTGGCTAAGGGACAAAATCCTCCTTTTCAGGTCACTTTGCACTCTACTCACGCAGTCGGGGCCTCCTGGGCGGTTCAACATCAGGCTTCTGTTGATACCTTTTCTAAATTCTACCAAATTCATTCTTTGGCATCTACCAATACCAGTTTGGGTCTCAAAGTTGTGCAGGTAGCAGTGTGTTAGGATATTCGCATGGCGGTCTTTTCCCACCTTCAGGGACTGCTTTAGGAAGTCCCACTGTGCTGTTTCCCCCAATATCATTCACAAGAAAACTGGATTTTTGTGCTTACCGTAAAATCCTTTTCTCGTTGGATGCATTTGGGGACACAGATCTTGTTTCTTTCTTATGGTTTCCTGATATTCCTGGACTGGTTGTTCTCTTAGGTTCTTTTCCAGGTTCAGGACATGTTGGTTCTTGTTTTTTTGTTGTAGTTGACTTCTCTCCTACTGCTTTTGTACCAACTGATTACTCTAGTGCCTGTGCAGAGGGTAATAGGCCACCTTGGCATAGCCAACATTTATTTTTTCTAGTGTCAGCCTCCTAGTGGCAGCTGGGCATATACCCATGGTGTTGTGCCCCCAATGCTTCCAATGAGAAAAGTACAAAAATCCAGTTTTTCTTTGCATCGTCATATTCTGACAGTCGTAACTTTTTCATATTTACATCTACAGAGTTGTGCGAGGGATAATATGCGGAGCGATCTGTAGTTTTTATTCATACCATTTTTGTGTGTTTGATCACTTTTTATTCAATTTGATTTGGAGGAAAAGCAAGGAAAAAATGTCGAATTGGCCATTTAGATTTTTTTTTTCTGTTATGGTGCCCACTACTGTTGAACGAAGCGAGCTTCGGATGCTTCATCCAAAGTCACTTCGTTCAAAACTTTGGAATAAGGTGGAACGCACATGGCCAGTGTCCGTGTTTTGCGGATCCGCAATTTGCGGACCGCAAAACACTTCCGGATGTGTGGATGGACCCTTATACTGTGTTTCCTGATTGTAGAAACACCCCATATATGGCCCTTAACTGTTGTTGTCTAGAATATACAGTAGGGCTCAGGATTAAAAGAGCACCATGTGCATTTGAGGCCTAATTTGGTAATTTACTCAGTATTGGCTGACAATTTCTGAGGCTATGATGTGAAATAAAAAAGAGCTCCCCAAGAAGTAACTCCATTTTGGAAACTGTACCTTCAGGGAATTTTTTAAGGGGTGGAAGGCGCTATTTGACCCAACAAGCGTTTTACAGAATTTACAAACACTTGTAATAAAATTTAGACGCACACAACTGTAAAAATTACACGTTTTGTAAGAAAATATAACGTTAGGCAGAGATTTTTCACTATTACTAGGGGTAACAGGAGAAAAAGCACACCAGTATTTGTTACTCATTTGTTCCTGAATGTGGCGACACCCCATATGTGCTTGAAAACTTTGGGTATACCGCAAGCGAAGAAGTGACATGGACTTAGCAAATCAGATTTTGCAGACATGGTTTTCAGTTACCAAGGCACACCTGAAGAGACTCAGAGGTACCTCCTTCAGCAGAAAATCTCTAGAAGTGACCCCATTTTGCTAACTATACACCTTAAATAATTTTTTAAGGGTTGGAAGGAGAATGTTTGACCCCACAGGAGTTTTCCAGAACTGAATGTGTAGTGGTTTGTGAAAAGTAAGTATTTATGCTGTGTGGAGTACATCAGAGTAAAATAGTGGTAAAATTACAGGGCACATAAAAGATAAAATTAACAATCCATGGATGAGTGCTATACTCTGAAGCAATCCTTTATGCACAGACCTGGTTTTTCAGGGCAGGTTTTGCAATGATGTATGGTATCACTATCCTTTTGTATCCCCCTTATAGAACACATGCTGCATCTCTTTTGGGTCCTTCCGTTCCTTGCTGTTTGGGAACTTCACCAGAGAAATGTTGCCATGGTACAATACGGGCACCAGAACTTCCAGAAGTACTGGCACCCTCCCCTGACTGGTTTTGAAAAGCTAGGGCCTTGATCACCACCTCTTGAAACTGAAGGAATGTTTCTGGGTGGCCTGTTTGGGGTTTGTTGTAGTGGTACCTCGTACAGGGGCAGAGAAGGTGGTATTTACATGAATGGTGGTGAGTACGAGGATGTCCTTCTTGTACTTAACTACCAACATGTGCACATTGAGGTGAGCCCTTCTTCTGCCCTTTTTGAGTGGTTCAGGGATTGGGAAGTTTGATTGTTTTTGTACTGTGTCGCAAGCTACAGCACTTCTGGAGTGTAGGGACTTAAACAGTGTTATACTGGTGTGTAATAGTTATCCACATAGAAGTGGTAACCCTGATCCACCAATGGGGGCACTGAGTCCCACAAATCAAATCTGGGGTCATATTGTGGTGGGCTTTGTGCATTATCTCTGCACTCCAATACTGTTTAAATTCTGGCTTTTTTACAAGGCCCATATGCAGTACGAGCTCCCATAATTTCATCATCTCTGCTGCATTTACAGGGGTCCAACCCAGGAGGCGAGCATATAGTAATGTGGGGTTCTGGGCAATAAATTGTTGGGCATATAAATTAGTTTGGGTCACCATAAAATTTAATCATCAAAGAAAAATATTTTGAAATAATCAATTTTAGTGAATTCTGCACAGTCAATCTGAATTCCAGAGCTGCCCTCAAACTCTGGAATTTGGGGCCCATAATCCTCAGGGTGTTGGGTCCATATGGGATCACTCTGGGGGGCTGCCTCCAAAGTCTCGGGTGCCTTCTTGAAGGTCCCTCATCACTGGATGAGGAAGAGGAGAAGAGGAATGTGACATCCTCTTCTCCTTCCCTGGCTAGGTATCAGTGCCAGAGGCAAGAATGGCGTATATCTCCCGTCAGCTGAATACATTGTTTGGGATTGACAGGCCATTTTTATTGAGGTGTGATGGGTAAAGTGTGTAGGCATTTCTATCAGGGGTGTGTATGTTGGGCAAATTTAGGAGAATTGAGACTAGCAATTTTTAATTTAGGAGAAAAACAAGAAAATATCAATAATTGTTATTCCTACATCAAAAATGCCTGCCTGGAAAACTGAGCAGACGTGACCTGTAATGTAAGGTACTGATCAGCGCTCAGCGGGTGCAATGCGCACACACACAGATGTTGCGTGTGTGCAAAAATCTAATCTAACACTGCCTGAAAACTACACATCCCCCTGGTGGGCCCCTAATCTCCCACCCACTGCACAAGTGGCACATAGCACAGTAGACTTACTGCACTACATACATATATTCAATATACAGCACCTCAACCAGCCTATGTTCATATAAAAAACGTGATAGATTATTAAAGAAACGCCCCAGTTTATTATTGTAGACACGATCAGAGCTGAGATGACTTCTAGGTACAGAGGAAAGCTCGCCAGTGTCCTCTTTTCCCCAGGATCTACCTCCTCAAAGATGCTGCAGGGACCCCCATATTCAGTCATCTGGTAGCATCTTACTGCTGTGTGAGCAGGCAATATTTGAATGTATCCTTACAGTGGGCCCCCAAAATAAATTTTACTGTTGTGCCCCAGACACCCCAGTCCGACACTATATATATATATATATATATATATATATAGAGAGAGAGAGAGAGAGAGAGCTTTATCTGTCTATCTATCGAACTCTTAAGTACACTTTCTCCCACCCCCCAAGAAGAAAGCATCGGTGCAATCAGTAAAAAGAAGAGTGCTTATTGGTGTTTAGCAGTTGCAGGACGCACACAAGCAGATGCTTTTTGTGCGTCCATGCAAAAACTGTAGTAAATATTTACTACAGATAAAAAACACTTGCTAAAATTAGCATATCTAACTATAAAGAGCTCTGAGAGATCTATATATATATATGCATATAAACCCCTAACTACTAATTCTTTTGTTACACAAAAATAAAACTGTGCCAAATAATGAGCACGGATTAGAAAAAAAAAAACTCCTGTGCCAAATACAGGTGCTGATCAGTGATGTACATGGCCTTCACAGCTTCCACACAGAAAAAGTGGTGTAGAGCGGGGGAAAAAAAGACAAAAAAGTGATGGTGCACCACAAGTCCCAGCAAGCCAATCAACACCACAGAGGGGCACATAACCTGTCTGAACCCAGTCACCAGCTAGAATGGTGGCATGCAGAGGGGTTCCTCCTCTACCTTCTGATGCTGTAGCGTTGCCTTTGGCTGGAGCATTGTCCCAGCCAACATCACGTTAGCAGGTGATGTCAAACACTGGTGTCCCCTACCTGACCTCAGAGGTGATTGGTTCAGCACCAATCGCACCCTCCTGAGCACACCTGCAGCCCCCTGACTGGCTTTTGCCATTTGGGAGCTGCGATCGTGGCTGCAAGGTATAACCTCCCTGGGCCCTTAACTAAGATGGCTGCCTGCTGGGCAGAGCAGCCATCTTACCCCGGTCACTGTGCGATTAGACACAGTGACCGAGTTGTTCCATATCTGTACGATGCTGGTCCGCAACTCACTGACTGGCTGCACCGTACATCTATGGTGAAGGTCCAGAAGGAAGGGGTTAAATAATTACATAGCAGCACGCACCACAATATAAAGACAACCCACGGGACAGTTAGTTTTGTACAATCAGTACTTTATTGGCAGTTAATCATTGTGACAACTATAATAGCCAGTCAAGATGTTACGTTTATCGTATATTGTACGTAATGGATTTAGAAGTATCCATGGCTCAAAGCAGCCACAAGAACAGCACTGAACTTCTCCCAGGCAGCCTGGACTTGAGGGGTGAAAGCAGATCCCAGTTTGCTAGCCAAGACGATGACCAAAACTTCAGTCAGACGCTGTAAATAGATAAGAGATTGGGATAAATTCCTCTAGCATTCTGCTTCAATTACAGCATCGTTAGGGTGCTGCCACGCACCGCAGCCAAAAACGCACCAAAGACACATGTGGTTTTTACAACAACATATCTGCATTTATGGTACTTTTTCTTCCAGCAAAGGGAAAACACACAGTAACTGAATGACATTAATTACAAAATATAGTTACATTAATGTAAATCTATTCTACCACGTGCTTTTCCCTTTGCTGTTAGAAAATGCGCCGTAAAGGTAGGTATGACGTGTGGCAGCACCTTATAGTTACTATGAAAGCAACACATCTGCTCTCTAGTTTTCCTTACCCCCTGCCCCAAGAGTAGAGCACAACACCAATAAAAACAATTCTATGTACCGTACTGCCGTTTACCCGGGTTTGCCATGACTATATATTTTCTATATATTTCGTTTAGAAATCCATGGTGGCTCAGTGGTAAGCACTGGTGCCTTGTAGCCGTGGGAAAACATCTGCATGGAGTTTGTATGTTCTCCCTGTGTGTGCATGGGTTCCCTCCCACAAAAATAGGCAAATTGGCTTCCTATGAAATTGACCTTAGTGTGTGTTGGGGTTAGGCGCCCATATGGATGCCACTGACTTCCCAAGGCGTTGCCCCATCCACACAACTATCCCTGCGCTTTAAGTCCCTGTGAGAAAAGTGCATAACAAATGTTTGTCAATGTCATTATGACAACTGTAGGCAGCTTTTCTATCATCTGAACTGCAAATCTACTAAGCAATACAGCGCTTTACTATATAAGTAGACAGCACTGACAGTCAGTAGACAGCCACTTTCACCCGGGCAGTATTTGGTCTGGATTTTGCATCATATGTAAGCCAAAACCAGGAGTGGAACCTAGAGAGAAACACTGTCCTGGAAAGATTTGCACTTCTGCGTTCTAGAACCACTAGAACAAATACTGACCATGTGAAAGTCACCTTTGGGAGATTTCCTTCAGCCATATTGGTTATCGCTCAGCTTCCCCAAAAGCAGTTATAAGAATCAACTGACATGATTGACATTTTAAAAAGTTAAGGACATGTAGCTAGGTAGTATGTATTCAAGCCAGTAGTTTTTTTTTTTAATTAGAGATAACGTATTATTTTCTATCTCTAGGAATAGCACACAAACAGTATGAATTTATGGTACCTTGAAGTTCTCGGGGTCCACATGGAGCTCCTGGGCATGGGACTTGCTGAGGTCATGCAGGTAATGTTTCACATCATCAATGTGTTGGATGGAATTGCCAACAGCTGTGAGCACCCTCTTGCCATGAGCCTTCACCTTGGCGTTGCCAGAGATGGCGGTGACGTTGGAGAGGTTTCCAAAGCTGCTGAAGTATCTCTGAGTCCAGGGGTACACGACCAGCAACCTAGTCAAGTATTAGGAAAGAAATAATTTACATTTGTAGTGATTCTATTTAAGAATAAAAAGTGCAGCTAGTTATAACGAGAAGACGTGTATAAAGAGATCTATACAATATATAGACAATATTGAACTATTAGAATATAAATGTTAGAACTACTGTAATAGTTTGTACAATTCAAAGTGTAGCATGACCTGTTGTGGTCTGATTACCTGCTCAGGACTTCATGGCCGTCGGCTTCCACATTGACCTTGGCCCAGGTGGAGTTGATAATGGCCTTCTCTTCAGCTGTCCAGTGAACCATGTTGGCTGTGAATGCAAGTAGCTGCTAAAGCTTTTGGGTGAGAAGTAAGATGCTTCTGTCTTTTAGGGAATCGTGACCTGATTTATAGAGGATTTTGCAGAGTCACACCCAGACTTCGTTTTGCTGTGTCATATTTATTCTTCTCCACCCGGCTCACTCCTGCATATCTGATCTGGTGGGACTAACCCATTCTTTTTTTTACAATGGCTTTCAGATAAATTTATGAGTCTATAAATCACCAATATATACAAATTACGCCATTTCTATTCTGTTACAGGCTGATTATCAATCATTTTGAGACACAAATATGAAATTATAACAAACTCTAAATATCTGGAAATTGCATTAAACAGTAATTAACCATTTCATTTATCTATGCAGGTGAGAAGTCAAAAGTTTATATTTTTTTATCTCAATTTCACTAAAATTGTATAACCATTAGGGGAGGTTTCTTATTACCATTAATATTATGTCACAAAGTGTTGCAGGGACATCAGAAATAATCTATTTAGCCCAAATCCATATTTTTCAGAGAAATTGTATGCATTCTTTTTCAAATCTGACCCAAAGTGTTCTCCTTCAGCTACTGTGGAACTGCAAATCCCAGCATAAGATTGTGCATGACTTATATAAAGTCATCTAAATAACATAAATATCCTAATAATTATATCATGGAAATATCCTACATAGTAGACCTAGCTTTGTGCCTAAGAAAATATTTTAGAGACAGTAAGAATATTCCTTAGGCTGTATTCATATCTGTGTTGGAGTCCATCAAAAAAGATGTTAAAATTCCTGGTTCCCTGACAGAGATGTGATGGGACAGCAAATGCGGTCCGTCAGGCACCGTTTGTGTCCGTCATTGACTAATCCACAATTTCTGTAATTTTCGTGGTTAGGCTGCTATAACAGAACAATGGTAGCATTAGCACAGATATGAAGCCGTGTTAAATTAATTGATTCCAATCTGTTTATATAGTTGTTAGACTTGTACTTGCATGAGTTTTTATTGCTTATATAAGACCAGTTTCACACTGGCGTTCATCTTTTCCAACAGGCTGTTTTGGCAATAGAACAGCCTGCCAGATCTGTAATACAGTGTACACACATGTGCTGACGGAAGTCCGCGTGCAGCGGTATTTGTCTGTCCGCCTCTCGGCATATTTGCCGTGCTGCAGCCGGATTTCCACTGCTCCCCATTATAGTGAATGGGGCTGGGTGGACATCCGTCAGCACATGTAGTGCTGCTCCGGCAGGGGAAAGATAAATGTATGTGAAACTGTCCTTAACCAGCACACTCTATAGTCATAGTTTATTCTCTGATGGAAAACTGTTTAAATGCTTCCATATAGACATGTACATGATGGACACTATGCATACAGTATTTATCCATTAAGAACTACAGGTACAGGTTTTTTGGTCTTTAGGATCAGACAGTTAAACCATTTTAGTACTTATTAGTTGTATGACTATAACTTTTATTTGTTGGATTATATATCTGTAAAGAATAAATCAAGGCAACTGGACGTACTGTAGATTTCTTGAAAACTTTTCACTCGTTCTTCCAACGAGTTTTCTCAATTCTGAGTGACTGTACAAAAATTCTGGGAATAAATATGTAACTGAATTCACATCTGGTAATTATACCCCACATCAAAGGTGTTGATTCTATTATCCTAATTGGAGTCAGTAGGTGATAAAGACTTCCCAGAAAAAGGTGTCAAGACAGCATTGTATGTGGCAGACAATAGATGTCTAACTCCCCCCCCCCACCTCTATTCAAGCTTGGCTTCTCCATTTTTGCGTAGATGGCCTCCTTCACACCTCGTTTGTACCAATCGGCCTCCTTATCCAAAACACGTACTTGACTGTCTTCAAAGGTGTGACCTGTTCCTTTTAGATGTAAGTACAGACGTGGACAAAATTGTTGGTACCCTTTGGTCAATGAAAGAAAAAGTCACAATGGTCACAGAAATAACTTTAATCTGACAAAAGTAATAATAAATTAAAATTCTATAAATGTTAACCAATGAAAGTCAGACATTGTTTTTCAACCATGCTTCAACAGAATTATGTAAAAAAATAAACTCATGAAACAGGCATGGACAAAAATGATGGTACCCCTAACTTAATATTTTGTTGCGCAACCTTTTGAGGCAATCACTGCAATCAAACGCTTCCTGTAACTGTCAATGAGACATCTGCACCTCTCAGCAGGTATTTTGGCCCACTCCTCATGAGCAAACTGCTCCAGTTGTGTCCGGTTTGAAGGGTGCCTTTTCCAGACTGCATGTTTCAGCTCCTTCCAAAGATGCTCAATAGGATTGAGGTCAGGGCTCATAGAAGGCCACTTTAGAATAGTCCAATTTTTTCCTCTTAGCCATTCTTGGGTGTTTTTAGCGGTGTGTTTTGGGTCATTGTCCTGTTGCAAGACCCATGACCTGCGACTGAGACCAAGCTTTCTGACACTGGCTAGTACATTTCTCTCTAGAATTCCTTGATAGTCTTGAGATTTCATTGTACCCTGCACAGATTCAAGACACCCTGTGCCAGACGCAGCAAAGCAGCCCCAGAACATAACAGAGCCTCCTCCATGTTTCACAGTAGGGACAGTGTTCTTTTCTTGATATGCTTCATTTTTTCGTCTGTGAACATACAGCTGATGTGCCTTGGCAAAAACTTCGATTTTTGTCTCATCTGTCCACAGGACATTCTCCCAGAAGCTTTGTGGCTTGTCAACATGTAGTTTGGCATATTCCAGTCTTGCTTTTTTATGATTCGTTTTCAACAATGGTGTCCTCCTTGGTCGTCTCCCATGTAGTCCACTTTGGCTCAAACAACGACGGATGGTGCGATCTGACACTGATGTTCCTTGAGCATGAAGTTCACCTTGAATCTCTTTAGAAGTCTTTCTAGGCTCTTTTGTTACCATTCGGATTATCCGTCTCTTAGATTTGTCATCAATTTTCCTCCTGCGGCCACGTCCAGGGAGGTTGGCTACAGTCCCATGGATCTTAAACTTATGAATAATATGTGCAACTGTACTCACAGGAACATCTAGTTGCTTGGAGATGGTCTTATAGCCTTTACCTTTAACATGCTTGTCTATAATTTTCTTTCTGATCTCTTGAGACAGCTCTTTCCTTTGCTTCCTCTGGTCCATGTCGAGTGTGGTACACACCATATCACCAAACAACACAGTGATTACCTGGAGCCATATATATAGGCCCAATGGCTGATTACAAGGTTGTAGACACCTGTGATGCTAATTAGTGGACACACCTTGAATTAACATGTCCCTTTGGTCACATTATGTTCTGTGTTTTCTAGGGGTACCATCATTTTTGTCCATGCCTGTTTCATGAGTTTATTTTTTTACATAATTCTGTTGAAGCATGGTTGAAAAACAATGTCTGACTTTCATTGGTTAACATTTATAGAATTTTAATTTATTATTACTTTTGTCAGATTAAAGTTATTTCTGTGACCATTGTGACTTTTTCTTTCATTGACCAAAGGGTACCAACAATTTTGTCCACGTCTGTAAGTGGATTATATGTTTTTGTAAAGCTTTAACGCTTTTTTTTTTTTTTTAGACTTTTTAGGCTTGTAGTTATAAGCTAAAAATATACCTTTTCCATTCAATTTTTTATGGTCTGTCCCTCAAAGGTCAAACGAGTTTATTTTTTTACTTTTCTACTGTATCTGTAGCTGCTTAAAAGGATACTTTATATTATTTTTTTGTCATATATTGACACCCTATAAGTTAATATTCCATGTATTTTTATTATTAAAAACAGGTGGATGGTTTTCTGAACATGATTTTTTAAGTCACTCCATGTTTTCTAGGAACTCTAAAGGGCATCTGTCAGCAGATTTGTACCTATAAAACAAGCAGAACTGTTGCATGTGCTCTTGGCAGCAGAAGGCATCTGTGATGGTCCCATGTTCATACTGTATGTGCCCCCATTGTTGACATTGTTTAGAAAATCTTTTAATATATGGAAATGAGCCTCTAGGAGCAACAGGGGTATCAAAGTTACACCTAGAGGCTCAGCTCTCTCTGCAACTGCTGCACACTTTGCACTTTAATTGACAGGGCCAGGCAGTAAAAACATCATCACGCCTGGTCCTGTCAACCACAGTGGAGAGGGCCCAGCAATTGTAGAAAGCAGAGCCTCTAGGAGTAATGATAACGCTCCTGGGACCTTTGGGAGATTTCCTTCAGCCATATTGGTTATCGCTCAGCTTCCCCAAAAGCAGTTATATGAATCCAGTGACATGAAATTTTAAAAAGTCAAGGACATGTAGCTAGGTAGTATGTATTAAAGCCAGTAGATTTTTTTTTTAATTAGAGATAACGTATTATTTTATATCTCTAGGAATAGCACACTAACAGTATGAATTTATGATACCTTGAAGTTCTCGGGGTCCACAGAGCAATTGTAGAAAGCAGAGCCTCTAGGAGTAATGATAACACCCCGTTGCTCCTAGAGGCTCATTTGCATTTATTAAAACATAATTTTTTCTCAGAAATATGGACACATATGAACATGGGACCAACACAGCTGCCAAAAGCACATGCAACAGTTCTCTGTATGAGGGGGCTGGACATTGTGGGTGGGTTTTCCAGGTTTAAATAGCCCCTTTAATTAGAGTCTCACATGTTATGGTGCCTGCATTTGTCCCGCTCCTTGGGGCAGACACAGGAGCCACATCTCTTAGTGGGCCCTGCACCCCAGATCTGCGCACACCCTCTTCTGTAATTTGCTGTGGGCCCGGTTGCTGGCGCTTAATGTGTCCGCTGCTCTCCTCCTCCTCTGTTGCAGGCTTAGGCCCTCTGCCTAACCTGTGCCTTAGAGCATGCATATCCTCACTCTCAGCCTCTTAAAGGGTCAGCATGCGCACATCCATATTCTTCCCCAGCCTATGACTGGTTGTCCCTGGGTATTTAAGGCACCTTGCCTATTAGGAGGATGCCTGAGCTTAGGTTCCTAGTTTACCAGCGAATGTGTGTGTTTCTGATTGACTGCCTGTGTACTGAACTTCTGCCTGACAATCGACTCTCGATAAATTCTCCACCACTTGCCCTGACCTTAGCCTGTTTCTCCTATTGACCCATTGCCACCTGCCCATACCTCGGACTTGCTTCTCGGATATGATTGCATGCAGTCTGCCCTTACCTCGGCCTGACTCCTGACTCTGAATATTGCCTGACATCTGTAGGTCAGCCGTCAACTACTCTGAGACTATCTCGAGGTAGCAGCCTAGTGGCTCCCTTGCAGAAAAGACCATATCTCTGTATAGGGTTTAAAGGGTGAAAACCAGTGCACCGTCAGGATATGTCCTAAGGCCTCTTGCACACAACCGTATGTATTTTGCGGTCCACAAAAAACTGATCCACAAAAAATACGGATGACATCCGTGTGCATTCCATATTTTGCGGAACAGAACAGCTAGCCCCTAATAGAACAGTACTATCCTTGTCCGTAATGCGGACAATAATAGGACATGCTCTATTTTTTGGCGGAACGGAAATATGAAAACTGAATGCACATGGAGTACCTTCTGGTTTTTTTTGCGGACCCATTGAAATGAATGGTTCCGTATACGGTCCGCAAAAAAACCGGAACGGAAACGGAATGAAAATATTTTTTTCTGCAAGAGGCCTAAGAGTTAACCTAAAGTTAAACCAGTTAGTTAGTATACTGCCCGTTACATAACACATTACACTCAATATTGCAATATTTTCTGTGGAAACCTTTATCTAGGCCCATCACAAGAACAACAAAGCTGTCATACTGTTATCCCAGTTCTACACCTGCTTTTATCACGAGGATTACCCTTCAGTTAACATCTTTTCCTCAAAACAGTTATAACCTGACAATGAATTACCTATCTATATAGGAGGTCTTATCATTTGTGCTTATCAATAGTTTGTATTTAATTTTCAAAGGCGCTATTGCTGTATTGCCAAAATGAAAAAGATAAATGTTTCTATGAAATTGAGCTAAATATTACTCATTTCTGCTTGAAGTTCCCCTTTAAACCTGCTCCATATATGCATACATTTGCCTGGACTGCCTGCTGTATATAAGAGAAAGTTTGTGATATTTATCAGGACTCTTGAGACAACAAACTCAATATTCAGAAGTGTATACAAAGGCAATGTCCAAGAAATCCCACATGGCTGTCCTATAGACAAATAGCTTTGCAAAAGGTGAGATGTGCCGCAAATCCACATCAAATCTGCAACAAAAATGCAAGTAGCATGTGGTGTTTGGTGTAGGGGGCTACCACACAACAGCTGAACTGAATGACTGTTCGACCGACAGCTATCACTCCTGACTCCTCCATACATCTAGACGTTTGGCTGAACATGTAAGTGTATTCTATTGGGAGAGGGGAGAAATCCGCTGGTAGACACCTCGCGTGGTAGAATAAAAGCATTGGGTGAAAATATTCATTTCACCCCTTCTTTCCTGACAGAAAGAGAGTTGGAAGCCCCCCATACAAATAAGGCTACTTTCACACTAGCGTTCGGCTAGCGTTCGATCGGATCCGTTCTGAACGGATCCGATCATAATAATGCAGACGGAGGCTCCGTTCAGAACGGATCCGTCTGCATTATTTTAGCAAAAAAAAGCTAAGTGTGAAAATAGCCTCGTACGGATCCGTCCAGACTTTCAATGTAAAGTCAATGAGGGACGGATCCGCTTGAAGATTGAGCCACATTGTGGCATCTTTAAACGGATCCGTCCCCATTGACTTACATTGTAAGTCTGGACGGATCCGCACGGATCCGCACGCCTCCGAACGGCCAGGCGGACACCCGAACGCTGCAAGCAGCGTTCAGCTGTCCGCCTGTCCGTGCGGAGGCGAGCGGAGCGGAGGCTGAACGCCACCAGACTGATGCAGTCTGAGCGGATCCGCCTCCATTCAGACTGCATCAGGGCTGGACGGCTGCGTTCGGGTCCGCTCGTGAGCCCCTTCAAACGGAGCTCACGAACGGAAACCCGAACGCTAGTGTGAAAGTAGCCTTAGAGTGTCGGTTAATGTGTATGGGTAGTTTAGGTTGAGCACACAGATAAGATAAAGATAAAGTGGTACCTTGGAACTGAACCGAGTAGAATTTTTTTAATTTTTTTTTATAAATTCTTTATTTTTCATCGAAATGAATTTTTGAAGTGAGACTTCGCTAAGTAATAACTTCGGCTCATCTGAGCCAATACATTCTAAGGCTACTTTCACACTAGCGTTCGGGTGTCCGCTTGTGAGCTCCGTTTGAAGGCTCTCACAAGCGGACCCGAACGGATCCGTCCAGCCCTAATGCATTCTGAGTGGACGCTTATCCGCTCAGAATGCATCAGTCTGGCAGCGTTCAGCCTCCGCTCCGCTCAGCAGGCGGACACCTGAATGCTGCTTGCAGCGTTCGAGTGTCCGCCTGGCCGTGCGGAGGCAAACGGATGTGTCCAGACTTACAATGTAAGTCAATGGGGACGGATCCGTTTGAAGATGACACACTATGGCTCAATCTTCAAATGGATCCGTCCCCCATTGACTTTCAATGTAAAGTCTGGACGGATCCGTATGAGGCTACTTTCACACTTAGAAATTTTTTAACATTATAATGTAGACGGATCCGTACTGAACGGAGCCACCGTCTGCATTATATGAGCGGATCCGTCTGAGACGGATCCGCTGTGAACGCAAGTGTGAAAGTGGCCTAATACTGTACAGAGCTCCTGCTCCATACAGTATTCTAGCAATGTTTCATCCGAAGTCGATTCGCTCATCCCTAATCACAAGCCTACCAGCCACCAAGAATGTAACATAAATGAATGGACATTAGGGATAGGTCAAAGTAATCTGCCATATAATAGAAACCATGCGACTGTGAATCAAAATAAATGACAACCTATCATTACCCTCTGGAAAAGTCGCCAATTCTTGAAAACAGCAGTGTTGAGGCCATGAAGTTCTATGAAGCTCGCTCTTATATGGGAATCACCACATTCATGAGCCTCAGAAATCTTTTCTCTAATAGCTCCTCTTTACAAGTGACCAAAATAAATGCGGCATTGACGTCAGACTGTATGCACACTTTTAAAAACAATTCAAAGGAGGCTTCGTGGGACCATTTACATGGGTTGATGATTAGGTGAACGGATGCACTGTTAAGCACTTGTTCTTGATCGCTGACACGCTTAAGCCTGTCTGCCGATCAGCTGGCAAACAACGAATGTTTACTTGTCGCCTGATTTCATTGTTTATGTGGCCATCTGCCCCATGTAATCCAGGATGTGCTGCCAACAGTAATGAAACTGTATGTGAATGACAGATCGCATTAATGAACATTCGGTAACAATGTTCGGATACAATGATAATGATTGTTCTGTATAAATTAATCTAATTGGCACCGATCGACTTGTATTGTTATATTGCTGATTGCCACAATTTGTTAGTGTAAATGGGCCGTTAGGTCTTAAAGGGGTATTCCTGTTCCAACAAGTTATCCCTTAACCACAGGATAGGGGATAACCATTTCATCGGTGGGGGTTACAATTGATGGGACCCCTGCGATCACGAGAATGGGGATCGGGTACAAGCACTTTGCTATTTCCAGCAGTTCCATAGAGATGAATGGAGCTGCAGTGTGCATAACCAACCCTTATTATCAGTGGGGTCCCCTGCAGTTGGACCTCCAAGATCTAACAATGTCCCCTATCCTTTGGATCAGAAGACTGTTGAAGGGAGCCAGTGCCCCAGGCAGCCGGAACGGAGCTGCGGGAAGCAGGAGGGTAGGTTTTTTTTACAGCAGGAATGTGAAGAAAGTGCACAAAGCTGGAAAACTCCTTTACTGGTAAACTGTTTGCCTCCTTTGTAAATAATGACAGAAGAGATGTGAGTATGAGGTGCTTTACAGGTGACACTGTTGGTGATTTTTTTTGTCATTAACCCCTTCACGACCTTCACCATATATGTACAGCGGAATCTGCATCTGTAAACATGGTGCCCGCTTGTGTGTGCAGCGGGCGCCATAACTGCGTGTCAAATGTGACCAAGGCATCTAAGTAGTCCGGAAGCCGGAGCCACGTGCTTCTGCTCCCATAACAGAATTCCCCAGCTGAGATATGGGAACCTGTTACACTGCACTAATAGCCCGAAGCCTCAAGCAGGTTTCGGCAGCTATCAGTGAAATATACTGATACAAGCCACTGGGTGGCAGCACTGTATTGTTATATTGAAATAAAGTGTTCAATGATGGCTATATAGCCATCAATGAACACAAAGGGCAATGTAATTATTGCCAGTCATAGTCACCTATAGTGACTTAATAACAGTTAAAAAAGTTTATATTTATAAAAAAAATATATAAAAGTTCAAATACACATCCGCGTGCGAAAACGCCTCTACTATTAAGTCACTTCCCTTCCCAAAAAGTGATCAAAAAGTCACATACACTTCAAAATGGTATCACTGAAAAGTACAGATAGCTAGGCAAAAAAATTGTCATGCAGATGTGAATGTATAACTACAAAAAAGGTATAGGGGTCAGAATATGGTGATGAAAAAATTTTTTTTTTTCAAGGTTTTTATTTTTTATTTTCCATATTAAAACGCAAGAAAAGGGGGTGCGTGCGCGCGGCTCACAGGGATGACATGCTTATGTGAGCTCCGCATGCCGCAGATATCCTGACATTAGCGCCATCCTCATGGCTCCATTAACACCGATTACTCATGCTTGGGTCCCAGAGGATGACCCTCACCAAGGGCAATGCAAAACATGCGGGTACACCAACTCCTTTGCAGACGCTGCCGGATATATTCTGACTCACCAGGAACTCCATCATGGCGGACCCAGTGGGCAGTGACCCTGCCTCATCCACAGAGAGTGGTCACCCGTGGGAGGCTGCAGCCACGGACCAAGGTCAGGTGGACATATACAAGAATATTGTCACACTGTTTTGTTCTGAACTTTCACAGGCAGTGGCAGGATTCTCCTGCCAAATTCAGGACATAGGGAACAGAGTGTCTGACCTGGAAACGCGGATGGAAGATATATTAGACGCCATAGGCGCAGACAGGGAAGATATGAACTCCCATGCATCCCAGCTGGCTGCCCTTGAACTAAAAATACAAAATACAAAAAAACAAGAAAATAGGTAATGGAGAAGAAATCTGAGGATGAGGGGCCTGCCAGAAACTTTTTCTGATCTACCAACCACCCTGCTCACTTTATTTGAAGCGCTACTTCTCCAAGCTGAAGTGGGCTAGCTGAGAATGGATAGGGTACACAGGGCGCTGGGTAAACCCCACTCCCCGGATCTACCGAGAGACATTGTACTCAGATTCCATTACCCAGAGGTGAGAGACCAAATCCTATCGGCAGCTCGGAACTTGTCCAATTTACCTGGTCTTCCACAGGGCCGGCCTTAGGTGTTCAGGCACCCTGTGCGAGCTAACCTTGTGGCGCACCCCCCCCCCCCCCCTTATACCTGGTCGCATAAACACACACAAAGAGGAAAAAAATCTTTGTAACAAATATTTTATTTTTATTACAGATAATTTAAGTGCAAACAATTACAATAATAAATAACTGGATTGTCTGGTAACAATAATGTATGTCAAACACATTAAATACAGAAAAAAACTGCTAAATTATATAATATATGTGCAAATGCAATAATAACTGGGAACAGTGGTAGACAAAATATACACCTCCTGACAAGTAATATTAATCTAAACCTCAAAATACAACTTTACGTGCTTTTGTCTTTGCAAACTCATCAATCACGTTGTTCATGTCCAACATCTTCAATACATCTCTTTCAATTGATAATACTGATAAAGAGGTTAGTCTGTCATCAGTCTTTGATGATCTTAGATACGTTTTAATGAGTTTTAACTTGGAAAAGCTGCGTTCTCCTGACGCCACAGAAATAGGAATTGTCAATAGAATCCGAAGTGCTATCCACATGTTTGGAAATGTGTCAGTCAGGCCATTTCTCACTATGAAATTGAGTGTATGGCGTGGTGCTGTGGCATCTTGAGGTAGTAGCCACCAATCAAATCCCCCCCCCCAAAGGTAACTGATGTGCTGGGGGAGAAGAATATGATTGTTGGCTATGTGCACACTCAACATTAGCAGCAAGGAGTTAAAGTCCAACCCTTAATGGCCCCCAAAATCCCTGGGGTGGGGGGGGGGGTTGGTGTAGTAGCAGGAAAGCACACTGTCCCCCTGTCCTCTCTGAGCCCCCCCCCCCCCCCCGAGTCCTCTCTGAGCCACCCCCTCTCACCCATTGCACACCTTTCCCACTCCAGATGGGCCAGTGGGCTGGCAGCAGCACATCCCCCCCCCCCCCCCCCAGTCACCATGGCACATTTCTCCCCTCCAGATGGGCAGCATCAGCACATCTCTATCCCGTCCCCCCCATCCCCCATGGCACTGTTGGCACATTTCTCCAAATACCTACTTTTGCTGTGTAGACTACTAGACTGTAGTGCTGCCGCGTGGGCCTTCCTTGCTGTGTCTGCTGGCTGGCGCTTGGGCGTGCTCCGTCTTCTCTCTGGGGGCGGAGCTCAGTGGCAGCGTCAAAAGGATAAGGGAAGACGTGCCTGTGCCGTGCGGCAGCTACGCTCCAGCAGCCACTGGTCTGCTCTCTTAAAGAGACAGGCAGGCCAGCCAGGCTGCAGAGCGGCCTCGGGCCCTGCCCCCTCCTCACTCCTTCAATTGTCCGGACCGTGCGCATTGAGCGCTGCCTGTGTTAGTCGGCCGCCCACAGAGAAAAGATTCGTGAGTAGAACTAGAGACTCCTCTCTTCTAGATTTAGTTCATGGCGGGCTGTCGGCCGCCCGGCGCCCCTGTTGCTATGGCGCCCTGTGCGGCCGCACAGCCCACACACCCCAAAGACCGGCCCTGGTCTTCCATCATCAATCAGTTCATCTTTATGCTGACCTGGCAACCTCAACACTCCCTAGACGCAGGGAGATTAGACCGGTGACACAGGCCCTGCAAAAGGCACAAGTGTGCTACAGGTGGGGGTTGCCCTTTGCCCTCACCTTTCAACTGAACTCTCGCACCCATATGGTGCTCTCTTCATCGGAGGGATGCAAAGTACTTCAGCGTGCGGGAATCCCACTGGAGCTCCCACCTCCGTCTAGAGCACTGCCTAAACCTCAGCGCCCATCCAGAGTCTGGACTAAAGTACCAGTTACCACCTCTTCGGCATCCCATTCTCCGGTTTCCTGAGTTGTGACCCTTGAAGATCATCGCACACTCCACCAAGCCTGCAAGAATGAAGAGCGGACTAAGCCTACATGGCCTGACTCAAGTCTCTACCTTTTCCTTCTACCTCATGGGACCTACCCACTTCTTTCTTTTCCTCTTTCTAACTTATTCCTATACAGGGATTCAGCGTGATGGACTTTCATGTTGCTCTCTACTCTGAGGCCATCTGGGGGGGTTTGGGTGGCTGGTGATGCTCCCGGCGTCCCTCCATTTGGCACACTCTTTTTTGCTGGCCTAGATAGGCATAGATGCTTACCTAATTGTTTAGTGTTTATGCTCACTATGTTAACGTTATTATTTTCTACTGTAAACCAGGGGTATATTCTGCATGTTCCTTCAAATAATCACAGGTCACAGATGGGGGTTGGCTACAGGTGGGCTCTTGTGGGAGATGTCGGTGGGCAGCCCACCACATCCAAGCTCCTCTATGTATTAATATACTATGTGTAAAACCTCACTCATAATGTAAGGGGATTTAACTCCCCACAGAAATGGCTTTTTCCACTTACCTAAAACATGCGCCCAACGTCCTCTGCCTGCAGGAGTCGCACTTCACTCCCACCTCTCACCCAACATATATACACCCTCAATACACTAGATTCTTCTCTTCCACATATCGTTCTAAAAGTAGGGGAGTGATCACTATGCTTAAAAAGTCATTCCCATTTGCTGTATCTCAAACTATTATTGACCCCGAAGGTCGATATGTGATTTTGGTGGTCAACTTATAGGGAGAATATTTTATGAATAGTGAATGTATATACCTCACCTGAAGACTCCATCCCTTTTTTTCCACAGTGGGGCAGATTATTGAATCCCTCACTTACCATAGCCTTCTGTGGTGTGGGGACTTCAATTTTGTCCTCAATCCTATTTTAGACTGTTCCTCTCCCCCCCCCATCATCCCCGCCCGATCTCTCATTCGGCCCAAATACACTGAGTGCTTGAGTCTCTCTCCCAGCTGATACATGGAGAGAGTACAATGGTTCACAAAGGAGTTATACCTACTACTCCCCGGCATACCAGGTATATACCATAATTGATATTATCCTTACTTCTACATCTAGCTTACCCTATTTCTTATACTCTGGGCATATTGTATCATCTTGATTCCCTTCACTGGCCCTAGTCATGCTCCGTATTCATGGAGACTGAATGAGTCTCTTCTAACCCGTCCGGCAATATATGATCAACTCCAAGCTGAGCTGCAGACCTTCTTCACTGAGAACGCTACACCTGAGGTCAATACTATGTTATAATGGCTTACTCATAAAGCTTTTATTCGGGGCAGACTTGTGGGAGTGGCATCCCGATTAAAAAAGGAACGAGACTCCGTCCAGATAGGGCTGGAGGCTAAGCTAAGTAGACTAATACGAGCACATCAGCGGAACCCCTCTCTCTACCTTCTTAAAGCTGTAAAAGATACTAAATTGCAGCTGAATATGCTGCTATCCAATAGCACAGATAAAGCTCTCCGATAGACTGCCTCCTACTACTATAAATATGCTAACAAACCCGATAAAATACTTGCCTGCCAACTGAAAGCCAAGCAGTGGATTAATCAGGTCTTCCAAATCCGCACCAGAAATGGACGTACTACTTCTTACCCTGATACCATTTATGATACCTTTCTATCAGCAATTATATTCCAGACCCCCAGTGGGCCCTGGGATCGCAGAGGATGACTTCCTAGTATCAATCCCTCCCTCAGGTCTCCGCCGATGCGCTGGCCAGCCTCTGTGGAGAAATTAACGCAGAGGAGGTGACATACACCATCAAAACTTTGAAGTTGTGTAAAGCCCTGGGACCAGATGGGTTATCTGCCCTTTATTACAAAAAATTTGTCTCTTTCTTAACCCCACTATTGCCCAATATTGTAATCATCTTCTACAGGATACCACACCTCAAGGGCGTAGCTAAAAGCTCATGGGCCCTGGTGCAAGAGTTCAGCTTGGGCCCCCGCCCCTCAGTGCTTTTTGGCAAGGGGCAGGGGAGCACACAGCCTTCCTGCTGCCTGAGGCAAACATTGAAAGGGCACCCCCTCATGCCAAATTCTTAACATAATCCCTTCCCTCCAGCCAGAGGTGTAAATTGACCAGTATGCACTTTCTATAATGCCAGTGTATTATGTGGCACAAGGGTCTTTGGGCCCCCTCAGGCTCCTGGGCCCGGTAGCAACTGCTACCTCTGCACCCCCTATAGCTACGCCCCTGCCACACCTCCCTCGGAATTACTTTCTGCTAGGATTACTGTAATACCTAAACCAAATAAGGACCCTTTGTTGCCCTCCAATTACAGGCCCATCTCTCTCCTCAACCTAGACAATAACATTTTTACTTCAATTTTGGTTCATCACCTTAACAAATTGCTACCTGACATTATACATGTAAACATACAGTATATATATATATATATATAAAGAGAAAGAGAGAGAGAGAGAGAGACCAGGTGGGATTTATCCCAGGCAGAGAGGCCCCAGATAACATCAGAAAAATCCTGAATATAATCTATGAGGCTAATAGGATACATACCCCCTTTGCCATCTTGGCTCTTGACATTGAAAAAGCCTTTGATACCTTGGATTGGGATTTTCTCTCCAGGGTTATGAGTGCTATGGGCATTAGGGGTCCCTTTCTTCAAGCCAGTCAGTCCCTTTACTCTACTCCTGAAGCCTAGCTAAAACTTCCTGCAACTCACTTCTCACCTATCCTTATTCAGAGGGGCACACGTCAGGGATGCCCCCTATCACCCGCCTTATTTGCCCTTGCTTTGGAACCCCTGGTAACCCACATCAGATCTCATCCTGATATTACTGGGCTCCCAGTGGGAGGTCTAGAGCATAAATGAAGCTAATTTGTTGATGACCTCCTTCTTTCCATCACCAACCCTGTTATATCCTTCCCATTAAAGGTGTTGAATTCGTTCTCCGACGTCTCAGGGCTTTCTATTAATCATTCCGAATCCAAGCTTCTTTTTTGTAACATGTCACCCCAGACTACATCCCTCCTGTCACAAAAGTTCCCATTTCAACTCGAACATAATTTTATTCCATAGCTGAGAATATCTTTGCCTGACAGGTTGGAAAGGGTATAATAAAACAAATTACTCTCCCCTGTATTGCAAAATTAGAGAGGACCTTAAAGCCTGGAAATCTCTCGCAGTATCCTGGGTAGGTAGGATTCATATTGTCAGAATAGTGGTCCTCCCCAGACTGCTATATTTATTCAGAACTCTCCCTGTACCAGTACCTAGCTCTGATCTAAAAGCTCTATAAACTGAGGTCCTGAAGTTTATATGGGCAGATAAATGTCCACGTATAGCTAGGCAAACAATGTGTCGTCATAAGTCCCAGTGGGGTCTCTCATTTCCGGACTTTCTTAAATACTACTAAGCAGCTAGGCTAGCACAATTATTCCTGACTCACCTTGACCCTAAAGAGCACCCGCTGTGGATCGCACTAGAACAGTCACTATTCACTCCACTGATGTGGAGGGCCCTGGTTTGGTCTAACCTCCCATTGCCAACTACTATACACACAAGGTCCCTCTTGTCTCAATACTCTTTACTTCTCTGCAGGTCGGTTAGATTTAAATTATCCCTACAGTCCAAAAACTCCCTGTTACAATATATTTTGGGAAACCCTGCATTCCCACCGAGGTGGCAGGCTCACACATTTAATTGGTGGAGATCCAATAAGCTCTGCTCTCTACACAAGTTTCTAGTCCGAGGTAAACACATTTAGCTAGCTGACTTTAAGGACAGATATGACCTCCCCATGAGGGAAATGTTTAATGCTAACCGGATCTTTCTCTTTTTTACACTCCCTTCAGACGTCTAACGGCTCTTTTGATTTCACACCCTTTGAACGCTCTGTAACTTATTCTCTATACAAACAAGGTCTATTACCTAGGATGTATGGAACACTTAATGGTGTAATGGAAGGATCTAAACTACCGTATATGAAAGCATGGGGGGAGGATTTGGAGGTAGAATATTCAGCTTCTAGGTGGTACCAGCGCTCCCAGACTCTCACTAAGGGATCTTGGCAGACCACTCTAGAAGAAACATTAATACAGATATTGCATAGGGCCTACATGGTCCCAGCTAGACTACATCGCATATACCCCAATGTCTCTTCACGGTGCTTCCGTGGATGTGATGAGGAGGGCACAATGTTTCACATATGGTGGGCCTGTCCAATTGTGAGGAGATTCTGAAACTGAATATGCACTCTATCCCAGTGTCGGGATGCCACTATCCTACATCTCTGCCCTTATGTCTCCTGGGGGACAAACCCTCTTGGTTAACTTATGCCAAATTTAAGCTATCACAGTATATACAAACCGGATTCCAAAAAAGTTGGGACACTATACAAATCGTGAATAAAAACTGAATGCAATGATGTGGAGATGGCAAATGTCAATATTTTATTTGTAATAGAACATAGAGGACAGATCAAACGTTTAATCCGAGTAAATGTATAATTTTAAAGGAAAAATATGTTGATTCAAAATTTCACGGTGTCAACAAATCCCAAAAAGTTGGGACAAGTAGCAATAAGAGGCTGGAAAAAGTAAATTGGAGCATAATGAAGAGCTGGAAGACCAATTAACACTAATTAGGTCAATTGGCAACATGATTGGGTATAAAAAGAGATTCTCAGAGTAGCAGTGTCTCTCAGAAGCCAAGATGGGTAGAGGATCCCCAATTCCCACAATGTTGCGCAGAAAGATAGTGGAGCAATATCAGAAAGGTGTTACCCAGCGAAAAATTGCAAAGACTTTGCATCTATCATAATCAACTGTGCATAACATCATCCGAAGATTCAGAGAATCTGGAACAATCTCTGTGCGTAAGGGTCAAGGCCGTAAAACCATACTGGATGCCCGTGATCTCCGGGCCCTTAAACGACACTGCACCACAAACAGGAATGCTACTGTAAAGGAAATCACAGAATGGGCTCAGGAATACTTTCAGAAACCATTGTCAGTGAACACAATCCACCGTGCCATCCGCCGTTGCCAGCTGAAACTCTACAGTGCAAAGAAGAAGCCATTTCTAAGCAAGATCCACAAGCTCAGGCGTTTTCACTGGGCCAGGGATCATTTAAAATGGAGTGTGGCAAAATGGAAGACTGTTCTGTGGTCAGACGAGTCATGATTCGAAGTTCTTTTTGGAAATCTGGGACGCCATGTCATCTGGACCAAAGAGGACAAGGACAACCCAAGTTGTTATCAACGCTCAGTTCAGAAGCCTGCCTCTCTGATGGTATGGGGTTGCATGAGTGCGTGTGGCATGGGCAGCTTGCATGTCTGGAAAGGCACCATCAATGCATTTTTCAACAAGATAATGCCAGACCACATTCTGCATCAATCACAACATCATGGCTGCGTAGGAGAAGGATCCGGGTACTGAAATGGCCAGTCTGCAGTCCAGATCTTTCACCTAAAGAGAACATTTGGCGCATCATAAAGAGGAAGGTGCAACAAAGAAGGCCCAAGACGATTGAACAGTTAGAGGCCTGTATTAGACAAGAATGGGAGAGCATTCCTATTTCTAAACTTGAGAAACTGGTCTCCCCGGTCCCCAGACGTCTGTTGAGTGTTGTAAGAAGAAGGGGAGATGCCACACAGTGGTGAAAATGGCCTTGTCCCAACTTTTTGGGGATTTGTTGACACCATGAAATTCTGATTCAACATATTTTTCCCTTAAAATGGTACATTTTCTCAGTTTAAACTTTTGTTCCGTGATTTATGTTCTATTCTGAATAAAATATTAGAAGTTGGCACCTCCACATCATTGCATTCAGTATTTATTCACGATTTGTATAGTGTCCCAACTTTTTGGGAATCCGGTTTGTACTTTTAGCTGCTAGAATCCATGTAGCTTTCAAATGGCTGTCGACTTCACTTAGTTTTCAGGCAGTATTGGACAGCCTTTGAGAAGTTCTGGGAGCCATGGTTGTCCTCCTCCCATTCTACTGATCTTCGCTATTGTATTACCTTATAGCTTGCTTCCTTTTCTATGTGCCATCTTACCATCTACATAT
Organism: Bufo gargarizans; assembly: GCF_014858855.1. Lineage (NCBI taxonomy): Eukaryota > Metazoa > Chordata > Amphibia > Anura > Bufonidae > Bufo > Bufo gargarizans. The sequence goes on along the minus strand of NC_058087.1, from coordinate 131,117,055 downwards.
AGCCTTGTCTGGTGACTTGCATAAATACTGAACCCCTGTTATTTCTTCATGTACTTATATTTGTACTATTCTTGGTATGTTGTCCAATAATGTATTTATTTTTTTGTATTGGGTTTTGTATCTTTTATTGTACACCTTGATGATTCCTATGTGACTTCATTAGCTGTACTGTTTTAAAACCTCAATAAATAACTTTTGAAACTAAAACGCAAGAAAAACTATATAAGTGTGGTATTTTTGTAATCATACTGACCTGGAGAATGAAGGCAACAGGTCAATTTTACCACATAGTGAACACCGTAAAAAAACAAAACAAAACACTGTGGCACAATTGGTTTTTTCCCCATTTCCACCCCATTTGGAATTATTTTCCTGCTTCCCACTACATTGTATGCAACTGTAAATGGTGCCATTAGAAAGTACAAAAATAAAAAGTTATGACTCTGGGAAGGCGGGGAGTGAAAAAACTAAAATGCAAAAATGGTCCTCTAAGGGTTAGATACATTAATTTGTTTAATTGCATAGTTTATTAAGACTTTCAAATTAATCTAGGGCTACATGGCATATGTCATGTGACAATAAGTCAAGCGACCAAAAGGGTGAAACTACACTGCAACGTTGCGCAACATTGTTTGTAATGATAGTCTATGCTGTCACACTGCGATATGCTGCGACTTCAAGACAACAGTCCCACAAAAATCCATCCAAGTTGGATATTTGTGCGATTGTTGTGTTGCAGTCGCAGCATGCCGCATGTTGCAGTGCGACACCACAGACTATAATTACAAAAAATTTACTGCAACATTGCTGTGACAAATAGTCGTGCGACAAATGTCGTCATGTAGCGCAAGTCTTATTCTAAAGTGTGTAAAATAATAAAATAACTAGTCCGCGTGGTATAGCAGCCGGTATCTATGTCAGAACTTGCAAAGGAACATAGCATTAGAAATTCTGTCATCCCTCCATGAGTGCTGAGGTGGCATCTCTGCGGATGAAATGCGTGACCAGGCATTTTATTAGTGTGTGCAGAAGAAGAGCAGTAGTAGGGGGGGCTTTAGCGAAGTCATTAAAGTAAGGCTACTTTCACACTTGCGTTGTTTTCCGGTATTGAGATCCAGCAGAGGATCTCAATACCAGAAGAAACTTTTCTGTCTGGTCCTCATGCATTCTGAATGGAAAGAGATCCTTTCAGGATGCATCAGGATGTCTTCTGTTCCGGCAGCATTCCGTTTTGTGAGTGGATCCGGAGCTGAAAACAATGTAAGTCAATTGTGAAGGATCCGATAAAAACATATCCTTCACCTATTGACTTTCAATGTATATATTTTTTCCATAAAACCGCACTGTAACGGAACGGATGCATACTGATGTGCAAAATCAAAATGGATCCGTTTAATTCAAGTATTGAGATCCTCTGTTGGATCTCAATATCGGAATTAACAATGCAAATGTGAGTCGATTCTAAAGTTTGTTATTTTTCAAGTTGAGCCCAAATTAACAAACTTGAAATCTTAAAAAATGATAAATGGAATGTACATCAGGACATAATATAACTGACAGCTCCAATAAAACCAATTGTTTTACACTATAACATACTTTCTTCGTCTGTCAGGGCAATCAGTATGGATTCCTTTCAGTTTCAGTGTTGAATTTATAGACAGTTTACTTTAATGGCAATACACAGAGCTATCATGTAGATGTCAGAATAGGCCGATGTCAGATGCCTACGTGCAAAATGTGTGAACGATCTGGTATCATTTCAGTGACTTGCAGGGTTATCTCCCATATCACCATGGGACATGCTAATCCCAGCACAAGATAAATGCAGACAAGGCGTCACGGAGAAGCAAAAAATTTACCAATTTTCATTGGCTGATTTAAATTATGTTTTTTTTTTTCTCTTTTAGTGTCCTAAGACTTTGTACAGTTGGTTTAAAAAAGTGAAGATTTGAAATAATAAACTTCAAGAGAGATAATCCAGATGTTTATGTAGGGACAACTAATTTCACAAAGGCTAAATTGCTATTTTGTCCTGATTATGTTATCAGTCACCCCATCTTTATTTGCTATGTGCTGTCACTTTTTTTCTGATCTTAGTGATTTCTACATTTTCTAAGCCTACAAATATGACTAGTTACTTTAAGGGGTTTTTCCAGCATATTTATATTGATGGTTTATCTACAGGTTAGACAGTCAATATCACATTGGCAGGCTAATAAGCACCGGATCCAGACATCTTTGACGACTGTGTAGTGGACTGAGCTGGTTACTGCAGTGCTGTACATATTGACTTCATTGGGAAAAGCAGTGGACAGTGGACAGCAATATGTAGTCCCGGGATACTCCAGCTGTTCAGTGGGGCTGTGGGGTGTTGGAACATTCTGATATCCATGGTCTATCTTGTGGCTAGACCATTAATTAAAAAATTCTTGGGGAACTCCTTTAACATAGACAAGGCTATGTACACACGAAACAAACTGGACAGTCAGGGTTGTCTTCATATCTACTGCTGCTGTATTCAGATAGAATATCATTTATAACTTCAACTTGGACTCTTTGACATACAGCTATGGGGGTTATACAAAACAATTAGGATGCTGTGTTACATATTTTGCATATGGGTCCAGGAGCTTTAAGCTATGACTCAGGAGATGACATAAAATTACGAGATGGGAATAACCATTTAACACATACAGTATAGTGGGCATTGTGGTTGGATGATACTGTACTGGGGCACTTTGGCTGTATTATAGTGTATTGGTGATACTGTGGCTGTATTATAGTGTATTGGTGACAGTGTGGCTGTATTATAGTGTATTAGTGACAGTGTGGCTGTATTATAGTGTATTAGTGACACTGTGGCTGTATTATAGTGTATTGGTGACACTGTGGCTGTATTATAGTGTATTGGTGACAGTGTGGCTGTATTATAGTGTATTGGTGACAGTGTGGCTGTATTATAGTGTATTAGTGACAGTGTGGCTGTATTATAGTGTATTGGTGACAGTGTGGCTGTATTATAGTGTATTGGTGACACTGTGGCTGTATTATAGTGTATTAGTGACAGTGTGGCTGTATTATAGTGCATTGGTGACAGTGTGGCTGTATTATAGTGTATTGGTGACACTGTGGCTGTATTATAGTGTATTGGTGACAGTGTGGCTGTATTATAGCGTATTGGTGACACTGTGGCTGTATTATAGTGTATTAGTGACACTGTGGCTGTATTATAGTGTATTAGTGACACTGCGGCTGTATTATAGTGCATTGGTGACACAGTGGCGGTATTATAGTGTATTAGTGACACTGTGGCTGTATTATAGTGCATTGGTGACAGTGTGGCTGTGTTACAGTGTATTGGTGACACTGTGGCTGTATTATAGTGTATTGGTGACACTGTGGCTGTATTATAGTGTATTAGTGACAGTGTGGCTGTATTATAGTGCATTGGTGACACAGTGGCGGTATTATAGTGTATTAGTGACACTGTGGCTGTATTATAGTGCATTGGTGACAGTGTGGCTGTGTTACAGTGTATTGGTGACACTGTGGCTGTATTATAGTGTATTAGTGACAGTGTGGCTGTATTATAGTGTATTGGTGACACTGTGGCTGTATTATAGTGTATTAGTGACACTGTGGCTGTATTATAGTGTATTGGTGACAGTGTGGCTGTATTATTGTGTATTGGTGACACTGTGGCTGTATTATAGTGTATTGGTGACAGTGTGGCTGTATTATAGTGCATTGGTGACACTGTGGCTGTATTATAGTGTATTGGTGACAGTGTGGCTGTATTATAGTGTATTGGTGACAGTGTGGCTGTATTATAGTGCATTGGTGACACTGTGGCTGTATTATAGTGTATTGGTGACAGTGTGGCTGTATTATAGTGCATTGGTGACAGTGTGGCTGTATTATAGTGTATTAGTGACAGTGTGGCTGTATTATAGTGTATTGGTGACAGTGTGGCTGTATTATAGTGTATTGGTGATACTGTGGCTGTATTATAGTGTATTGGTGACACTGTGGCTGTATTATAGTGTATTAGTGACACCGTGGCTGTATTATAGTGCATTGGTGACACTGTGGCTATATTACAGTGTATTGGTGACAGTGTGGCTGTATTACAGTGTATTGATGACAGTGTGGCTGTTTTATAGTGTATTGGTGACAGTGTGGCTGTATTATTGTGTATTGGTGACACTGTGGCTGTATTACAGTGTATTAGTGACACTGTGGCTGTATTATAGTGCATTGGTGATACTGTGGCTGTATTATAGTGCATTGGTGACAGTGTGGCTGTATTATAGTGCATGGGTGACACTGTGGCTGTATTGTAGTGCATTGGTGACAGTGTGGCTGTATTATAGTGTATTAGTAACACTGTGGCTGTATTATAGTGTATTGGTGACACTGTGGCTGTATTACAGTGTATTGATGACACTGTGGCTGTATTTTAGTGTATTGGTGACAGTATGGCTGTATTATAGTGTATTGGTGACACCGTGGCTGTATTACAGTGTATTAGTGACACTGTGGCTGTATTATAGTGTATTGGTGACAGTGTGGCTGTATTATAGTGTATTGGTGATACTGTGGCTGTATTATAGTGTATTGGTGACACTGTGGCTGTATTACAGTGTATTGGTGACACTGTGGCTGTATTATAGTCTAACATTTGCAGGATGGACATTTCGGCTCACATAACACATGGTACTATGACATTGTGAACCCATAGCTAAATTTATAATTCTTTTTCTGAATCAAATATAAAAAAATTTACAATGAGAAAACATACAAAACATATGCATACATCTTACCACCAAGCCCTCACTAGGGCAAAAGACTGTATACCCCTCTCCCAGCAAAGAGCCATATGCACCAAGGTGCGTGTGTAAGGATTTTAGTAACACTGTCTCACTGATTTTAAAAGAGATTAATAAAAGTTACGTATTATTTTATCTCACATGGTACACAGTTCACGATATAACGTTTATTGAGACTACTGAGTTAGAAAGACTGTCTATCCTACATTGGGTTATTTATATACAGGGTTGATGTTCCTGGAGGGATACACCAAATGGAAAAGGACTTAGGAAAACTAGAGGAATGGTCAAAAATCTGGCAACTAAAATTTAATGTGGATAAGTGCAAGATAATGCACCTGGGATGTAAAAACCCAAGAGCAGAATATAAAATCAGTGATACAGTCCTAACCTCAGTATCTGAGGAAAGGGATTTAGGGGTCATTATTTCAGAAGACTTAAAGGTAGGCAGACAATGTCATAGAGCAGCAGGAAATGCTAGCAGAATGCTTGGGTGTATAGGGAGAGGCATTACCAGTAGAAAGAGGGAGGCGCTCATGCCGCTCTACAGAGCACTAGTGAGACCTCACTTGGAGTATTGTGCTCAGTACTGGAGGCCATATCTCCAGAAGGATATTGATACTTTGGAGAGAGTTCAGAGAAGAGCTACTAAACTAGTACATGGATTGCAGGATAAAACTTACCAGGAAAGATTAAAGGACCTTAACATGTATAGCTTGGAAGAAAGACGAGACAGAGGGGATATGATAGAAACTTTTAAATACATAAAGGGAACCAACAAGGTAAAAGAGGAAAGAATATTTGAAAGAAGAAAAACTACTACAAGAGGACATAGGTTTAAATTAAAGGGGCAAAGGTTTAAAAGTAATATCAGGAAGTATTACTTTACTGAGAGAGTAGTGGATGCATGGAATAGCCTTCCTGCAGAAGTGGTAGCTGCAAATACAGTGAAGGAGTTTAAGCATGCATGGGATAGGCATAAGGCCATCCTTCATAGAAGATAGGGCCAGGGACTATTCATAGTATTCAGTATATTGGGCAGACTAGATGGGCCAAATGGTTCTTATCTGCCGACACATTCTATGTTTCTATGTTTCTATATGCATACATCTTTGTATCAGATTAATATGCATGGAAAGACAAGTCCCATTGTGCAGAATAGACAGGTAATAGTGATTATGATGACGGAGTTCTGGAACACAAGATAGGGTAACAGTGAAACTAAATATTAGCGTGTAGTGCAGTCATTACTGTATAGTGTATAGTGATAACTACCCTTCACCAGGAACAACAACCAGTTCACTTTGCTGATAAATTCTCCTATGGATGGAGATTCAACATCTAACCAGCGCTAGGCAATTACTTTCTGAGCTACATAAAGCACCCTAACTATAGCTATCTTTTCACATTCACTTATCTCAGGACCATCTACATAGCCAAGAACACACACAAAGAGAGATGTCTGCGCACCCCCCTCCAGTATCTTACTAACTTTGGGCAATGCCAGAGCATGTGCAATATACTTGCAGGGTGCAGCCTCCGTCTCTCGCACAGAGAAGAATCCCTTATGTCAATAAGTATAAGTGAGATAGGTGATGTGGTTCACTGAGGGGCCGTTTAGGGACCTACTACAAATGTCCTCCCATTGATCAGGAAATCACCCACATATTTAGAAAATAAGGGGTTCACTTGTTGAACAGAAATATACCTAAATTAGATGTATTTCTGGTGCAGATTGTGGCGTTAAGGTCCTTTGTGTCACAATCTGCAACTTTTCCCCGCTCATGCCAGGTCTAAAAAAGTGGGTTTTAGCCATAGTAAATGGTCTAAATGACAGCTCGGAAGCTGTCTTACATTTAGAAGCGCCCTGCACCGCTACATAACTGCGGCAAATCCACCGCCAGTGCCACCCCAGCTGGACTATTCTTTTGATCCCTTTAGACCTCCACCCCTAAAGCTTTCAAGGAAATACAGTTCTGGGAGCCACAACGTGTCCCATATATCATTCTTCCTTCTAGTGTGTGATGATATGATGCATTGAAAATGTAAAGATATCTTATAATTCATTATTGTTTACAAAGGTCAATTCCTTTTGCATGGACAGAGAGCGCAGGCAGTGACCAGGAATGAACGTTCCTATGAACATTTGATCCCGATCAGTGCTAGATCACTAGCTGAATTTGCATGCAGTAATGATAGGGGCTATATGGGGCAGAACGATCATTACTACGCTCATTCATACCATACAGTTTCCTTGTCTGTTGGCAGAACGTTCCTGTTTACACAGTGTGAATGAAGATCTTACGTGCTGCATAAAAGACGCAATCACCCACCAACGAGCTATGACTTACATGGGGCAATTATTAGAAACAAGTCCTACCGTACCAGTGCTCTTCCCCAATATTTTTCCTGACCCTTGCTCCTATGTTTATACATCATTACAGTATGTGGCTACTGTTCTAGTGTCTGATAGGCATGAGTTGCCTACAGTGCTGCAGAGCTGAGATAACATTCCAGTAGTTGTTGGTGATGGTATCATGGGAGGGTGTGGGAATGCATCATATATGCTTTTGTTGCTAAAGTACACAAGATAATGGTGGCTGCTTTGTAAAATGCCAGCCTGGGTCAGATATTTAATATGATATTGGAAGAGGAACTGAGTGAATACAGTGTGTCTTTGCGCATAAGATAGGATTTTACCTTGTGTAACTTGCACATTTAATATTTCCTTTTTACTTTTCTGGCAGAAAAGGGACTCATGCAACAACTGTGTATAATTCATATGAGAGGCCCCATAGATGTAATTACGCCCTTCAATTATTTAAAGGGGTCGGGCCATCTCAGATTTTAGATGACTAGGATATGCCATCACTGTCAGATAGGTGCAGGTCCCACAACAGGGACCTGTTCTATCTCCAGAACAGGGCCCCCGATGGGAAGGAAAGCACATTGCGGATGCTCTCTATTCACTCCTATGGGAGTTCCAAAAATAGCGGAGTGAGCACTCTTAGCTATATTCAGAGATCCCAAAGCAGTGAATAGAGTGTGCACCGTGCATGAACAACTACCGCTCCATTCACCTCTATGACAGTGCTCCTCTATTTTTGGAACTCCCATAGTGGTGAATAGAGGGTGGCCACAGTTACGTGGGGCGTTCTCCATCACTTCAGGGGGCCCATTCCTAGCAATATGCCATCAATGTCTAAAATGAGACAACCCCTTTAACAATGAAACAATGCACTAGAGGTACCGAATGGTAAAGTGCATGTAACCATAAGTGAGCGACCTAAAAAAGAAAAGATCCATGGTAGAATATTACCATTATATCATATTATCTGCAAGGTTTTTCCACTTACCCAAAACATTTTTTTTGTCTGTGTGCTTTGAGCAAATCTAGATCCAGATGTACTTATATAAAGTGTGCCTCACTCAGTAAAAAGAGTGGGGTTCCTGCAGGATGGCTACGTCTATTTATCCCTTACTGTATAGAATGATACTCTATAATAGTGCTGCTATGACACTAAAGATACAACATTCATGTTACAGAATTTCATCAAAGTCTTGTTCACTGCTGAGTCAGGTCTGCTCTATATGGGGAAGTTCTGTATCAGCTAGAAAGCTATATGAACCGGATGCGTGTTGGTCCTTCAGATTACACTAGAGGGCAGTAGCAGTGTGGTAATGGCTCTTGCATTCTGTAGCTTAGGGTACTTTTACACTTGCGGCAGAGGATTCCGGCAGGCAGTTCTGATGCATCCTGAACGGATTGCTCTCCATTCAGAATGCATTAGGATAAAACTGATCAGTTTTTTTCCGGTATTAAGCTCCTGTGACGGAACTCAATACGGGAAAACAAAAATGCTAGTGTGAAAGTACCATTAGAGGTTTGTAAAATATAAAGCATCAATAAGTTGAGTCATTTTGGAAACATCTTAGAAAATAATGTAGTTATGTAGACACACTCATCCAAGTTATTCTCCGTTCTTTACTCTATCGTAATGTAAGCATCAATATTAACAGGGTTTTCTGAATTCACCATGTTTTTTTTTAACAGATATGCTTGTGTAGTTGTTTACCTTATGTACACCTTCCCTGTGCTTTTTTTTTCAATTTCCTGACTCTGGTTGGTTTTGATCCTGTATGTAGCACTTCCTGTTGATGTATATAGACACGGCCCTATGACTGCCCCAACACTGCCCAGCTAGTTTATAGCACCTCCCATCCAGCTAAGTACATGGACGCTCCACTATCACTGCCCCTGACAATGCCCAGCTAGTTTCTAGCTCCTCCCACCCAGCTAGTTACATAGTCATTTCCCTATCTCTGACACACCCATGGACATAACATCATAGAAAATACAAAAGAGCATCATGGACATGGTCATGTGACTACAGCCCAGAATGGAAGATAGAAGGTAAAAGAAGCACATTACAAAGTTACTCTACCTTCATAAATTATTATTTTAATGGCTGTTGATGCAACTCAAAAGCCCCCTTTCTTGCAAAAAGAAAATAGTTTTCTGTTGCTGGTGACAATGCACAGATTTTTTTCTGTTGAATCTATTACACAGATTTTTTTACTGAGAAAACAGAAAAGTCTGTTCTGGGAAATATATTTTTTTTGCATAGCACACACACTCACTGCTACCTGCATTGCCTCCACAGCATAATGGCTATTTACACAGGCGTCTCTCTGCGTCAAGCTGGCTGCTCTGTTCCTCCTGACTATTCACAGATCATGAGGACTAGGAAATGTATGTTGGCTGCAGCGTTTCACAGCACAACTTCTCCCAGCATCTGCTATCTCACTCCATCTGCTGTATACTGTCACAAGGCACTACAATCACACCAGAATATTTCCTCAAAAAAAGTAAACAAATAATTATTCCCAAAATCCTACAAAAATAATAGCTAAAGAGGGTGAAAATTTGCACCCCATCAGTGCCTCTTCAATTTGCAATAAAAATTCTTGTAGAGTGGAATCATAATGAGTATATTTCTGAAAATAATGTTTGACACCTTTTAGTGCCAGGCCATCTGGAATGCAAGAACATAAAATAATATTATCACATGTAAAAAAAAACAACGATATTACTATTAAAATTTCCAAAGATTCTTTAGAACAGTGGTACTGTCCCCTAAAAAGTCCGGAATTTTTAAAGTGATCGGTTACCAACCCAGGAAATGGGTATCAACCCAGGAACTATCGAAAGTTGTTCATTCAGGGACCCAGTTCCTGAGATGATTGATCTCAAAGAAGGTAGAAACACTTCTTTATGAATTTTAGGTGATCTATGAAAAATAGATATCATGTACTTCTTCCACAATCAATTTTCTAAGTGATGCCCAATAATTTACAATAAGTAGCATTACAAGTGTATCTCAATAAATTAGAATATCATCAAAAAGTTCATTTATTTCAGAAATGTAATATTTCAATTCAAAAACTATAATTCGTATATTCTATCGTTTCATTACACACAGAGTGATATATTTCAAGCGTTTATTCCTTTTTACTGTGGATGATTGTGGCTTACAACTAATGAAGACCCAAAAGTCAGTATCTCAGAAAATTAGAATATTGTGAAAAGTTCAATATTGTAGACTCGTGGTGTCACAGTCTAATCAAATAATCAACACAAAACACCTCCAAAGGTTTACTAAACCTTTAAATGGTCCCTCAGTCTGGTTCAGTAGGCTACACAATCATGGGGAAGACTGTTGACTTGACAGTTATGTGGATGGAAAAAGTGTGGTAGAAAAAGGTGCACAAGCAACAGGGATAACCACAGCCTTGAAAGCATTGTTAAGAAAAGGCCCTTCAAAAATATGGGAAGATTCACTAGGAGTGGACTGCGGCTGGAGTCAGTGCTTCAAGAGCCACCACACACAGATGTATACAGGATATGGGCTACAACTATCACATTTCTTGTGTCAGGCCACTCATGACCCAGAGGCAACATCAGAGGCATCTTAGCTGAGCTGAGGAGAAAAAGGACTGGACTACTGCTCAGTGGTCCAAAGTTCTATTTTCAGGTGAAGTAAATTTTGTGTTTCATTTGGAAATCAAGATTCCAGAGTCTGGATGAAGAGTGGAGAGGCACACAATCCAAGTTGCTTCAGGTCCAGTGTGAAGTTTCCACAATCATTGATGGTTTTAGGAGCCATGTCATCTGCTGGTGATGGTCCACTGTGTTATGTCAAGTCTAAAGTCAATGCAGCCGTCTACCAGGAAATTTTAGAGCACTTCCTCTGCTAACAAGAATTATATCCTGCCCACAATGCCAAAAGTGCCAATACCTGGTCTAATAACCACTGTATTACTGAGCTTGATTGGCCAGCAAACTTGCCTGACCTAATCACCATAGAGAGAGAGAATCTTTATTGTGTCAAGAGGAACATTAGACACAAGACCCAACAATGCAGGCTGAAGGCTGCTATCAAAGCAACCTGGGCTTCCATAACACCTCAGCAATGCCACAGGCTGATCGCCTCTATGCCATGCTGCATTGATGCAGTAATACATGCAGAAGGAGCCCCAACCAAGTATTGAGTACATATACTGTAAATACTTTTCAGTAGGACAACATTTCTGTATTTAAAATAATTTTTTATTTGGTGTTATGTAATATTGAAATTTTCTGAGATACTGAGTTTTGGGGGTTTCATTAGCTGTAAGCCATAATCACCAACATTAAAAGGAATGAACACTTGAAATAGATCACTCGCTATGTAATGAATCTATATACGAGTTTGAATTGAGTTACGGAAATAATTTGCACACCACAGTGTGGCGCTCTCTTGGTGTTGGCTACTTGTGGCAGTGATAGCTATCCGGCTTAGGAGTATACACCTTGCTTACACCACCCATTCTGTATTGCGTTAATACCATTAGTGTACTGTTGTGGGGTAATTCACATAATCATAGCTGGTCCGCTATCCTACCTACTGTCTGCCTATCTACACTCAGTTTTTCAAGATGTGGGAACTCCCCTTATTCATTTTAATTTATCTATGAATTAAAATTGTTTGTTATTTTAGTTTTTTTTTTGTAAACGTCCCTTTATTGAAAAGTACAGGTAAAAACATCGGTCAGATAGAAAAGACACACATCTCCATAAACATCGTAATAACATGTATAGTTAGTACATTACAGATTCCATCCTTCTGTTGGCACAATTATACATGATAGAGGTATTTCTTTGCCACCAAACCTGTTTCTCACATGTCTCTCTTTTTCTTTTACTTTTTCTTTTTTTATTTATTCAAAACACCCAGTACCCCCCCTTCCCCCTCCCATCCACCCCTCATTTCAGATACTCACTTATTGCAAAGGTTCCCTTGATCGCGTACTCATCATCACACACATGATAAATTACATTTCAAATGACTTAGTCATACCTAACTTCCTATTCCTAGAAGCTGCGAGGAATGTTTCGTGTGGAGTTGGTACCACTTATCTGATTTTCCCAACTTCAAGTACCATTCTGTATATACGAACGGAGCAATATGTGTGACTATTTCTTGTTCTGCTAGTAAAGCTTCCATATACTGCCTCCATTTTAAAAAAAAGGGTTCCGTAAGCTTTGTTTTTGTTTGTTCTGCTTCTATTCTCTCAAGTGTCAGACAATTGTTAGTCTTTTGTATCACCTCTACTATACTCGGCACTTTTGGTACCAGCCAGTGGCTCAATAGACACCTCTTAGCGGCCAAAATAAGAACATGAAAAGCTGGTGAGATTTTCGGAAGCCTTTCATCCCTCCCCACATGAAATATTAAGATTTCTGGATCCATAGTAATTTTCAGGTCACATTTTGAGCTTAACATATCTAAAAGAGCCTTCCAAAAAATTTGCACCACAGGGCACTCCCACAGCCCATGAGTGACATCAGTGTCTGATGTGTTACATTTTGGACAGTGCGTCAATCTTTCTGTTGAAATCTGAGCGGCTGATTTCGGCAAGTGGAAGCCGTATATTGCCCTGTGCATAATTTTAAAATATGTTTCTCTCCATACCTCACTACCCACCACCTTTCTTATAAGGTTCCAACCGTCTAGAAGTTGGTCTGGTAACATCAAATTAGGGAAGAACTTGAGCCAGGACTTAAAGAGTGAGTTATCCCCTAATTTAGAGTCAAAGGGCCACATTTATCATTAGCTCAGGTCAGAATAATGGAGTGAAAAAGTCCCCAAAAAAGACCAAAATGCTAAAACTGCGCACAAATTTGCGACTTTTTTCTGCTCTGCACTATGCTCTCCAGTTTTCGGAAAGTGGGCGTTTTTTCTTATGTAAATGAATCTTTAGACAGATTTACTATTGGGACTATTTAAAAAGTCGCTAAAAAGTCGCAATTTCACTCCAGTGAGGACCATGCTTATCTTATGAGACTTTTTAATAGAACAAGCGACTTTTTTATAAAAACGTGCGTTTTTTTTGTAAAGATGTGCGACTTTTGTAAAGCTGCTTACTAACGGAAAAAACTGCTACCATCAAACCACATTTATTACAGTCTTAAAGGGGCGATCATAAATCTGACTTGGCTAAAACTGACTTTAGCCATATGTTAAAGTGGAGTGAGTCATGATAAATCTGGCCCAAAGTCTCGCAGAAGACTATAAATGGTTGATAGATCTTTTTTTGGCACTGCAGAAAGCAGGAGTGAGTCAAATGCATTGGATGAAAACTCACTAGACAAATCCCTAACTCTGGATGAAAGAAATGATATTAATTGTCGATATGCCAAGAATTGAGATGTCTCCAATTGGAATTTCAGCCTCAGTTCTTGAAAAGTGTAGTATGTACCACTTTCCCGGTTCCAGACATGGTCCACAATGGATATCCCCTTGTCCCTCCATTTAGCAAATTGGGCATTAATGCCAAGAGCTTTAAATTCCGGATGCTCCCAGAGGGGCATAAGTTTGGATACTTGAAAGGGGAGATCAAACATCTTTCTTACCGCCTTCCACGCAGCTATTGTGTCCCTAAATAAGACACTTGTCATGGTCTTACCTCCTTGCTGTTCCCTTCGTTTGACATGTGCTGGCGGCCATCTTGGTTTCTGGGTTTTCTTGTAGCCTCCCACCCTGCGGCTCCTCCTTCCCACTGGGAGGAGCTGGATGCCTAGCTCATATATATAGGAGGTCTGTGGCTTCAGTTCCTTGCTTGGTCCTCCTGTGTTCACATGCTTCCAAGACTGCTGCTGCTTCTGGTTCCTGATCCTGGCCTCGTCTGACTACCCCGTTGGTTCCTGATTCCGGCTTCGTCTGACTACCCCGTTGGTTCCTGATTCCGGCTTCGTCTGACTACCCCGTTGGTTCCTGTTCCTGGCTTCGTCTGACTACCCTTCTGGTTCCTGACCTCTGTCTCCGCAAGACCCTGCTTCGGTTTAGCCATCCGTTCGGACTTTGCTACGGCTTGCTCTTCAATAAAACCTTCTTATTTTCCACTTATCTCTTGTTGTACGTCTGGTTCATGGTTCCATGACATTAGGACCAAGCCATGAATTCTGACGGTACAGGGCCACCCTCGCTACCTACGCTGGTTGCCAGACTTGATCAGCAGGATCACCTGTTGGGTCGGTTCGCTGTGGCGTTGCAAACCCTGCTTGAACGCACGGCTCATTTAGCTTCCGTTGCCGATGGGTCGGTTGTCGCTCCTGGGGCCGCTCCTACTGCCGCTCCGGTTGTTGCGCCAGAGTCTACCCTGACACCTGTTGCTGCGCCTGTGGTGTTTCAGGGTATGACCGGTTCTGCCCCCCTTCCACAGCGCTTTGGGGGAGAGCCAACTCAGTGCCGAGGTTTCCTTAACCAGGTGGGCATTTACTTCGAGTTGCTGCCACATGCCTTTCCTACTGAGAGATCAAGGGTGGGCTTCTTGATCTCGCTGCTCTCGGACAAGGCCTTGGCCTGGGCCAGCCCTTTATGGGAGAACAACAATCCGGTGGTTGCCGAGTTTTCCGGTTTTGTTGCTTCTCTTCGGAAGGTATTCGATGTGCCGGCTCGTGCTGCCTCTGCTGCGAAGCTCCTTATGTCCATCAGACAGGGTTCACGATCCGTAGCTGAATACGCCATTGAGTTTCGTACCCTGGCAGCAGAGGTGGGCTGGAATAATGAGGCTCTGGTCGCTGCTTTCTCTCATGGTCTCTCGGATGCCTTGAAGGATGAGGTTGCAGCTAAGGACCTACCAGTGGAGCTCGAGTCTCTTATTTCTTTCCTGATTTTGATTGACACCAGACTCAGGGAGAGACCTTCCTTTAAGGAGAGCCTGCGGAGGTCTCCTAACAGATTGGCGCCTACGTTTGCTGTCCCACCCGTGCCTCCCTCTCCTCCCACGCCTCCTGGGGATGACTTGTCTGGGGGTGAACCCATGCAGCGGGGGTTTGCTCGCCTGTCTGAGGGGGAGAGGGTACTCCGGAGACGCGAGGGCCGATGCATGTACTGTGGTCTCGGTGGGCATTTTCGGTTGGCATGTCCGAACCGTCCGGGAGAACGCTCGCACCTGAGGTCCTGTCGGGGGCAGATCTTGGGTGGAGTCTCCTCGTCCCCGGTTTCCCGTGTTGACAAACCACTGATCACGGTTGTCCTCTCCTGGGTCGGGGGCTCGGTGACGACCCAGGCGTTGGTGGACTCTGGTGCTGGTGGTTTGTTCATTGATAGAGTGTTCGTTGCCGCCAATTCCATTCCTCTGCAGCCTCGAGGTTCCCCACTGGCTCTTGAGGCGATAGACGGCAGACCCCTTCTGCCGCCACACGTGACTCATGAGACCCTTCCAGTGGGGATGGCCATTGGTGCCGTTCACAGAGAGTCGGTCTGTCTCCAGGTTATTTCGTCTCCACACTACTCGGTGGTCTTGGGGTACCCCTGGCTCCAGAAGCATAATCCGACTTTCGATTGGAGATCGGTCGAGATCCTCTCGTGGTCACCGCAGTGTGGGGCTAGTTGCATCCATGGGCCTGTCAAGTTGCTGTGTACTTCCTCGGACTCTCTGTTGCCTCCTGAATACGAAGAGTACCGGGATGTATTCGATAAGGTGCGCGCGGTTGCCCTACCTCCGCACCGCCCATACGATTGTGCCATAGAGTTACAATCCGGTGCCGTTCCTCCTCGTGGCAAAGTCTATCCACTGTCGGTAGCGGAGAATGAGGCCATGGAGGAGTACGTGAGGGAGGCGCTTTCACGCGGACACATTCGCAAATCCTCGTCCCCGGCAGGGGCTGGATTTTTCTTTGTGAAAAAGAAGGGCGGCGAGTTGAGGCCTTGCATCGATTACAGGGGTCTCAATCGCATCACGATCAAGAACGCTTACCCGATACCCTTGATTTCCGAGCTGTTCGATCGCCTCAAAGGGGCCACGGTCTTTACCAAACTCGACCTGAGGGCGGCATATAACCTGGTAAGGATCAAGGCGGGCGATGAGTGGAAGACCGCGTTTAACACCAGGACCGGTCATTATGAATCCTTGGTTATGCCCTTTGGGTTGTGCAATGCGCCCGCAGTCTTCCAGGAATTCATCAACGATGTTTTCCGTGACCTGTTGCAGCAGTGTGTGGTGGTCTATTTGGATGACATCCTGGTATATTCTGCATCCATGGAGGCCCACATTCTGGATGACAGACGAGTGTTGCAACGCTTACGAGAGAACAAGCTGTTCGGTAAGCTTGAGAAATGCGAATTTCACCGATCCCAGGTAACCTTCTTAGGTTACATCATTTCCGCTGAGGGGTTCTCCATGGATCCTGAGAAGGTTTCGGCTGTCTTACAGTGGCCCCAGCCCAGTGGGCTTCGTGCCCTGCAGCGCTTTTTGGGCTTCGCCAATTATTATCGGAAGTTCATCAGGGACTTTTCCATGCTAGCCAAGCCTCTCACGGATCTGACCAGGAAGGGCAGCAATCCTCAGGTCTGGCCGCTCGAGGCCATCCGAGCTTTTGAGGCTCTAAAGTCCGCCTTTGTGTCGGCTCCGATTCTGTCGCATCCCAACCCTGGGTTGCCTTTTGTCCTCGAGGTGGACGCGTCTGAGACGGGAGTAGGCGCCCTCCTGTCTCAGCGTAGAACACCAGAGGGTCCTCTGCTTCCTTGTGGGTTTTACTCCCGGAAACTGTCTTCCGCGGAGTGCAACTATCAGATTGGTGACAGGGAGTTATTGGCCATCGTGCAGGCCCTTAAAGAATGGAGGCACTTGCTCGAGGGCTCGGTGGTTCCGGTTCTCATCCTGACGGACCACAAGAATCTGACCTACCTCTCTGAGGCCAAGAGATTGACACCACGTCAGGCCAGATGGGCTCTGTTCTTGTCACGTTTTAATTACGTGGTCTCCTACCTACCCGGCTCCAAGAACATCAGAGCGGATGCCTTATCACGGCAGTACTCCGAGCTGTCCGGGGAGGAGTCGATTCCGACTACGGTCATACCCCCGAATCAGATCCTGGCCGCTATTCGCACCAGCCTGACTTCTCCTCTGGGTGAGCAGATTTTGGCGGCTCAATCTGGTGCTCCCTCTGGGAGACCCAACGGCAGATGTTTTGTGCCTGAGGAGTTGCGCACTCGGTTGTTGCGAACCTACCATAACTCCAAGGCCGCGGGGCACCCTGGAAAGAATCAGCTGTCCTGGGCGGTTTCACGTCTGTTCTGGTGGCCTTCTCTACGTTCCGACATCGCCGCATATGTAGCGGCATGCTCCGTTTGTGCCCAGAGTAAGTCCCCTCGGCACCTTCCGTTGGGCCTTTTGCAACCCATAGCCACCGGGGAGCGTCCATGGTCACACCTGGGGATGGATTTCATTGTGGACCTCCCTGCATCCCGAGGCCATACGGTCATTCTCATGATTGTGGATCGGTTTTCCAAAATGTGCCACTGTGTTCCTCTCAAGAAGTTACCCTCTGCACAAGAGTTGGTCTCGATTTTTGCCAGGGAGGTCTTCCGGTTGCACGGTTTGCCCAAGGAGATTGTGTCGGATCGGGGAAGTCAGTTTGTGTCCAGGTTCTGGCGCGCCTTTTGCTCCCAGTTGGGGATTCATCTCTCTTTCTCCTCGGCCTACCACCCTCAGTCCAATGGGGCCGCAGAACGATCCAATCAGGCCTTGGAGCAATTCCTTCGTTGCTATGTCTCCGATCACCAAGACAATTGGGTTGACCTCCTGCCTTGGGCTGAGTTTGCCAGGAACACGGCGGTGAACTCTTCCTCTGGGACGTCTCCCTTCATGGCCAATTATGGGTTCCAACCTGCCGTGTTACCGGAGGTATTCTCTCCCCAGGATATTCCGGCTGTGGAGGATCACCTTTCCGTCCTACGTGCTTCTTGGGTACAGATCCAGAGGTCCCTTGAGGTCTCTGCGCAGCGCCAGAAACTCCAGGCTGATCGCAGACGAGCGCCCGCTCCTTCCTACCAGGTCGGAGACCGCGTATGGTTGTCCACCCGCAACCTCAACCTTCGAGTGCCCACTCCCAAGCTGGCGCCTCGCTTTGTTGGTCCCTTCCGAGTGCTTCGCAGGGTAAACCCGGTAGCCTATGCCCTTGCGCTTCCTCCTGGCATGCGGATCTCCAACGTGTTTCATGTCTCCCTGTTGAAGCCACTGGTGTGTAATCGTTTCACTTCCTCGATTCCTCGGCCTCGTCCGGTCCAAGTGGGCAATCGTGAGGAGTATGAGGTGAGCAATATCCTGGACTCACGCCTGGTCCGCGGCCGGGTGCAGTTTTTGGTCCATTGGCGTGGTTATGGTCCAGAGGAGCGTTCCTGGGTTCCCTCCGCAGATGTCCATGCTCCTGTCTTGCTCCGAGCCTTCCACGCACGCTTCCCTCAGAAACCGTTCCTTACTCCGCGGAGGAGGGGCCCTTGAGGGGGAGGTACTGTCATGGTCTTACCTCCTTGCTGTTCCCTTCGTTTGACATGTGCTGGCGGCCATCTTGGTTTCTGGGTTTTCTTGTAGCCTCCCACCCTGCGGCTCCTCCTTCCCACTGGGAGGAGCTGGATGCCTAGCTCATATATATAGGAGGTCTGTGGCTTCAGTTCCTTGCTTGGTCCTCCTGTGTTCACATGCTTCCAAGACTG
This sequence comes from Bufo gargarizans, assembly GCF_014858855.1. Classification (NCBI taxonomy): domain Eukaryota; kingdom Metazoa; phylum Chordata; class Amphibia; order Anura; family Bufonidae; genus Bufo; species Bufo gargarizans. The sequence goes on along the minus strand of NC_058087.1, from coordinate 131,098,184 downwards.
CTGCTGCTTCTGGTTCCTGATCCTGGCCTCGTCTGACTACCCCGTTGGTTCCTGATTCCGGCTTCGTCTGACTACCCCGTTGGTTCCTGATTCCGGCTTCGTCTGACTACCCCGTTGGTTCCTGTTCCTGGCTTCGTCTGACTACCCTTCTGGTTCCTGACCTCTGTCTCCGCAAGACCCTGCTTCGGTTTAGCCATCCGTTCGGACTTTGCTACGGCTTGCTCTTCAATAAAACCTTCTTATTTTCCACTTATCTCTTGTTGTACGTCTGGTTCATGGTTCCATGACAACACTATGTTTTATGTTGCAAGGCAATTGTGCATATTTGGTATGTAGAAGTGAAGTTAGGCTCCAGGGACGCGGAGAAGCCTGCCATCGCTATCTTTTGTGCTATGATTTTGCACTGCAAACGTCTATGGACCAAAAGCATTACTCCCCCTTTAGAGCCATCTGCTGGTGAACCAATAACCTGACCCACCCACAAATGCTGCATCCGGTGAAAATCATCTTTCACCAAGTGGGTTTCTTGGGACTAAAGCAACATCTGTACGCAGCCTTTTCAAATGTCGTAGGATCATTATCCGTTTGTGCGGAGACTTTAACCCTTTCACATTCCACGTGACAACTTTGATAATTTTTGTGCATTAAATCGGACACTAACTATAATACTTCATTCCCCCTTCATAAATGCTGTATCCAGTACCTCAGATGAAAACACATGAACCCCTCCCCCCAATAACCAGACCCCCTCCCCCCCGAAACAAGCCTTATATTATTACATTCAGACCTCACTTCTTCCCAACATAACATTACAGCTCTATTCAATATCTTGCTGAGATAGTGTGTAAAGCATTACTCCAATTTTAGCCCTATGTAGAAGCTATAAATGTAACGAAAGAACACTTGTAGAAAACCACATTCAGTGCATCTAGGTTAACGTATGGTCTCAGTTAAGAACAGTGACTGTGGCGAAAATATCTGGAGTGTCCAGTAACGGGTCAGTTCCAAGCGTGCAAGTTCCATTATGTGTCCTAGACCAAATCGATCCTTCACTGACAGGAACGCAAACTGATATAACCCGTGTCACAGATCCTTAGAGAGTCAGGTAATACAATTTTCTCTCCAGCCACGTACTGACCTGGGTCTCACTGGAATGAGCGTTCTCCATAGTTGTTGTCACGTGGCGAGCGATCGCCATCATTGCAAAGGATATGCTGTAAGGCTCTTCTAGCCTCCTGTGGATCCTGGTAGGTATTGATGTTCCCCTCCGCATCATGGACCCTCAGTATCGCGGGGTATATCAGGGCGATTTTCACTTGCGCCTTATAGAGATCTGAGCAGATTGAAGAAAATTCTCGCCGTCTTCTTGTAACTTCTGCTGAGAAATCTTCAAATAAAAGGGCTCTGGAGCCCCTTAGCATCAGGGGTGTTTTATTATTCTTATAGGCCCTAAGTATGGCCGCTTTTTCAGAATAGTCGAGATAGCGTACAATCACCTGTCTCGGTCTTTGGTTAAGCACCGCTTGTGATGTCGTTTCCCGATTCTGACGTCCTGCCGATAGCGGTGCTTGGCCTATCCGGTGAGCTCTCTCCACTTTACAGTGTGCAGGAAGGTTCAGTGCCTGGGGAAGTTCTTGTTCACACAATTTCACCAGTTCATGCAGCGGCACAGTTTCAGCAATACCTACTAGCCGCAGGTTATTTCTTCTTGATCGATTCTCCAGGCCATCCAATTTCAGTAAGATCTTTTTGTTCTCTTGTTGGAGCCTGGAACATTCAGTGCGGTAGTGGCTCTGGTCATCCTCAATCGCTGCAATCCTCCCTTCTGCCTCAGTAAGATGGCGGCCATGTTCGGCCAAGTCCTGATGGATCTGCGACAGGGAGGCTGACACAGTGGTAGAAAGAGAGTCTTGTAGATCTGGTAGTATACGAGCCGCAACTTCTAAAGCCAGTTGCTTGTAATCTACTGTGAATTCATCTCCGTGGTCAAGATAGTCTGCAGCATCATCTCCTGACTGTGTCAGTGGCTTCTCTGTGAGAGCCTCGTGGGCGGCCATATCCGTCATGTTTCGCGCCACTGATTGAGACCTGGTAACTTTCATCGGTCCTTTCTGCTTATTCCTGCTCCCCATTGTAACCAGAAACTGGTCCATATGAAACCGGGAGTACTCCTTGAGCGGTAGGTCTAGACTGTGACTGCTGTCAAGTCCGGTATGTCGGTGTCACTACCAGAGCTTTGAGACGTTCTCACAGCTCTGTTTCTCCACCCCTGTGATGATGTCACTACTAGAGCTTGGAGGAGTTCCCTCTGCCCTGTTTCTCCGCCCCTGTGATGAGGTCTTTATTTTCTGTTTCCTTCCTCCCAGCTGTCTCTCCTGTGTTTAATTTCGCTGCCTTTAAATCACCCCTCCTCCTTTGTGGAGGTGCGGATTATACTTTTCATTTGAGCTGTATCTCTCGCTTGAGTAACTTCACCTGTGTGATATCTTTTCACTGGATCTGTGTTCTGCTGAAGCAAGTACTTCGGATATTGTCTGCTGACTTCGGATCTGTTTTCACTGCAGCCGCAACTCCTTCAGTTAAGTGTTCAGACATTGTGTGTTTTTGTTTCTTTGCTGACTGGATCCGAGGCGACCCCGGTTCCGTACATATACTGAGCAGGGCACCGGTGGCCGTGCCCCTTCCACTATTGTAGGGGTTTCAGTGGTCATCAGCCTAAGGTACGCGGGCATGTCTTGATCCACCATATGGATCCGGACATGTGCATAGCAGCTTAGGGAGAGCTTTTAGGGTCTGACAGGGGTCACCCTTTATCCTCCCTAGTTTGGGTCCGGTCAGTCGCTATTCACTGTGTGTTGCTCGGGTCTCACTTCCGGAAACGTTCTCCGGGGGCAGTGAGAATTTTGTTCGTTTCAGAGAGGCATGCAAACTCCATTTTTGCCTGTTTCCCCATTCCTCTGGTAATGAGGAACAGAGGGTGAGGATTGTCATCTCCCTGCTCAGGGGTAATGCTCAGACTTGGGCTTTTTCGTTGCCATTGGGGGATCCCTCCCTTCGATTCGTGGAAAGATTTTTTGTGGCCCTGGGGCAGATATATGATGACCCGGATCGTGTTGCTCTGGCCGAATCTAACTTACGTTCTTTATGCCAGAACAAACTGTCTGCGGAGCTTTATTGTTCTGAATTTCGGAGATGGGCAACTGATTCAGGTTGGAATGATGCTGCACTCTGGAGTCAGTTCTCTCATTGAAAGATGCGTTTGCTTTCCATGAGAGACCAACGTCCTTAGAGTCTGCCATGTCATTGGCGGTACCTCTCTGTCCAGTCATTTTCAGTCTAGGGGCAGTGGTGCGGACTCATTCACTGTGCAGGGGCCTCATCCTCTCTCGGTTCCCTCTGTGGAGGAGCCCATGCAGCTAGGTCGACTTGCCCCTGATAAAAGAGGATTTAGTCCTCAGAGAATGGTGTGTTTTTGTTGTGGGGGCATAGGTCATTTGGCAAATGTTTGTCCGTCTAGGAAATTCTTGAACTGTACTAAGAGTTATAATGAGAGAAAAACCTCAAAAGGTAAATCATCAAACTCTGCTTCATCTGCTACTTTGGGCAAAGTTGATGTGGGAATTGATGCTTTTCCTCTGACCTGCAGTTCCGGTTTTCTCCTTTCTGCCAGGGTAGCGCTAGGGAGCAAAGTCATTTCTTGTGAAATTTTTGTCTATAGTGGAGCGGCCGTCAATCTTATTGATACTCAATTTGTAGCCATGCATGGTTTTCAGGTTTGCACATTAGAAAAGGATATACCTGTTTTTGCTATTGACTCTGTTCCACTCTCACAGAGATCCCTGAAGGGCATTGTTCACAATATCCGGTTAGCTGTAGGTGACACTCATGTGGAGGATATATCTTGTTTTGTCCTTAACGGATTGCCTTCTCCTCTAGTTTTGGGGTTACCCTGGCTCACTAGACATAACCCCACTATTGATTGGCAAGGAAGGCAAATAAATGAGTGGAGTGAGTTTTGTAGAGAGAATTGTCTCACAGCAATTTTGGCAGAGGTGTCGACTAAAATGGTGCCATCATTTCTCTCTGATTTCTCGGACGTGTTTTCCGAGAGCGGTGTTCAGGAGCTACCTCCTCACCGGGAGTTTGACTGTCCCATTAACCTCATTCCCGGCGCCAAGCTGCCAAAAGCACGCCTCTACAATCTCTCACAACCGGAAAGAATCGCAATGCAAACTTATATCTCTGAGAGTCTCGATAAGGGGCATATTCGTCCCTCAAAATCACCTGTTGCCGCTGTTTTTTTTTTTGTTAAAAAGAAAGATGGCTCTCTGAGACCTTGCCTAGATTTTAGGGAGCTGAACCGTATCACGATTCGCGATCCCTATCCCCTTCCTCTGATCCCGGACCTCTTCAACCAAATTGTTGGGGCCAAGGTTTTTTCCAAATTGGATTTGAGAGGCGCGTACAACCTGGTCAGGGTCAGAGAGGGGGATGAATGGAAAACGGCCTTTAATACCCCTAACGGGCATTTTGAGAATCTCGTTATGCCTTTCGGCCTGATGAATGCTCCGGCCGTCTTTCAGCATTTTGTCAACAGTATTTTCTACCATTTAATGGGGAAATTTGTATTGGTGTATCTTGATGATATTTTGATTTTTTCCCCTGATGTTCAGACCCATCAGGATCATCTTTTCAGGTTCTGCGGATTCTGCGGGAGAATAAATTGTACGCCAAGCTGGAGAAATGTGTTTTTATGGTATCGGAGATTCAATTTCTGGGTTTTCTCCTCTCTGCTTCTGGTTTTCGCATGGATCCGGAGAAGATCTGTGCTGTGCTGGAGTGGGAGCTTCCTGAGAATCAGAAGGCATTGATGCGCTTTCTGGGTTTTGCGAACTATTACAGAAAGTTCATTTTGAATTATTCCTCTGTTGTCAAACCCCTCACTGACATGACAAAAAAGGGGGCGGATTTTTCCTCTTGGTCGGAGGAGGCGCTTGCAGCTTTTTCTAAGATTAAAGAGTTTTGCGTCTGCTCCCGTCTTGGTGCATCCCGATGTTTCCTTACCTTTTATTGTTGAGGTGGATGCTTCCGAGGTGGGTGTGGGTGCGGTTTTGTCCCAGGGCCCTTCTCCTGCCAAGTGGCGACCCTGTGCCTTTTTCTCTAAAAAACTCTCCCCGGCAGAGAGAAACTATGATGTGGGAGATAGAGAGTTGTTGGCCATCAAGTTGGCTTTCGAGGAATGGCGCCATTGGTTGGAGGGGGCCAGGCACCCTATCACCGTTTTTACCGACCATAAGAATCTGGCGTACTTGGAGTCGGCCAGGCGTATGAATCCGAGACAGGCCAGATGGTCTCTGTTCTTCTCCAGATTAAATTTTGTCGTTACATTCCGCCCTAGGATCAAAAATGTGAAGGCTGATGCTCTCTCTCGCTGTTTTCCGGGAGGAGGAAACTCCGAGGACCCGGGTCCCATTTTGGCGGAGGGGGTGGTTGTCTCTGCTCTGTATTCTGATTTGGAGGCCGAGGTCCAGGCTGCCCAGACTGAGGTACCTGCCCGTGGTCCTCCTGGGAAGTTGTTTGTGCCTCCTGAGTTTCGTCACAAACTCTTCAAGGAGCATCATGATACTGTTCTTGCTGGTCACCCCGGGAGTAGAGCCACGGTAGATCTCATTGCTCGGAGATTTTGGTGGCCGGCTCTTCGTAAGTCGGTGGAGGGGTTTGTGGCTGCTTGTGAGACGTGCGCTCGCGCTAAGGTCCCTCGTTCACGGCCTTCAGGTCCCCTTCTCCCGTTACCCATTCCTTCCCATCCTTGGACACACCTCTCCATGGACTTTATCACGGATCTTCCTCGTTCCTCAGGGAAGTCGGTGATCCTGGTGGTGGTGGACCGTTTTAGCAATATGGCTCATTTCGTACCCTTCCCTGGTTTACCCAGTGCTAAAACGTTGGCGCAAGCTTTTGTCGACCATATTGTTAAATTGCACGGCATTCCCTCGGATATTGTTTCCGATAGAGGCACGCAGTTTGCGTCCAGATTCTGGAAGGCTTTCTGTTCTCGCCTGGGGGTTCGGCTGTCCTTCTCTTCTGCTTTTCACCCGCAGTCGAATGGTCAGACTGAACGCGTCAACCAGAATCTGGAGACATATTTGCGCTGTTTTGTGGCAGAGAACCAGGAGGATTGGTGTTCATTTCTCCCTCTTGCTGAGTTTGCTCTGAACAACCGTCGTCAGGAGTCTTCTGATAAGTCACCATTCTTTGGTGCATATGGGTTCCATCCGCAGTTTGGGACATTCTCGGGAGGGGCTCCCTCTGGTTTGCCTGAGGAGGAGAGATTTTCCTTGTCTTTGTCTACCATTTGGCAAAAGATTCAGAGTAATCTTAGAAAGATGAGTGAGAAATATAAGCGTGTGGCTGATAAGAGACGTGTGCCTGGTCCGGACCTGAATGTGGGTGATCTGGTGTGGTTGTCTACAAGAAATATTAAACTGAAGGTTCCCTCCTGGAAATTGGGTCCCAAGTTTATTGGGCCTTATAAAATCTTGTCAGTCGTCAATCCTGTTGCCTTCCGTCTTGATCTTCCACGAGTTTGGAAGATACATAATGTATTTCACAGGGCTCTTTTAAAACCATATGTCCAGCCCACGGTACCCTCCTCTTTGCCTCCTCCTCCGATTTTGGTTGATGGCAATCTGGAGTTTGAGGTTTCCAGAATTGTGGACTCTTGCATTGTCCGCGGTTCTCTTCAGTACCTCGTTCATTGGAAGGGTTATGGTCCTGAGGAGAGGATGTGGGTTTCGGTGTCGGACATTAAAGCCTCTCGCCTCATCAGGGCATTTCATAGGGCCCATCCTGAGAAGGTGGGTCCTGGGTGTCCGGAGTCCACCCGTAGAGGGGGGGGGGGGGGTACTGTCACTACCAGAGCTTTGAGACGTTCTCACAGCTCTGTTTCTCCACCCCTGTGATGATGTCACTACTAGAGCTTGGAGGAGTTCCCTCTGCCCTGTTTCTCCGCCCCTGTGATGAGGTCTTTATTTTCTGTTTCCTTCCTCCCAGCTGTCTCTCCTGTGTTTGATTTCGCTGCCTTTAAATCACCCCTCCTCCTTTGTAGAGGTGCGGATTATACTTTTCATTTGAGCTGTATCTCTCGCTTGAGTAACTTCACCTGTGTGATATCTTTTCACTGGATCTGTGTTCTGCTGAAGCAAGTACTTCGGATATTGTCTGCTGACTTCGGATCTGTTTTCACTGCAGCCGCAACTCCTTCAGTTAAGTGTTCAGACATTGTGTGTTTTTGTTTCTTTGCTGACTGGATCCGAGGCGACCCCGGTTCCGTCCATATACTGAGCAGGGCACCGGTGGCCGTGCCCCTTCCACTATTGTAGGGGTTTCAGTGGTCATCAGCCTAAGGTACGCGGGCATGTCTCGATCCACCATATGGATCCGGACATGTGCATAGCAGCTTAGGGAGAGCTTTTAGGGTCTGACAGGGGTCACCCTTTATCCTCCCTAGTTTGGGTCCGGTCAGTCGCTATTCACTGTGTGTTGCTCACTTACAGCCGTGACAGTCGGGGAGTCAGTCTCGTAAGTAGCGGGCTTCAGCAGAGCTTTTACTCAGCGCGACTTGCCATGTTGGTGCCGTTATTATAGTTTTTAACGTTTCTTTATGATTCATTAAGACCTTATTGGCCAAATAATTGTGCTCATATGGAGAAGCGATCATGTTCATATGTGCATTGCTGAAAAAAGTTACGTTTTAAGGTATGCAAATGAGCCTCTAGGAGCAACGGGGGAGTTGCTGTTACATCTAGAGGCTCTGCTCTCTTTGCAACTGCCATGCCATGTTCTTCAGCTGCCAAGCGCTCTGCTGACAGATGACCTTTTAAATCTAAGATTTACTACATGTGATAAAATACATTTTTATAGATATATAAAAATATTTCATAGATATAGAATTACAGGTGGATAAAAAAATATGATACTGTACATTCTACTATTTTTCGAAAGGCATCAGCTAGTAATACTATTTTGAATGCTACAAGCTGTCACCAGTACATCCGTGGAGAACTCGAGATAAGATCGAGAAGAAATCAGAACCTCTATATCGGCGCTGTTAGCAGGAACGTAGTACCAGGTTGGTATAGGTGAACAAAAAGTTCTTTATTTTTACAGGTCAACGCGTTTCAAGGGCGGAATGTCCCTTTCGTCAGGACAGTTACAATATTACAGATGACATTCACAAACAGTGATTTAAAAAGCATTTTTGGCGCGCAGGCCAGAGGATAGGAGGGGAGAGGGGCTGACTATGGGCGTGTATCTGCTTAATGAATATGTAAATAGACTAATTAAGGACGTCAATCTAAAGTGGTGGGTGTTTGTACGTACAGTTGTATTCGAAATAATAGCAGTCAGACATCACTAACCTGATCAATCACTGTTTTTGGTAGAAATTATATTTCTACATGGCAAATAATTTACTAGCAGGTGTAGTAGAGTAAGAGAAATGCAACAGACCCAACAGTTATGACATGCATGCTGCTGATTCTGTGTAATTGAATCACTAATTGAAAGGGGCATGTTCAAAATAATAGCAGTGTGGAGTTCAATGAGTGAGATCATTCATTCTTTGAAAAACAGGTGGCAATTATTGCCCTTATTTAAGGAAGGAAGGCAGCAAATGTTGTACATGTTGGTTACAGTGCATTTCTCTCTGAAATTCTGAGGAATATGGGTCGTTCCAGACATTGTTTAGAAGATCAGCGTACCTTGATTAAAAAGTTGACTGGAGAGGGGAAAACATATAAAGAAGTGTAGAAAATGATAGGCTGCTTCGCTAAAATGATCGCAAATGCTTTAAAATGGCAACCAAAACCCGAAAGACGTGGAAGAAAGTGAAAAACTACCATTCGAATAGATTAGCCAAAATGGCAAGGACTCAGCCAACAATCATCTCCAGGGAGATCAAAGAAGGTTTAAAGTTACTTGTAAGTGCTGTTGTGAAGCCAAGCTATCTGCAAGAAGCCCCGGCAAAGCAGTGGCGTAGCGTGGGTTGCCAGCACCCGGGGCAAGCCAAAAATTGCGCCCCCCCCCCGCGCCTACCCCAGGCACGCCACTTTTAACAGATACTGTAGTAGATCACTAGCAGTCCTATGTTACACCTCAGATAACACAGAGATAACTCTCTGAGTACAGATAATGTAGTAGATGGGTGTGAGGCCCCAGAATTCTGAACACGTACAGTGTGACCTGAAGTCTGGGGCCAGAATGCGGCAGTATGGGCCAAATTCTCAATCTTCTCCCCCAACCCTACCATGAAACAGATATGTGGATGGACATTATTATTACAGTAGAATACCGCACCATACCTGTTACATCCAGTGACGTCTCCTGTGATGTAGAATCTCCTCGACGTCTTCATTCAGAGATAAGACCACCATGATAACTTCTTTCAGCCGCTTCTCGTCTCTGCAGAGTTTCACCGAAAAAAATTTAGGTTCCTCACTTTACTATCATGCTCTCCTTCCTTCAACACTGTCATCCTGCTGCCCCCCAATACTGAGCTAGAGCCAGACAGATAGCTTTCATTCCCCCTGTATATTATAATGGCCCCCTCTTTATTATTAATGTACTGGCCCCCTCTTTAATAACAAAGAGGGGGCCATTATATTAGCAAAGAGGGGGTCATTACATTAATAATAAAGAGGGGGTCATTACATTCATAACAAAGAGGGGGTCATTACATTCATAACAAAGATGGGGTCATTATATTAATAATGAAGAGGGGCCATTACATTAATAATAAAGAGGGGCCATTACATTAATAATAAAGAGGGGGTCATTACATTAATAATAAAGAGGGGCCATTATATTAATAATAAAGAGGGGGCAGTACATTAATAATAAAAAGGGGCCATTACATTAATAATAAAGAGGGGGCCATTACATTAATAATAAAGAGGGGCCATTACATTAATAATAAAGAGGGGCCATTACATTAATAATAAAGAGGGGGTCATTACATTAATAATGAAGAGGGGGTCATTATATTAATAATAAAGAGGGGGCCATTATATTAATAATAAAGAGGGGGTCATTACATTAATAATAAAGAGGGGGCATTACATTAATAATAAAGAGGGGCCATTACATTAATAATAAAGAGGGGGCCATTATATTAATAATAAAGAGGGGGTCATTACATTAATAATAATAATGTACTGGCCCCCTCTTTATTATTAATATAATGGCCCCCTTTTTATTAATAATGTACTGGCCCCCTCTTTATTATTAATATAATGGCCCCCTTTTTATTATTAATGTACTGGCCCCCCTCTTTGCTAATATAATGTCCCCCTCTTTGTTATTAATGTAATGGCCCCTCTGTTATTAATGTACTGGCCCCCCTCTTTGCTAATATAATCGCCCCTCTTATTGCTGTGCCAATGCCATTGAAGCCTTTCTGCTCCAGTCCTCTCCTCTCCTCTCCCACCCCCCATACTGCCGCCAGAGCCTCTGCAATTAGGTAAGTTAACATTAAAAAAAAATACTTACCTATCTCCATCCCCGCTTGTTCCCGCCGCAGGCGGTCACGAACGCCTCACTGTGCCTTCCTGCGCCGCGTCATCGCGTCATCTCGCGAGACCCGACGCAGGAGGTCACAGTGAGGTTATCGTGACCGAGTCCTGCGTCGCTCGCCTCTACTGCCTTATAGGCTTCAGGCCTAGTGGCCTGAAGCCTATGGGGCATAACGGAGGGGACGGGAGCCATAGGCTCCCGTAGCCCTCATTGAAATTTCGGATGCCTGGCGCCCCCTGCAATTTGGCCCCCCCCACGCTACGCCCCTGCGGCAAAGTCCCACTGCTGAAGAGGTTACAATTTGCCAAAGAACACATTGACTGACCTAAAGAGACATTTTGTGGACTGATGAAAGTAAGATTGTTCTTTTTGGGTCTAGTGGCCGGAGACAGTTTGTCAGATGACCCCCAAACATTGAATTCAAGCCAGTACACTGTGAAGACAGTGAAGCATGGTGGCGCAAGCATCATGATATGGGGATTTTTCTCATACTAAGGTGTTGGGAATATTTATCGTAGACCAGGGATCATGGATCAGTTTGAATACATCAGAATACTTGAAGAGGTCATGCTGCCTTATGCTGAAGAGGAAATGCCCATGAAATGGGTGTACCAACAAGACAACGACCCCAAACACACCAGTAAACGTGCAACATATTGGTTCCAGAACAACAAGATTGACATTATGGAGTGGTCAGCCCAATCCCCGGATCTTAACCCCTTAGTGACCACCCATACGTGTTTTTACAGCGGTCACTGAGGGGCCTTTTTACGGCGGCTCTTCAGGCCAAGTTAGCGATAAAATCAAGCGCTGTAGCTCCGTGCCCGCAGCTACCGGAGGTAGCTGAGGGCTCGGAGCAGAGACAAGCGGTCTCTGATCACGTGATCACCGTGATACACTTTATCACAGAGATCACAGAAAATGCCGGCAGCGGAGCTGCCCGCACTAAACTTTCTCCTTCAGGAGAGGAGAGAGAAGTTCAAATTATGCCCCGATCGGGTCCCCCAGCACCCCGATTGGGGCAATATGGCCCCCAGATGTGTTAAATAAAGTTATTAGGGCACCTCCCCCACATCTAAATAAAAATAAAAAAAGGAAAACATTTTTGTAAGTGCAGCAAAAATAAAGTTAAGATGTGGAAATATATTTCTGATAAAAATATTGAATAGTATTTATGTATGTATGTGAAATATTGCAGTTGAAAATAGGAAAATGTGCCATTTTTTAATAAATTTTTATAAATGTTCACTTTTTTAATAAAGATACGCATATTTTATTGGTAGAATTTTACCACCTAAGTAAAGTACAATATGTGACGAGAAAACACTGTCAGAATTACTTTGATGTGCAAAACCGTTACAAAGTTATTCTAAGTTAAAATGACATGTCAGATTTCCAAATTTGGCTTGGTCATTAAGGCCCAAACAGGCTTGGTCACTAAGGGGGTAATCCAATATAAAACTTGTGGGGTGACATAAAAAAAATGCAGTTTCTGAGACAAAACCAAGAAATAGAGAAGAACTGTGGAATGTAGTCCAATCATCCTGGGCTGGAATACCTGTTCACAGGTGCCAGAAGTTGGTTGACTCCATGCAACACAGATACAGCAGTTCTCAGAAATAGCGGTTATACAACTAAATATCAGTTAAGTGATTCAAAGGAATCAAGTTTTGATTTGGAATAGAACGTGTAGTGTTCCCAATGCATTTGTGTGTATGGAAATAAAAGCTATTAGAAGGATTTTGAGCTTTATTCACTTTTTTAAACACACTGCTATTATTTTGAACACAACTGTATACATTCTGTTTATTTTTTATTTATTTTCTTTTATTTTGTCCCTGTGAATCTCTTGATCCGACGGCATAGACATCTATCAGTATCGTGCCTTTAGTGTACAGCGGAACACTCTGCTGTGTACAGGATAGCCATCAATGCTCTGGCATTGTATGTTGTGTATGCCTATACACTGACAGGTCTTAGAGGAAATGATATATACAGAATAGGGTGTGATGATCTTTAGTTAATCATTATTTGCTGAAGAGGGCACTGGAGTTTTATTTCTCACTAGCATGAATGGGCAGATCACTGACTAATGAAGGACGTCAATCTATAGTGGTAAGGCTGATTAGTCGTCAGCCTGCATTTGTGGGAGGGGCGGAGGCTCTTCATATACGAGCCACACCCTCACTCACAGGTGTGTGTTTTCAGGTGCACAGCTGCCGCTGGGTGTCATTAGCAAACTAGCTTCTCTGGTGGTAGGATTCTTTCTTTGCAGCATGGAGCTTGTTATTTTGCTCTCTGCTACCGTAGCATGCACGCGCCACACTACGTACGAAGGTTGGGCCGGGGCCGTCTCTCCAGGCCAGTCGGATCCGACTTTGCTAGCGAACAGGAGGCTTCGCCTCAGAATCTTCTACCTCGGGTTTGCTCGTTGGGCCCAAATACTCCTTTTTCTTTTCAATTTTGTTTGTTGGTAATAGGAGTTAGTTCCTATAAATCTTACAAGTTTTACTTTGCTTCGTTCGTCTCGTATGAAAAGTTACTTCAGCCGGTTTGCTGTAAAGAAAGAGTTACCTGGGCTGCACGTGACGTCATGTTTGGAGATCGGACGCAGCGTTTATTGTTTAGGCCTTTTGCTATAGCTGTTCCTTGCCATGTGTCTCCCCCTCCCCCTGCTACCACCATCTTTAGATTTCGTGTATTTCACTTTTGTAAGCCGTGTACCGGGATGGGCTTCCCAGGATACAGCAAAGTCACAGACAAGGAAAGCGACACTGACACCAGCTTTATATGCAAGAATATAAACTTTACTTTGGAAACAGTATTAACACAAGTACAAACAGTATAAGTAATACCCCAGGCCCACAGTCACCGTCCCTGTCCTAGGGACAGGCCTAGCCCGTTGGTGTACACAGCAGAGCCTACAAGTCGTACTGTGCCGCTATAGAGGACACACCTAACCGGTGGCAGACGCAGCAGAGCCTGCAAGTCAATTACTGCTCTGCAGTCCAGTACAGTAAGGCCTCTAACAAAGCTATAACCCTATCTAATTAGCTAATACAAGGCCTAGGCTAGTCTCTGTTACTTTAGGCGCCAATCAGGTGTACTGACCTGTGTCCGTTCTGGGCCCTAGGATGCCGCTTACCCGGGATGGCCACCAACCTCTCAGCAACCGTGCGGCCTTGCTTGATGCTAAGGTTTTTCTGTCCATACACTGGAACTGGTCTTCCTGGGACAACCTCTCTTTCAAAGTGCTGGATCCAGACAGGGGACAGCAGATACTCTCCTTCCTTTGAGTATCCATTCACTGCCGGATATCTGCAAGCCAGGATGGAATCGGATTCAGTCCCTCACAGCACAATCCTTCCACCATGTCAGATCAACACTTCCTGGTTCCCACAGAAGCATGCTGACTGTGCTGCAAAACAGTGGACTCTAGTGCCTGGAATGCAAAAAGACAACTCCAGTACAGGCAGAGCTTATCCACAATCTCACACTTTCATGCTCTGCTGTTATCCTGAGCGGCATTTACACTTTCAGCTTTTATTTCATGTCTTATGCTGCATCCGCACGTCTTTACTGTCCTGCACTTTTCTACTCTTGGTTCGTATTCACTCAGATTGGTCTCACATTCAAGCTGCGCTCACCTGTTGGCTGTTACATCTCATTCCGTCCACAGCCGACAGCTGGATCCGTATTACACGCCCGTAATTACATGTCGTATACTCGGTTTACAGCCATAGCTGCTACTGTTACTCCGTTTTCATGCTCTGGACACACCACCCTGGTGTTCCCACCTTGCTCCACTCACAACCAGAGCTGCGTTTATACCAAATTTCATGCTCTGCTTATACCCAAAGTTGTGTTCACACTTCTACTGCTACACCAGGTCGTATACCTCACTCACCAAAGCCGCTTTCCATGTCTGCTGTCACATCAAGTTAATATTCCGTTCACATCCAAAGCTGCGTCCGCATGTCTGCTTTTCACATCTTGTCCTATACTCCTTTCACTACTAGAGCTGCGTCCACATGTCTGCTTTCGCATCATGTCAATACTCTGCTCACTTTCAGGTTGCATTTATACATCTGCTGGCTTCGGCTGGCCTCATGGCTCCGGGGGCCCCATGACCGTTTTTTCATGTTTTGTTTGTTAAGGGTAGGACATGGTTGGCTGGTTAGTGTCCCAGGTTTGCTGTTGGAGGGGGTCATGGTTATGCGAGTCCCCAAGGCATTCTGGTGCTGCATAAGTGGTTTATTTAAAAAAAATATATAAAATCATAAGAGGCTCGCACGAGTGGCTCTTCGCTTATAGGACCTCACGACTGGCATCGTCATTCGTAGTTCGCACGGTCATCTGATACTTGTCCCGCCAAAAGGGTCTCTCACGCATGGCTCCCCTGGTGGTTGCTTCAGCCCCATGGCTTCAGGGGTCTGACCAATGGTTGTCTGGCCAGCTGTGCAGCTATGCTTTTGAATGACTTATATCTTTACCTGCTTGCCAGCTTATGTTATTCTGCTTGCCAGCTTATGTTATTATTTTTAGTTAATGTCCGTTATTATCTCCATTTTCTGTCACGTTTCCCTTCGTCTTTTCAGGTCATGCAGTTGAACTCATATTGGGGTCACCTTCCACGTCGGTCAGGTCTCGTTCCTAACGATATTTCACCTTGCATGTTATTCAGGCCATGTAGTTTATCTTAGGTATCACCTGCCACATCGGTCAGGCTCATGGTTTAATTTCACCTGCACCTTATTCAGGTCACTTTTTATAGTTATAATAAAAAAATAAAAAATAAATCGGCCCCATGGCTTCGGGGGCCCGATGACAGCTTCAGCCCCATGGCTTTGGGGGCCCGGTGACAGCTTCGGCCCCATGGCTTCGGGGGCCCGGTGACAGCTTCGGCCCCATGGCTTCGGGGGCCCGGTGACAGCTTCGGCCCCATGGCTTCGGGGGCCTGACGACAGCTTCGGCCCCATGGCTTCGAGGGCCCGACGACTGTTTTCAGTCCTGCTGGTCTGATTGCCTGGTTAGTTGTCCATCTGTGCATCTAGGCTGATTTGGCCCCTATGTATCGCATACATACCTGCTTCCCTAATTTCCTAATAATCCATGTTGATCGCTCACTTTATGTTTTGACCGCAAACTGGTCCGGTTCGCCCTACAGCATCATTGTCATGTCTTACGCAGATATTTTGTCTTTTTTTAATTGTTCATGCTTTTGTTCAGGTCCTGCCAGAGGAAGAGTAGGGCAATTCCCTCTAGCATTTCAGTCTCTAATCGTAGTCGATCATATCTTGTCAACCAGGTCCCCGCGCAAAGTCTTTGCCTTTTTACCACGACCAGGAATTCATTTTCGCCAGTAGCTTCATTGCATTGCATTCCCTCACTCATGGGAGGGCATAGACAGAATCTTGTATATTATGGCTTCGTAGCTTCTTGCCGCACAAACCTCCGACTCCCTACAACCACGTTGAATCGGATTTTGGACAAGGTCCAGCATTTCCTCACGGTAGAAGATTCAGATAGTAGGTCGGTCTTCACGTCTTAATCGTAAAAACAATTCTCTGGGGCGCACAGTAAAACAACGCGCGGATAGCTGTTGTCTGGGGAACTATTCAAGGATTCTCTTCCTATCTACATGGTTCTTTTTGGCCCTCATTCCTGCATAGTCTAGGCAGTTAGGTTTCGGTCCCACGATCTCCTGACGCTAGGGCATTGCCAGTACTCGCACTAGAACCAAACTTTACAAGTTTCAGTTGGTTTTTATGATCCATTTCACAACGTGTTCCCGGTCCTCCATTCCGCTTTGGGGCAGTATCCGCAATATTGAGCACCATGTCTCTGGCCTTGTCATCCACAAGATGGGTTGTAGGTCTCCTACTGGTCTTGCCCCATATACCCCGATTTTTGCCCACTTATAGGCCTACCCACGATCATGGCTTAGGGCACACAACAAGCCATTTAGTCAGGTCAGCTAAGACACGCCTAACTGGGTTAGGTTGTTCCCAGACAGGACAAACGGGTGCAGTATAGCGGCAAAGACATGTTTGTAACTCAAAAACTGCAGTGTTTATTCACACTAGTTGCAGGTTCACAGTATGACAGTCCATTTTCAGTATTGGTGTTAGTTCACACCCAAAACAGTTAATACAGAAAAAAACATTCACCTTTGATCCTGGGTGTTTAATCCACACCAATGCTCAGCCTCAGAAAGTCCACCTGCAGGCTTTAGGCGGCCTGCTCGCCCGACACACTGTCTTCAGCTTTCAGCCCACACACAGGCCTCAGATCTCAGCAGAGTTTCACACAGCTCCAGTGTCAGAGAGGAGTAATCCAACCACCTGACACTGCTGGCTGTTTTTTATCGGCCTGTTAAAACCCGGCCTGGACTGTGGGGAGTAGTCACCCACCCAGCACTTTGACTACTCCCAGTAATAGCCGTCCCGGATCAGATATTTACAGCCATACTAGATAGCAAGGTGTTAAGCAGCAACTGCTGATGACACAGAAAATTGGCTCTTACTTCACCGAGGCCAGGAACCTTGGTTACACATACCTATCATCTACAATGATTCCTTGTACCTTCTTACAGTATATACATTACTAAACACCCATATACAGGTTATAGGTGTTGAGTAGTTGGTGTCCATCTTTTTTATTTTTTGAATACATAGTGGGTATTTCAGTACTGTTATGACTGCTACTATGTGGGCTTAATATGATATATGTATATCTACTATTTTGCTCAAACAAGCTGGTGGTAGGCTATATGCATTCGTCTGTCACGTGCTTTCTTATTATGCAGGAATATGGTATGGGTTTAATATGTAATATGAGAATGAAAACGTCCTATTTATGTGTCAATTTCAATTATAGGGCACTCAAGAGGATAGGGCTCGTACGGTTTACATACTTGGTAGGGGTTTACATAATAGACAGAAACCTATTATACATAATATAATAACACGTATAATTATTTATAAAACAGAAAATATCACATCTAAAAACATATAAAAACAAATATAATCAATTAAAGCCAAAATAAAATAAAATAGAATGGACCGACATAACAAAGGATGGTCACTAGTGTGCGTGTAATCCCTAGGGAGATACCGGTATACTGTATAATTTGTGTAGACGATATGTGGGTAAGGTCTATCACATTATGGTTTCACAGATCTCATTGAGCCCGTGGGGTACTAGAGTGTCTAGTTGGTAGATCCAGTACACTTCTCTTTTCTGTAGGTTACTGAATCTATGGAACCGGTTGTCAGGTATGTAATCGATGGGAGTGATTTTTAGTGGATGCTTTTCTTTCTCTGGTGTGGATGCACAGTGTCTGGATACGCTATGTTTGAGGCATTGTCGCTGGATGTTATATCTGTGTTGGTTCAACCGGCAGTGCAATGCCTGTGTCGTGCGGCCCACGTATTGGAAACCACAGCTGCATTCAATAATATATATTACAAAGCTAGATTGGCATGTCAAGTGGTGTTTTATTTCAAATATCGTCCCATTTTTATTTGAAGTGAAGCTTGTACAGTTATGTGCAATGGTTTCACAGAATAAGCAACCTTTTGCTCCACATTTAAAGCTCCCAATTTTTTGGTGTATACTCTTATTAGGGGTCTTCAGATGTTGTTTTCGTTTACTGGGGGCTAGGATGTTTCTTATAGTTGGGTCTCTTCTGCAAATCATTCTGGGTTTTGGTGGTAAGTATTTTGCTAGATAGGGGCCCTGTTGTAAAATATGCCAGTATTGGGCCAGTATTGAACCTATGGCTTTGTTTTACGTGTTGTACTGATGTCACGCCTTGCTGTGAATATGTGTTTTTTGCAAATATATGATTATTTTGTCTCCCTTTTCATCCTGAACATATTTAAAACATATTTTCTTCATGTTAACATGTTGTTCGATGATCATTTCATTATTTTCTTTATTTGTGAAATAGGGGTGGGGGTCCACTGGGAAAGCGGAACTGACGTGGCAGTATATAACACACGGCGGTTCCTCATTACCGGTGCTCGCCCAGCCCTAAAGAAACCCAAATAATTCCATTTCCCCATTCAAACCAGCTGGTACCTTTGAGCCAAATTCATATATAATTTTAGTCTCCGCTCTTGACATTCTGGATACATGGTGTCCCCCCCTCCATTGTTTTGTTATTCTCTCCAAGGCCATAAAACATATTATCTGGTTGGGGTCTTTAGTATGTATTTCTTTGAAATGTTTTGACATTGTGTGTTATTCATAGCCTTTTTTGATATTTTGCTACATGTTCCGCTATTCTTTTTTTCAAAGGTCGTTTGGCCCTCCCTATGTACTGTTTATTGCAGCTGCATTGCAATAGATATATTACACTTGTTGTGGCACATGACATGTGTTCTTTAATATAGGTGGATTTGATCTTTTACGTTTTTTGGGGGAAGTAAATAATCTAACAGTTTGCGCATTTTCCACATCGGAAAAAACCTTTTAGTGTCAGCCAATTGTCTATATTTCCATGTTTATTGCCCTTAATTGTTGGTGCAATTTTTATACCCAAGTTTGATGCTTTAGTAGAAACTATTTTTGGTTCTTTTTTCAGTTTCGGGCCTATTATTTTGTCCTTCAGTAAGTTTGGCCAATGTTTTTTAATAATAAACTCTACTTTTTTGTATTTGGCCTGATATGGTAATATACAGTCATGTGAAAAAATTAGGACACCCTTTGAAAGCATGTGGTTTTTTGTAACATTTTTAATAAAAGGTTATTTCATCTCCGTTTCAACAATACAGAGAGATTAAAGTAATCCGACTAAACAAAGAAAACTGAAGAAAAGTCTTTTCAAGATCTTCTGTAAATGTCATTCTACAAAAATGCCTATTCTAACTGAGGAAAAAGATAGGACACCCTTGCCCCTAATAGCGAGTGTTACCTCCTTTGGCTGAAATAACTGCAGTGAGACGGTTCTTGTAGCCATCTACCAGTCTTCGACATCGGTCTGAGGAAATTTTACCCCACTCCTCAATGCAGAACTTTTTCAGCTGTGAGATGTTTGAGGGGTTTCTTGCACGTACAGCCCTTTTCAAGTCACCCCACAGCATCTCAATGGGATTCAAATCTGGACTTTGACTTGGCCATTCCAGGACTCTCCATTTCTTCTTTTTCAGCCAATCTTTGGTTGATTTACTAGTATGTTTTGGGTCATTGTCATGTTGCATGGTCCAGTTCCGCTTCAGCTTTAATTTTCTAACTGATGGTCTCACATGTTCTTCAAGCACCTTCTGATACACAGTAGAATTCATCGTGGATTCTATGATGGTGAGCTGACCAGGTCCTGCTGCAGCAAAGCAGCCCCAAACCATGACACTTCCACCTCCATGCTTCACAGTTGGTATGAGGTTCTTTTCTTGGAATGCTGTGTTTGGTTTACGCCAAACATGTCCTCTGCTGTTGTGTCCAAATAATTCAATTTTGGACTCATCTGTCCAAAGAACATTATTCCAGAAGTCCTGGTCTTTGTCAACTTTATCTCTGGCAAATGTCAGTCTGGCCTCGATGTTTCTCTTGGAAAGCAAAGGTTTCCTCCTTGCACACCTCCCATGCAAGTTAAACTTGTACAGTCTCTTTCTGATTGTAGAGGCATGTACTTCTACATCAACAGTAGCCAGAGCCTGCTGTAGTTCTCGAGATGACACTTTAGGGTTTTTGGAGACCTCTTTTAGCATCTTGCGGTCTGCTCTTGGGGTGAACTTGCTGGGGCGACCAGTCCTGGGCATGTTGGCAGTTGTTTTGAAAGCCCTCCACTTGTAGACTATCTTCCGGACAGTGGAATGGCTGATTTCAAAATCTTTTGAGATCTTTTTAAATCCCTTCCCAGACTCATAGGCTGCTACAATCTTTTTTCTGAAGTCCTCTGACAGCTCTTTTGCTCTCACCATGGTGCTCACTCTCACTTCAACAGTCAGGAGCACACCAAACTAAATGTCTGAGGTTTAAATAGGGCAAGCCTCATTCAACATGCAGAGTAACGATCTACTAATTATGTGCACCTGGTGTGATATACCTGTGTGAGATCTGAGCCAATTTAAGAGGGAATACATGTGAGGGTGTCCTATCTTTTTCCTCAGTTAGAATAGGCATTTTTGTAGAATGACATTTACAGAAGATCTTGAAAAGACTTTTCTTCAGTTTTCTTTGTTTAGTTGAATTACTTTAATCTCTCTGTATTGTTGAAACCGAGATGAAATAACCTTTTATTAAAAATGTTACAAAAAACCACATGCTTTCAAAGGGTGTCCTAATTTTTTCACATGACTGTAAGTCTGATTTCTTCCTCTTTATGTTCTATTTTCTGTGGACCTTCAAAAAAGTTTTTCCTGTCCATCTCTTTAACTATATTTAAAGATGTTTCCACTATTTCCATAGGGTAATTTTTTTCAATCAGTTGTGTAAGTTTATTGGCCTCTATCTCAAATTGTGCTTCTTGTGTGCAGTTCCTTTTTAATCTGCAGAATTGGCTGGTAGGAATATATACCAGCCACCTGGGTAGATGACAACTGGAATAGGATATGAAACCATTTTTAGTTGTAGGTTTGCAATAGGTTTGGCATATTATTTTTTCTTCATTCTCTATTTTTATGGATAAATCAAATAATTCCACCTGTACTCTACTATAGTTCGTTGTGAAAAAGGAAAGAAACACAAAGTATGTTGTTTTGACACTTTTTTCTGTGAAATAAACAAGTGGATAATAGAGTATCATATTTTGTATATAAGGATTAAGCTGATATCATTAATCCCTTGTTAAGTAGACTCCATGGCACATTCTGAATCCAACCTAATTAAGGGCGTATCAAATCAGGACCACATGTATATAAAGAATGTTACTGCCATTATAATGCTACCACTGAGGAAGGAGACAAGGTCTCCGAAACGCGTTTGGGCAATATCAATGTGTAGTACACTGTACTAATCAACAAGGACATTTCTCAACTGATAAGGATATATTTGAATTACCAAGGACTCATTTAACACTAAGGAACCTCTGGCATCGCTTTCTGACCCGCTTTAGGACCCAGTAGAAGCCAGAGCGTCCTCTGATTTTAGATCACGTGAGTAGCCAGCATCACATTCTGGTCACGCCGCGGCTGGTCCGTACAACCAGGAATGAGCAACAGAGAACCTAGCACCGATTGAAGCAAGCAACGAGAAGACTCGATTCTAAGACAAGAGGGGGTAAAGTAACCACCGACACAGTCGGCATATCAACTTACATACTTGCTAACCCCTAATACCTGTGTAGCTTCATTAACGGTGTGTAAGTCTCTCTTTAATCACGGATTGCTACAATCATATGTGGAAACTGCTAACTTGAATAACACTCTAACAGTTCGAAACATTTGAGGACGTTTACTCTTAGCCCTATTCACCAAGGAACATTCATCTATGGTACCATAGCGACATCTAGTGGTAATAATTTATCACTACACCATATATTGCTTTTTGCTGCTTTCTTCACTATTTTTAACGAACTTTTAACAATTTTTAACTACGTTTTAGTATACACTGTATTGCTTTTTTAGGAATCTTAAGGTTTTTATATCGTAATAGATCATATATTTGTATCTACACAAATGATTCCATATATTTTGAGTGCCAATCAGTTATTTTATGCAAATTATCAATTACCAGACAATGAGGGTGTGTCTACTGAAGTGAGCACCATCATTGTGTCTAGTTGCAGTAGAGCTACTGGATTACAGATACTTTCTTACTGGTTAATAAAATGGCTGAGTTGTTATGGAAACCTGGTGTAAAACTGTGTATGTCAAGACTAAGGGCCTGCGAGCTACTATTGGCTGATAAGGGTCATGTGACCAGGCTTCTATTGGCTAATGCATTTTTGGGGAATATTTCGGTACGTCCTAGGCAGGGGCGTACATAGAAATCACTGGGCCCCATGGGAAGTATCTGAATTGGGCCCCCTTGTGAGTGACCATCGCACCCCTTATGGGTATGTGCACATCTACTGCAGATGTTCCAGCAGAAGCCTTTGTTGCAGATTCAGGCAATACAAAGGGAAAAACACTCTTGAATTTACCCCATCATTGCGAATGGGATCCAGCAGGTGCCAGCAGTGTTTGGCGTATGCTGGATCTTGCGATTCTGGAATTCTGTTGGTGGCTGGAACAGAATACCAAAATCTAATGGCAAGTGATTACCTGGCCTCACCCGATGAACTGTGCCTGCTGCTGCTGCTTTTTATATAGTGTGTCATCCTTCCCCCAAGGACTGTAGCTGCTGCTGCTGCTGCTTCACCTCCTCCTCAATGCTGACTTACTGTTTGTGCTGCTGGCAGAGCGCAGTCAGGGCCTGGGGCAGATCTTCACCGAGCTGGACTGGAGACGCTGCTGGATCTGGTCAGTCAGGTCACAGTGCAACGAGTGACGGTATAGGAACAGGACAATGACATTTTACAAAGTGCAGACACAGAAAACTAAAAGATTTTATCCAGTCACAACTGATGTTTCTCTGACTGCTGCAGAACCTCCTAATACACACCTCAGCTGCTGCAGAACCTCCTAATACACACCTCAGCTGCTGAAGAACAGCATAGTACACACCTCAGCTGCTGCAGAACATCAAAGTACACACCTCAGCTGCTGCAGAACATCATAGTACACACCTTAGATGCTGCAGAACATTATAATACATACCTCAGCTGCTGCAGAACCTCATAGTACAAACCTCAGCTGCTGAGGACTTCATGTGCATGTGCGAAACTGTACACCTGCGTGCGCACTTAGGGGTAGGTAGATTTTCCAGTGCAAAAGGAGCAGTTCATCCTTACCGCAGAGCTGAGTGCAGAATATCGAGGTCACCACATAGCAGAGCTGGGTGCGGGATATTGGGGGACACCGCAGAGCTGAGTGCTGGATATTGGGGTAATATCCCGCACTCAGCTCTGCTATGTGATGACCTCGATATTCTGCACTTAGCTCTGTGTTAAGGATGAACTGCTCCTGATGACTTGTGCACGCGTGTGCGCACTCAGGGGTAGGGAGATCTGATGGAACATTTTGCGCTGGAAAATCTACCTACCCCTAAGTGGGCACGCACGGTGTATGGTTTCACGCATGCACATGAAGTCCTTCTCCTGCGGCTCTGCAATGATTTTTTGCTAATCCAGTGGATGTGCACTTGCGCAGCAACGCACACACCCTCCTCCAGCTGATTCCTGTACGGCCATGTCACTTCCGGTGCGGCCGCATCACTTTCGGTATAGCGTTCTGCCACGGTATAGGAATCTGGCAGAACACTGGCTCTATAGCAGCTGTCTGTTTCCTATAACTGTTAAGGACCTTTTTGCCCTCTAGTGGTGAGTAGAGATGTCGCGAACGGGCGAACCGGGCGAACCGCCATTGACTTCAATAGGCAGGCAAATTTTAAAACCCACAGGGACTCTTTCTAGCCACAGTAGTGATGGAAAAGTTGTTTCAAGGGGACTAACACCTGGACTGTGGCATGCCGGAGGGGGATCCATGGCAAAACTCCCATGGAAAATTACATAGTTGACGCAGAGTTGGATTTTAATCCATAAAGGGCATAAATCACCTAACAATCCTAAATTTTTTTGAACAACGTGGTTTAAAACATCCAGTGTGTGTATACGATCAGGTATGATGTTGTATCGATCAGGTAGTGTAAGGGTTACGCCCGCTTCACAGACATTGACAGACCAAACTCCCCTTTTAATGCACCGCAAACAACCGCAAACAGTCCATTTGCCCAACAGCAAACTTCCCATTTGCACAAGGTTGGATACCAAGCTAGCCATGTCCCGTTGATGTCATTGAAGGTTTCTTCCTCCACCCAGCCACGTACAACACCAAGGGTCCCCGAAAAGTGAATTGAATAGATTTGTCGAACGGGGAGATGGTTAAAAAAACGCTGGCTCCCTCCCTTTTGTTTGAATCCACGCCACGGTCACTGCGTCTGCACTGTGCAATTTACTGTCACACCCGATATGAGTGGTATTTTCTGTAGTACTGTTCTCATCAGTTTAAAGGGGTTGTCCAGGTTCAGAGCTGAACCTGGACATCCCTCCATTTTCACCCCGGCAGCCCCCCTGACATGAGCATCGGAGCAGTTCATGCTCCGAAGCTCTCCTTTGCCCTGCGCTAAATCGCGCAGGGCAAAGGCATTTTTCTGAGTTCCGGTGACGTACCGGGGCTCTCTATGGGGCTGACAGGAACCCCGGTGACGTCACCGGCACTGAAGGGCGGGATTTAGCTCTGCCCTAGCCAGTAAAACGGCCGGGTACCTTTGACTGCCTTCACAGTGACAGACCAAACTCTGATACACCAAACTGAATTGATTTTAGGAACCGGGAGTTGGAAAAAGCAGCTTGGTTGGTCCTCTTACTCCGTGCACAGAGCAATGTGCTGTGACGCCCTGACCCTATATGAGTGGTGTCTTAACTAGTACTATTCCTATCAGTTTAATCCCTGTTACATCCCCTATCCGGGGACGTGTGTCGAATTGATTAATCATTGTCGAATTAACGACATCCTGAAATAATTTTGTTCTGAGCTCTGTACTTGCTTTGTATTGGAGTTGATGGGGATTTTTTAAATTGTCTGCATTATTTCTAATAAAAAAATCATAATAAAATCTCTTAATAGTTTATTTTATGTATTAAAAACCCATACAACTTAAAAAAAAAAAAGAAGTTTTTTCTAAAAAAAATTATCCAGCCGATCGCTTTTAGTCTGATCATAATGAAGCAACGGCCTTATCTGGGGTGTGGCAACATTGCCAACACACTTATAGAGGTGATGATCCCTTTATTGTGATACGCAAGACCCTTCACCACAACAAGGTACCGATCACGAAGGGGAATTGACACATGTATGTGCCTTTTTTTTGTTTTGTTTTTGCAGCCACAGTGCAGCACTAGAGGCCAGAAAAATTAGGCATGTACACATGCCTGAAAAATTTGGTATTGTTGCAGCCGCTGCTGCAATTAGGTATTGTTGCAGAAAGGTGACTAAAATATTACGGCTTGAACCCTAGTTGGTGGCAGAGAATTCCCGAAAGTCATCCGGTATGCAGACATTAAATACAGCAGCGTGGGGACCATTTTGAGGCCAAGGCATGTCATCAGGCCTTTTGTTAGTCAAACGTATCCCCCACTGTCAGTCCCTTCGGGATCCATGCCTCATTCATCTTAATGAAGGTGAGGTAATCAACACTTTTTTGACCGAGGCGACTTCTTTTGTCAGTGACAATGCCTCCTGCTGCACTGAAGGTCCTTTCTGACAGGACACTTAAAGCGGGGCAGGCCAGAAGTTCTATCACAAACTGGGATAGCTCAGGCCACAGGTCAAGCCTGCACACCCAGTAGTCAAGGGGTTCATCGCTCCTCAGAGTGTCGATATCTGCAGTTAAGGCGAGGTAGTCTGCTACCTGTCGGTCGAGTCGTTCTCTAAGGCTGGATCCCGAAGGGCTGTGGCGATGTGTAGGACTTAAAAAGCTCTGCATGTCCTCCATCAACAACACATCTGTAAAGCGTCCTATCCTTGCCGCCGTGGTCGTGGTAGGAGGAGGATTACTTTAATCTCTTCCTCTGTTAGATTCCAGTTGTGCTGTGACATCCCCCTTATAAGCTGTGTAAAGCATATTTTTTAGTTTGGTTTTGAACTGCTGCATCCTTTCTGACTTCCGGTAATTTGGTAACATTTCTGCCACTTTCTGCTTATACCGGGGGTCTAGTAGCGTGGCCACCCAGTACAGGTCGTTCTCCTTCATCCTTTTTATACGAGGGTCCCTCAACAGACATGACAGCATGAAAGACCCCATTTGCACAAGGTTGGATGCCGAGCTACTCATTTCCCATTCCTCGTCCTCACTGATGTCATTGACGGTCTGTTCTTCCCCCCAGCCACGTACAACACCACGGGTCCCAGATAGGTGACAACAACGAGCACCCTGGGATGCCTGCTGTGGTTGGTCTTCCTCCTCCTCAAAGCCAGATTCCTCCTCTGACTCCTCTTCCTCATACTCCTCTTCCTCCTCTTCCAGCGTTGCTGCAGGTCCGGCAAGCGATGATGACAAGGCTGTTTCTGGTGGTGATGGTGACCATAACTCTTCCTCTTCACGCTCATCTACAGCCTGATCCAGCACTCTTCACAGGGCACACTCCAGGAAGAAAACAAATGGGATGTGGTCGCTGATGGTGCCTTCGGTGCGACTGACTAGGTTTGTCACCTCCTCAAAAGGACGCATGAGCCTACAGGCATTGCGCATGAGCGTCCAGTAATGTGGCAAAAAATTTCCCAGCTCCGCAGAGGCTGTCCTAGCACCCCGGTCATACAAATACTCGTTGATGGCTTTTCTTGTTGGAGCAGGCGGTCGAACATTAGGAGTGTTGAATTCCAACGTGTCGGGCTGTCACAAATCAAGCGCCTCACTGGCATGTTGTTTCGGCGTTGAATGTCTGAAAAGTGCGCCATGGCCGTGTAGGAATGCCTGAAATGGCCAAACACCTTCCTGGCCTGCTTGAGGACGTCCTGTAAGCCTGGGTACTTAGACACAAAGCGTTGTACGATGAGATTCAACACATGTGCCATGCACGGCACATGTGACAACTTGCCCAAATTCAATGCCGCCAACAAATTGCTTCCATTGTCACACACCACTTTGCCGATCTCCAGTTGGTGCAGGGTCAGCCACTGATCCACCTGTGCGTTCAGGGCGGACAGGAGTGCTGGTCCGGCTCTCTGCTTTCAGGCAAGTCAAGCCCAAGACAGCGTGACACTGTCGTATCCGGGATGTGGAATAGCCCCTGGGGAGCTGGGGGGATTCAGTTGATGTGCAGCCAGATGCCGCAGCAGAAGAGGACTCAGCCGAGGAGGTTATCGAAGAGGATGGAGTAGAGGAGGTGGCAGTAGGCCTGCCTGCAAGTCGTGGCGGTGTCACCAACTCCTCTGCAGAGCCACACATTCCATGCTTGGCAGCCGTCAGCAGGTTGACCCAATGCGCAGTGTAGGTGATATATATGCCCTGATCCGTGCTCTGCAGACCAGGTATCAGTGGTCAGATGGACCCTTGCCCCAACACTGTATGCCAGAGATGCCATGACTTCCTTTTCAATCACTGAGTAGAGGTTTGGGATTGCCTTATTTGAAAAAAAAAATCGTCTGGGTACCTTCCACTGTGGTGTCCCAATAGCGACAAATTTTTTGAAGGCCTCAGACTCCACCAGCTGGTATGGTAAAAGCTGGTGGGCTAAGAGTTCCGTCAAGCCAGCTGTCAGACGCCGGGCAAGGGGGTGACTGTAACATTTCCTTTACAGACACCTGTCTGTGGGCAGATGAGATGGAACTGCAGAGAGGCGGAGTGGCGGGTGGTTGAGAGGGGGCAAGGAGGACAGCAGTGGTTGACGTGGCTGAAGATGCTGGACCAGGAGGAGGATGGTGGCTTTGAGCTGCTTCTACTCGTCATCATGTGTTGATCCCATAGGCGTTTGTGATGTGCGATCATGTGCCTTTGCAAAGCAGTTGTACCTAGGTGGGTGTTGGATTTCCCACGACTCAGTTTCTTTTGGCACAGGTTGCAAATGGCATCGCTGTTGTCAGAGGCAGACACACACAAAAAAATGCCACACTGCTGAGCTTTGCAATGACGGCATTCTGGTGGTGGCAACAGCATGCGTTGATTGGCGTGCTGTCTGGCTGACCCCAGGTGCCGAAACATGCTGTCTGACTGTGCCACTAGCTCCTTGCGACGACCTCCCCCTGCTTCCAACTCGTCTCCTCCTTCTCTCTGTCTTCCCTTCTGAACTTTCCCCCTCTTCTTCTTCTCTTCGAGCAGGCACCCACGTGGCATCCACGGACACATCGTCATCATCAACCACTTCACTTGTATCTGACACCTCAGCAAAGGAAGCAGCAGCGGGTACAACATCATCATCATCATCATCACACTGTACGTCCATGTGTGTAATGCTGCCTGACTGAGACATATCCCTGTTATCTACATCCCCTGGCAATAATGGTTGCGCATCACTAATTTCATCCAACTGATGTGTAAAAAAACTTTTCTGAGGGATCAAGTGAAGCGGATGTGGTGGCTGTGGTGGTAGTGGTGGTGGTGGCGGCAGGCGGGAGAGTGGTAACTTGAGAGCAGGTGACCAAAGCTGAGCTGGAGGAGGATGGTGCGTCAAGGTTCTTAACGGAAGCTGTTGAAGATTGGGTGTCCTGTGTAAGCCAGTCAACTATTTTCTCAGAATTTTTTTCGGTTCAGGGTACGTGGCCTCTGAACACTGGGCATTATTCCAGGGCCAGTGGAAATCACAGCACCACGACCACGACAGCCCCTGCGGGGTGGCCTACCTCTGCCTGTAATTTTTTTTAGATAATTGGTACTATGCGTGCAGGGTACTGTGCCACCCTATATAAGTGGTGGGCAGTGGGCACAGTACAGTCTGTGTGGGCCTGACACACACGGACTTGCAAATGTGATTATATCACAGAAAAATGTTAAATATAAATTTTTTTATTTGCAAGATATTTGAGTGAATGACACCCTGTAACGGTATGAGTGGAGGCCTAGCCACTAGCCAGTGGCCACAATACAGTCTGTGTGGGCCTGATGCACACAGGCTTGCAAATGTGATTATATCACAGATTTTTTTTTTATATAATTATTTTTTATCTGCAAGGTATTTGAGCGAATGACACCCTGTAATGTTATGAGTGGAGGCCTAGCCACTAGCCAGTGGCCACAATACAGTCTGTGTGGGCCTAACACACACACCGGCTTGCAAATGTGATTATATCACAGAAAAATTTTAAATATAATTTTTTTTATTTGCAAGGTATTCGAGTGAATGACACCCTGTAACGGTATGAGTGGAGGCCTAGCCAGTGGCCACAATACAGTCTGTGTGGGCCTGACACACACGGGCTTGCAAATGTGATTATATCAGTGAAAAATTTTAAATAGAATTTTTTTATTTGCAAGGTATTTGAGTGAATGACACCCTGTAACGGTATGAGTGGAGGCCTAGCCACTAGCCAGTGGCCACAATACAGTCTGTGTGGGCCTGACACACACGGGCTTGCAAATGTGATTATATCACAGAAAAATATTAAATAGAATTTTTTTTATCTGCAAGGTATTTTCTGTCACACCCTGTATGAATGGTGTGCACGTACTGTCTGTGACTGAGCCTGCAACCTCTCACACACGGGCAGCCAGGCAACTGCAATATATATATATATATATATAAATAAAAAAAAGCACACTGATGTACCAGCCCTGAAAAGGGCTTTTTGGGGTGCTGTCAGGATGCTGTTCTTACAGCAGATGAGTCTGTGGACACAGAACAATGCCCTAGCTAACGCTTTCCCTATTGAATCTGCAGCAGCAGCACTGTCCCTCCTCTCACTGTGAATGCAGCTTCCGAATGAATCTAAAATGGATGCTGTCCAGGAGGGGGGAAGGTCTGGGAGGGAGGGTCTGCTGCTGATTGGCTGGAATGTGATGATGTATAGGGGGAGGACCGAACATCGCATATGTTCGCCCGCTGCGGCGAAAGCGAACAAGCTATGTTCGCCCGGAACTGTTCGCCGGCGAATAGTTCGGGACATCACTTTTGGTGAGGTCCTACATAGATACAATATTTAGCCATGACACAGTGAATTGGCTATTACCCATGACTCAGAAGGACCTGGTCCTCACTAATAATGAAAAATAGCCAGCTCTATAGCAGCCATCTATTTCCTATAATCTGCAGGGACCATTTATTGTCCTTGACCTGATCTATCATAGTATTTAGCTTCACAGTGAATGAGCTAAATCCCATTCTCTCCATAAGAACTATTCTGGTAAAGCATTATCATTTGTATTTGTTTCACTTTGTAGCATTGACTAAAGTAACACAGGTGAACAGTGGATAATAAAGTCTTTAGGGTCCATTCACACATCCGTATGAATGGGTCCGCATCCGTTCTGCAATTTAGCGAAACGGGTGCGGACCCATTCATTTGCTGGATCGTTCCGGGAAAATTGCGCGATTCTGCAAGCAAGTTCAGTGAGTTTTGTCTGCGATTGTGTTCCGTTGTTCAGTTTTTTCAGCGCGGGTGCAATGCGTTTTAAAGAACTGAAGGTTTACAAATAACATCTCATAGCAACCATCAGTGAAAAACGCATTGCATCCGCACTTGCCTGCGGATGCAATGCTTTTTTCACTGAAGTCCCATTCACTTCTATGGGGCCAGGGCTGCGTGAAAAACTCAGAATATAGAACATGCTGCAATTTTACGATGCTGCAATTTTCACACAGACCCATTGAAATGAATGGGTCCGGATTCAGTGCGGGTGCAATGCGTTCACATCACGTATTGCACCTGCGCGGAAAACTCGCTTATGTGAACGGGACCTAAGGGTCCATTCACAGATCTGCAAGTGTTTTGCGGTCCGCAAATTGCGGATCCGCAAAACACGGCCGCCGCCCATGTGCGTTCCGCATTTTGTGGACCGCACATGGCCACAACCTTAATAGAAAATGCCTATTCTTGTCCACGATTGCGGACAAGAATAGGATATGTTCTATTTTTCTGCGGAATGGAAGTGCTGATGCGGAAAGGAAGTGCGTATCCTTTTAAAAATGGATTTGCTAAATTAACTTATCTATTCAAAGACAGATTTGTGTAATGCCGGCAGTCTGTGCCAGCCAGCGTACTACTTCTCCATATTTGCAGTATGTTCACTGCTCTTCCATGCTGGGATACACATGCACTTGCTTCAACTGAGGCCGCAGTGTCTGCCCGTAGGGTGGCGTGTGCTCTCTTCCTGATATTTATAAGGAAAGTGCATGTTCTAATAAGAGGGAGAAATTCTATCTATTTATTTGTGTACCTGAACCCGGCTTGTGTTCCTGTTCTTTGACCTATAATCCCTGTTCTGATATCCGCTCCTGACCCGACCTGCACCTATGCTACCAGCCCTGACTAGATGACTGACTACCTTGGCCTGTATTCAGACACTGCCCCTGCCTGACCCTTTGAGACTTGCCTTATAGACTCTATTCTGCTTGGTCAGCCGTCACCTACTCCAGGTTAGGTGATACAACCCGCAGTATGTTAGTTTATGCAGTTCATTACAATTTACCTAGTTGTCATACTAAATTTCCATTGGATACCATTTATGCCACATATTGTGATGCTCTTACCAGTCCCACATCCAAGGGCAGCACTCATTAATCACAATTTTCACTGACACATGGGATGTGAACATATTGCAGAAGTGCTGCAGACAGGGGCGGACTGACAACTCATGGGGCCCCCGGGCAATAGGAGATTATGGGGCCCCTGTGTCCCCGCCCACCCTCAAGCCACACCCACACACAGCCCCACCCACATCGCACCGTGCCGGCTTCAGGCTCATGTGGGCCCTTGGGCGATAAAGTCTCAGTGGGCCCCCCTATACAGGGAGTGCAGAATTATTAGGCAAGTTGTATTTTTGAGGATTAATTTTATTATTGAACAACAACCATGTTCTCAATGAACCCCAAAAACTCATTAATATCAAAGCTGAATATTTTTGGAAGTAGTTTTTAGTTTGTTTTTAGTTTTAGCTATTTTAGGGGGATATCTGTGTCTGCAGGTGACTATTACTGTGCATAATTATTAGGCAACTTAACAAAAAACAAATATATACCCATTTCAATTATTTATTTTTACCAGTGAAACCAATATAACATCTCAACATTCACAAATATACATTTCTGACATTCAAAAACAAAACAAAAACAAATCAGTGACCAATATAGCCACCTTTCTTTGCAAGGACACTCAAAAGCCTGCCATCCATGGATTCTGTCAGTGTTTTGATCTGTTCACCATCAACATTGCGTGCAGCAGCAACCACAGCCTCCCAGACACTGTTCAGAGAGGTGTACTGTTTTCCCTCCTTGTAAATCTCACATTTTATGATGGACCACAGGTTCTCAATGGGGTTCAGATCAGGTGAACAAGGAGGCCATGTCATTAGTTTTTCTTCTTTTATACCCTTTCTTGCCAGCCACGCTGTGGAGTACTTGGACGCGTGTGATGGAGCATTGTCCTGCATGAAAATCATGTTTTTCTTGAAGGATGCAGACTTCTTCTTGTACCACTGCTTGAAGAAGGTGTCTTCCAGAAACTGGCAGTAGGACTGGGAGTTGAGCTTGACTCCATCCTCAACCCGAAAAGGCCCCACAAGCTCATCTTTGATGATACCAGCCCAAACCAGTACTCCACCTCCACCTTGCTGGCGTCTGAGTCGGACTGGAGCTCTCTGCCCTTTACCAATCCAGCCACGGGCCCATCCATCTGGCCCATCAAGACTCACTCTCATTTCATCAGTCCATAAAACCTTTGAAAAATCAGTCTTGAGATATTTCTTGGCCCAGTCTTGACGTTTCAGCTTGTGTGTCTTGTTCAGTGGTGGTCGTCTTTCAGCCTTTCTTACCTTGGCCATGTCTCTGAGTATTGCACACCTTGTGCTTTTGGGCACTCCAGTGATGTTGCAGCTCTGAAATATGGCCAAACTGGTGGCAAGTGGCATCTTGGCAGCTGCACGCTTGACTTTTCTCAGTTCATGGGCAGTTATTTTGCGCCTTGGTTTTTCCACACGCTTCTTGCGACCCTGTTGACTATTTTGAATGAAACGCTTGATTGTTCGATGATCACGCTTCAGAAGCTTTGCAATTTTAAGAGTGCTGCATCCCTCTGCAAGATATCTCACTATTTTTGACTTTTCTGAGCCTGTCAAGTCCTTCTTTTGACCCATTTTGCCAAAGGAAAGGAAGTTGCCTAATAATTATGCACACCTGATATAGGGTGTTGATGTCATTAGACCACACCCCTTCTCAATACAGAGATGCATATCACCTAATATGCTTAATTGGTAGTAGGCTTTCGAGCCTATACAGCTTGGAGTAAGACAACATGCATAAAGAGGATGATGTGGTCAAAATACTCATTTGCCTAATAATTCTGCACTCCCTGTATATATATATATATATATATATATATACATATATATATATGCGAACACGTGTGTGCATGTATAATATATATGCATACCTAAATGTGGATGACACATAGCATAAGATTCTAATTAACTGTCATCCAAAGATCCCCCCCATAGCAGTGTCATGCCATCCACAGATGCCCCCATAACAGTGTTATCCACAGACACCCCCATAACAGTGCCATCCACAGATGCCCATAACAGTGTCATCCACAGATTTCCCATAACAGTGCGTCATCAACAGATCCCCCATAATAGTGTCATTCACAGACCACCATTAGTTCAAAGCCCACCAAAAGCACACCTTTTGGTTCAAAATATTTTTTTCTTATTTTCCTCCTCAAAAACCTAGGTGCGTCTTATAGGGCAAATTTTTTTACTGTAGGCCATTAGACTACAGGCCCCAAAATGTATTCATTCACCAGGCAGAAAAGAACAAGTAATTATGTGGCTGGAGATATATTAAACGGTCAATGGATATAAATTTTACTGCAGGCCAGTGGACTACAGGCCCTCAAAATTATTCATTCACCGTACAGAAAACATCAAGTGATTTTAAGCTGGAGGTATATTAGACGGTCATTGGATATCAATTTTACTGCAGGCCAGTACAAATACATGTCAAATTGTCACGGTCTGGAGTCAGGCTCGAAGGCCAGTAGCTATAGCAGCGGAGCAGATATTCACACTGGTCACCCTGGCTGATGACACGGGTTCACCTGAGGTGCGGGGTCTAAGTACTAACCGGTATTCGCCAGAGCTCCTGATGGTGGAGATGGACTTTGCTGCGTGTTAGTACCAGGTCGCGGTCCTCAGGATAGCCCCAGCAGGAGGTGAGCAAGCCGAGGTCCAGTAGCAGATATAGCAGACAGGGATCAAGCAGAAGCGTGGTTGAATAACAAGCCAAAGTCGGTAACAAATAGTGCAGGTTGGGATTAAGCAGAAGCGTAGTCGAGGAACAAGCCAAATGTCAGTAACGGATGGTAGCAGAGATACGGTCGGCAGCAGTAAGACAAGAGCAAGATATTGGCTGGTAAGGCACAATAATCTGGCAACCAGGAAGTGCAGAGACATGGCTTAAATCAGGAAGTTCATGGGAGGAGCAAGGGGTTCAAGGTTCAAGGCAAACAAGATTCAAGACGAGATCATTCAAGGAATAGTCTAAGGAACTGTCCAGCACTTCAGGTGGCTCAGCAAGTAGAGGCACCGCCAGACACAGCAGAGGTCCCAGGTTCAAGTCCAGATCCTAACAGTACTCCCGTCCTCCCAGGACATCCCCTGGATGTCTTAGGGCCAGGTTTGTGAGGAAACCTCTGGTGGAATTCCTTTGTTAATCTAGGGGCGTGAACATTCTCAGCCGGCTCCCAAGAGTTTTCTTCTGGCCCATATCCTTCCCATTGAACCAGATATTGTAATTTTTTCCGAAAGATCCTGGAGTCAAGAATTTTTTCCACCACAAATTCTTCTTCATCCTGTACTTCAACAGGTGGAGGAGGAGGATGAATTCTTCCAGAAAAAGTATTTTCATGAAACGTTTTAAGTAGCGATACATGAAAAACAGGGTGAATCCTCATATTGTCGGGAAGTTTTAGGCGAAAAGTGACCGGGTTGATTTGAGAAGAAATCTCAAAAGGTCCCACAAACTTTTGACCCAACTTAGCACATGGAACCTGAACCTTCAAATTTTTGGTAGATAACCAAACTTTGTCACCTACTTGAAAGGTGGGGATTGATCTCTGATGTCTGTCAGCAGCTTTCTTGTAATATTCCTGAGCCTCCTTCAATGTGTCCGTCAATTTCTCCTGGATCTCCTGTAATGAAGTTAATCTGTCTGTAACAGCAGGAATTGGAGTTGAAATAGGTAGCCCTGGAATAAAAACTGGATGATACCCAGTGTTTAGGAAAAAGGGGCTTTGGGAAGTGGAGCTATGTTTAGAGTTATTGTAAGCAAACTCTGCCGTAGGAAGGTAGTCCACCCAATCATCCTGAAGATAACTCACAAAGCATCGAAGGTATTGCTCCAAGGTTTGATTGGTCCTCTCGGTCTGACCATTAGACTGTGGATGAAAGGCTGAGGACAGATTAATTGTTACACCCAACGCTGAGCAAAAACTTCTCCAAAATTTAGAGGTAAACTGTACTCCTCTGTCAGACACCACATCATCAGGAATTCCATGTAGTTTAAAAACTTCCCGGACCATTACTTCTGCAGTATGTTCGGCAGAGGGTACCCCCTTAACTGGAATAAAATGAGCCATTTTAGTGAGACGGTCCACAACTACCAGGATGGTGGTCATCCCTTTAGAAAGGGGAAGGTCAACCACAAAGTCCATCGAAATTGACCCCCATGGTCTTGATGGAACAGGCAGTGGTTGAAGTAACCCCAGAGGAGACGATCGGGGTGTCTTATTGCGAGCACAGGTTCGACATGAAGCCACATAATTCTTGACATCTTTCTTGTACCCAGGCCACCAAAAGGAACATGATAAGAGTTCCTCTGTCTTAGAAACCCCAAAATGACCAGCAAGTTTAGAGTCGTGAACCAACCTGAGGGCTTCTACTCAAACTGATTCAGGTACATAGAGGCAATGTGCTTGAGTCCAAAAACCGTTGCTGTACTTGAGGTTAAAGTCTTTAGGAGGATGATTAAGAAGTGGGTCATTCTCATACCCCTTCTTGAGAAGATTAAGAAAGGTCTTAGAACTCATGGCCCCTAGAAAGTTCTTTTGAGACAGGATCGTACATTTGGAGTTGCTTTCCTGGAGAGGCCCAGACAACATCCGTGACAGGGCATCAGCCTTACCATTCCTTGACCCAGGGCGGTACGAGATAACGAAATTGAACCTCGAGAAGAATAGGGTCCAACGTGCTTGTCTAGATGACAACCTCTTGGCAGAACGAATAAATTCTAAATTTTTGTGATCCGTGAGAACGGTTACAGGGTGCTTAGCCCCTTCCAGCAGATGCCTCCACTCAGAAAATGCTTGCTTAATTGCCAGCAGCTCCTTGTTTCCAATGTCATAATTCTTCTCGGCTGGAGACATCAGTCGAGAGAAATAAGCACAAGGATGAAGCTGCATTCTTTCTCCAATTCGCTGAGAAAGAATAGCTCCCACAGCAGAATCTGAAGCATCAACTTCTACAATGAAAGGTAGTTCAGGATCTGGATGTACCAGTATTGGTGTAGTAGTGAAGAGAGTCTTTAGTTTACTAAAGGCAGCTTGTGACTCAGATGACCACAAAAAGGGTATTCCTTTCTTTGTCATCTGTGTAATTGGAGCTATTACCTTGGAGAAATTCCTTATAAATCTCCTGTAAAAGTTAGCAAATCCAACAAATCGTTGTATCTCCTTAACATTCGTAGGGACAGGCCAATCCACCACTGCTTTGATCTTATCGGGATCCATGCTTACCCCTTCAGAAGAAATTATGTAACCCAAGAACTGGATCTGACTTTGTTCAAACTCGCATTTCTCTAGTTTTATGTAAAGTTGATTCTGCCTTAGTCTCTTGAGGACAATACAGACATGCTTGCGGTGTTCTTCCAAATTATCAGAAAAAATTAGAATATCATCCAAATAGGCTATTACAAACTGATCCAGCAAATCTCGGAAAACATCATTAATAAAATGCTGAAATGTTGCGGGAGCATTGCACAGTCCAAAGGGCATGACCAAAGACTCAAAATGTCCATATCTGGTTCTGAAAGCAGTTTTCCATTCATCTCCAGGACGAATGCGGACAAGGTTGTATGCCCCCCGTAAATCTAATTTGGTAAAGAGCTTGGCGGAGCGGAGTCTCTCGAGCATTTCTGGAATCAGTGGAAGTGGATAGCGATTTTTAATTGTGATCCTGTTTAAATCTCTGTAGTCGATACACGGACGCAGGGTTGAGTCCTTTTTCTCCACGAAGAACAAGGCTGCCCCAGCAGGAGAGGTTGAGTGTCTGATAAAACCCTTCTCCAGATTCTCATTAAGCCACTCCCGGAGCACCTTCAGCTCAGGTTCTGATAAAGAAAAAAGGCGACCAAAGGGTATTTCTGCCCCTGGAAGCAATTCAATGGGGCAATCATACGAGCGATGAGGAGGCAGCTGATCGGCGTTCTTTTTATCACAAACGTCACAAAACTCAAGATATTGTGGAGGTAGCTTGTCATATGACTGGGTAGTTACCATAACTGCTTGTGAATCCAGGGTTGGTGGAGGGCTTATTTGATAAGATTCCCTGCAATGTTTTTTGCAATGGTCAGAGGTAAAACTTAAAGAACGTGTTTCCCAGTTGATGGAGGGATTATGGATAGAGAACCAAGGAATGCCCAGGATGATAGGGAACTTGGGTGATGTGATCAGCTGAAAACTGATAGTCTCCTGATGGTCAGTCTCAATTAGGAGTTTAAGTGAAACAGTCTCATGGGTAACAGGTCCTGAAGATAAGGGTGAGCCATCCACAGTTTCCATATCAACAGGGGTGAGTTTATTTCTTATTTGAATGTTATGATTTTGGGCAAATTCAATGTCCATGAAGTTTCCCCCGGCCCCTGAGTCCAGCATAGCAGAACAAGGTATTTCACCATCTTCAACGATAAGCTTTATAGGGATGATAAAATGAGTTGATAAAGAATGAACTTTATTTGCTTCCTGAATCAAAGGAGAGACAGACTGAGAAATTGAGTTTATTTGTTCAGATACAACATCAGTTGCCGCAATTGTTCTTCTAAATTTATTGGGACAATTAATTGCGTAGTGTCCAGCGTTTCCACAATAAAGACATAAGTTCTCTGAACGTCGTCTTTCTTTCTCCTGAGTAGTAATAGATCTTTTAATAGCATCCACCTGCATAGGTTCAGCACTGTCAGAATCTGGAAGAACTCTTGGACCCTTAGGAGTAAACTGGCTAGTAGAAAAACGCATGTCACCATTACTGCCTAGGATGCCCAGTCTCTCTTTTCTCCTTTCAGTAAGCCTCTGATCAATTCGAATACATAATTTAATAAAAGCCTCAAGGTCTTCAGGACTTTCTACTCTGGCTAGCTCATCTTTTACTTGTTCAGAGAGTCCTTGACGGAACTGACTCTTTTGTGCTGCTGGATTCCAATTGGTATCTGAGATCCAACGTCGGAATTCTGTGGTGTACTCTGCAACTGAGCGTCTGCCCTGCCTTAACCCCTTAGTGACCAAGCCTGTTTGGGCCTTTATGACCAAGCGTTTTTCTTCCTTTTTTCATCGTCGCCTTCCAAGAGCTATAACTTTTTTTATTTTTTCGTCTATATAGCTTTATGAGGGCTTGTTTTTTACGGGACAAGTTGTAGTTTTTAATGGAACCATTTTTGGGTACACATAACTTTCTGATTAACTTTTATTAACTCTTTCTGGGAGGGAGATGGGGGAAAATAGCAATACTGCCACTGCGTTTTTACATTATAAATTTTACGGCGTTCATTTTTCGGTACAAATAACATAATATCTTTATTCTCTGGGTCAGTACGATTACAGTGATACTAAATACTTATAATTTTTTTTACGTTTTACTACTTTTTTTTCCAATAAAACCCCTTTTATTAACCAAAAAAATGATTTTGCATTGCCACTTCACAAGACCCATAACTTTTTTTTTATTTTTCTATGGAGTTGTGTGAGGGCTTGATTTTTGAGGGACAACTTGTATTTTTCATTGGTATCATTTTGGAGTAAATGGCGCTTTTTGATCGCTTGTTATTATGTTTTTTTCGGTGGAAACTAAGAATAAATTAGAAATTCTTTATTTTTTTTATTTTTATTTTTTACGGCGTTCACCATAGGGGATAATTTATGTAATATTTATGTAGTCCCGGTCGTTACGGACGCGGCAATACCAAACATATGGGGGATATTTTCTTTTTGCAATTTTTTTCATTGAAAAGCATATTTTCAATGAAAAAAAAAGCATATTTTTTTATTTTATGGAATTTTTTTTATTTAATAAATGTGTATTTATTTATTTATTTTTTTACTACTTAAAAGTCCCACAAGGGGACTATAATATACAGTATTTTGATTGCTTTTAAAATGTAATGCATTATCTCTATAAGGCATTACATTTCAATAGCATTTCAATAGCGATGCTATTCAAACCTTGACCAGCAGGTGGCGCCAGAGAGGCACGGCCTGCTGGAAATAACTGAAGACAGGCTCGGGGCCCTGATCGGAAGTGAGGTAAGCTTCCGAACACATCAGCACCCCGCGATCTTATTTTCGGGGTGCTGATGGGAGACAGAGGGAGTCCGCTCCCTCTGTCACCACTTTACATGCAGCGGGCGCCATTGCGCCCGGCATGTAAAGGGTTAAACAGCCCGGATCGGCACTCCTGCCGGTCCGGGCTGTTAGAGCAGGGTCCCGGCTCTCATGTGAGAGCCGGGTCCGTGCTCCCCACTGCACGGGGGAGCCGTGCAGCACTTAGACCGGGCCGCCGTAAAAACGCGGCAGCCCAGCCTAAGGCCCCTTAGTGACCGCCGTAAAAACACGTATGGGTGGTCACTAAGGGGTTAATTTGTGTAATTTTGCCTCAGCAGTAGCGCAGCGGTTAGGATCATCGAAACCTTGATTCATAGCAGCCACAAAATTATTGAAATTATCCAGGATGACATCATCTTTCTCCACATAAGGGGAGGCCCAGGCTAAGGCTTCCTCAGTCAGGAGATTAATAATAAACAGCACCCTTTTCCTGTCAGAAGTAAATGCAGCTGGTTGCATCTGAAAGTATATACGACACTGATTAAGGAAACCTCTGTAATGGTGACGGTCTCCATTAAACTTGAGTGGTAGGGGCATTCGTGCATTAGTATCTACAGCAGCAGTGTCACGGGAACGAAAGTCCCGCAATTGTCTATGCAGATCAAGGATGTCCTCTTGTAGCCCTTTCACTTCAATTTGTAAATCAGCAAACTTCTCCTGGTAGTTAACACCAAATGCCTGCAACTCAGAGATTTGTACCCTGAGAGGAGCCACAGCAGCTGCTACAGCGGCCTCCATGTTTTGGGCCAGATTATTCTGTCACGGTCTGGAGTCAGGCTCGGAGGCCAGTAGCTATAGCAGCGGAGCAGATATTCACACTGGTCACCCTGGCTGATGACACGGGTTCACCTGAGGTGCGGGGTCTAAGTACTAACCGGTATTCGCCAGAGCTCCTGATGGTGGAGATGGACTTTGCTGCGTGTTAGTACCAGGTCGCGGTCCTCAGGATAGCCCCAGCAGGAGGTGAGCAAGCCGAGGTCCAGTAGCAGATATAGCAGACAGGGATCAAGCAGAAGCGTGGTTGAATAACAAGCCAAAGTCGGTAACAAAAAGTGCAGGTTGGGATTAAGCAGAAGCGTAGTCGAGGAACAAGCCAAATATCAGTAACGGATGGTAGCAGAGATACGGTCGGCAGCAGTAAGACAAGAGCAAGATATTGGCTGGTAAGGCACAATAATCTGGCAACCAGGAAGTGCAGAGACATGGCTTAAATCAGGAAGTTCATGGGAGGAGCAAGGGGTTCAAGGTTCAAGGCAAACAAGATTCAAGACGAGATCATTCAAGGAATAGTCTAAGGAACTGTCCAGCACTTCAGGTGGCTCAGCAAGTAGAGGCACCGCCAGACACAGCAGAGGTCCAGATCCTAACACAAATACATATGTTTAAAAGAACTAAAAATATAAAATTGAATTAAAAACATGGCTCCAATCCCCCCTCTTGAAAAAAAAAAATAGTAAAAGGTGAAATTCAATTAAACGTGGTCATCATAGGTGTTGAATTCCTCCGAGATCCATGCCTCATTCATTTTTAGAAATGTGAGGTAGTCCACACTGTCGGGAGCTAGGCGAGTGTGCTTATCGGTCACAAACCCCCTGCTGCACTGTACGTCCTTTCGGACAGGACACTCGATGAGGGGCGAGCCAAGAGTTCCATGGCAAATTGTGCCAGGTCTGGCCACAGGTCAAACCTGCACACCCAGTAGTCAAAGGGTTCCTTGCTTCTCAGAGCGTCCACATCGGCCGTTAACCCGATGTAGTCGGACACCTGTTGGTCTAGGCATTCCCTGAGGCTGAATCCGGGGGGCAGCTGTCGATGGGTTGGCTGCAAGAATGACCAACACATCTTCAAACCGCCCTCTTCTTGCATGCGCAGTAGGATTGGTACCCGCAACTGTTTCTCTGTGGGTAGAAATTCCTCTGCCAGTGCCCGCAACAGCAGAGTGCACCATCTCTCGAAGCAAGGCCTGGAAATGCAGCATTCTGACAGCCTTCTGTGATGCTGGTAACATGTCCACCATTTTGTGTTTGTACCAGGTGTCTAAGTACATTGCCACCCAGTACTGGTCCTTGCCTTTCTTTTTATACAGGGATCCCTCTTCGAACACTGGAGCATGAAGGCCTCCATTTGCACTAAATTGGAAGCGGTGGAGCGGACTGGCTCCTGCTCATCGCCCAGGAGAATGTCGTCCTTGTTCTCCCCCCAGCCACGGACAACACCAGGGATCCCAGAAAAGTTTAAAGCCTGCTCTTCTTGCTCCTCCTCCTCCCCCCAGGCACCATCATCCTCTGACTCCTCTTCAGACCCTGCTGACTTGTCTCAGATGGAGTAGCCCCCCCCCCCGGGAATTAATTCAGCATTGCGACTTCCTCATCTTCCTGCTCCTTGACGGCTTGATCAATGACACAACGCAATGCACGCTCTAGAAAGAAGGCGGAAGATACGATGTCACTGATGGGGCCCTGGCTGCCACTGACCAGTTTGGTAATCTCAACAAATGGCTGCAGAAGTCTGCATGCGTAGCACATGAGCAGCAACTGGCACGGTGAAAAAAAAAAAAAAAGCTACCCAGAACCTGTCGCAGAGTTCGTACAAGTAGTCGTTAACTGCACGTTTCTGCTGGAGCAGCCTATCAAGCATATACAAGGTGGAGTTCCAGCTCGTCGGATGGTCACAAATCAGACGTCTGACGGACAAGTGGTGTCGCTGCTGAACGTAATCAAGGTGAGCCATGGCCGTGTAAGATCTAAAATGGCCATAGATTTTCCTGGCCTGCCTCAAGACGTCCTAGATAGTGATGGCCAGTTCACTGTGTTCGCCCACGAACACATGCGGGTTGCCATCTTAACTCACAAGTCCGGCGATGCACAGGTAAGCCCTTACCTGTGCCGCGAACCGGTCTGAAACAAATGCGGGCAACGGGAGCAGGCAGTTCCGAGAACAGCCTCCGGGGGCCTTCATCGGGATGTTCTCTGAACTGCCTGCT
Organism: Bufo gargarizans; assembly: GCF_014858855.1. Taxonomy (NCBI): domain Eukaryota; kingdom Metazoa; phylum Chordata; class Amphibia; order Anura; family Bufonidae; genus Bufo; species Bufo gargarizans. The sequence continues at coordinate 131,055,290 of NC_058087.1, read as the reverse complement.
CCCGGTGACCGCATTTGTTTCAGACCGGCTCGCGGCACAGGTAAAGGCTTACCTGTGCATCACCGGACTTGTGAATTAAGATGGCAGCCCGCATGTGTTCATGGGCGAACACTGCGAACTGGCCATCACTAGTCTTGGTCCTAGGCGAATATTGGGCTTACCGCGACTTATGCGTTGACAAAACAGGCTGCAGATGGCAACACTATTGTCAGCAGTGGACATGTTAAAAAAGGCCCACACTGCGGAGCCATGTGCCGGCGTCCTAGGAGCGCTAGATGTGACCGTGCATGGTGGTGTCACGGACGGTGTACAGGAAACAAGACAAAGCAACATGCATATATGACTCACTGGATCCAAAGCTAAGGAACCAAAAGGGAGACCCCTGCACAAGACCTGAGACTTTCCCTGGCTGCTCAGCCTATGCAAAGATCCCAGAGGTGGATGGTTGCATATCCACATACCTCGACTATATAACCCCTGAACACCCTACAATAGTGAGGGGACACGACCACCGGCTCCCTACACCAGACACGGAGGGATTCAGGGTCACCTGGGATCCAGCAAACAGAAAATAACAGATAAATGTTCAGCACTTAACTTTGTAGCAGACTGGAAAACAGGATCAGCATGCACACACACTCCAGGAAGTAGTATAAGCCGCCCAGTAATGCATTATGGGGAGGAATTTAAAGGAAAGCAATCAGTCCAACTACATGACAGCTGAGAGAAGTTAACGAGATGAGGAACTGAACAGCACAAAGAAAACTCAAGGAGGAGGTTCTGAAAGGCTTCTGTCAGAGCTTCTCAGCTGTCTGGTTGTGACAGTACCCCTCCCTCTACGAGTGGACTCCGGACACTCAGAGCCCACCTTCTCAGGATGGGACCTATGGAAAGCCCTGATGAGACGAGAGGCCTTAATGTCCATCACTGGGACCCACATCCTCTCCTCAGGACCATAACCCTCCCAATGAACAAGGTACTGAAGAGAACCGCGGACAAGACGAGAATCCACAATCCTAGAGACCTGAAATTCAAGATTCCCATCAACCATAATCGGAGGAGGAGGCAAAGGCGAGGGTACAATGGGTTGAACATAAGGTTTCAATAAGGACTTATGAAAAACATTATGGATCTTCCAAATCTGAGGAAGATCAAGACGGTAGGCAACAGGATTGATGACAGACAGGATTTTGTAAGGCCCAATAAACTTAGGACCCAACTTCCAGGAGGGAACCTTCAATTTGATATTCTTGGTAGACAACCACACCAGATCACCAACATTCAGGTCCGGACCAAGCACATGTCTCTTATCTGCCACACACTTATATCTCTCACTCATGCTCTTTAGAATATCCTGAATCTTTTGCCAAATAGATGACAAAGACGAAGAGAATCTGTCCTCATCAGGTAAGCCAGAAGACCCCTCTCCAGAGAAAGTCTCAAACTGCGGATGAAACCCATATGCACCAAAAAATTGTGACTTATCAGAGGACTCCTGACAACGGTTATTTAAAGCAAACTCAGCAAGGGACAAAAAGAACACCAATCCTCTTGATTCTCCGCCACAAAACAGCGCAGATATGTCTCCAGATTCAGATTGACGCGCTCTGTCTGGCCATTCGACTGCGGGTGGAAACCAGAAGAGAATGACAACCGAACCCCCAAGCGAGAACAGAAAGCCTTCCAGAATCTGGAAACAAACTGCGTGCCCCTATCAGAGACTATGTCTGAAGGAATACTGTGCAATTTGACAATGTGATCAATAAATGCCTGCGCCAGCGTCTTAGCATTGGGCAAACCAGGAAAAGGGATGAAATGCACCATTTTGCTAAAACGGTCCACCACCACCAGAATCACAGTCTTCCCCGAGGAACGAGGCAGGTCCGTTATAAAGTCCATGGACAGATGTGTCCAAGGACGGGAAGGAATGGGTAACGGAAGGAGAGGACCTGATGGCCGTGAATGAGGGACTTTGGCACGAGCGCAAGTCTCGCAGGCTGCCACAAAACCCTCAACCAACTTACGAAGCGCAGGCCACCAGAATCTCCGAGCGATGAGATCCAGTGTGGCTCATGCCCCCGGGTGCCCAGCAAGGACCGTATCGTGGTGTTCCTTAAAAATCTTGTGTCTTAAAGCGAGAGGCACAAACAACCTCCCAGGAGGACAAAGATCAGGAGCCTCTGACTGGGCTGCCTGCACCTCTGCCTCCAATTCAGAAAAAAGAGCAGAGACCACCACACCTTCAGCCAAAATGGGACCCGGGTCTTCAAAATTCCCGCCTCCCGGAAAACAACGTGACAGGGCATCTGCCTTCACATTCTTAACTCCAGGGCGGAACGTGACAACAAAATTAAACCTAGAAAAGAACAAAGACCATCTGGCCTGTCTCGGGTTCAGACGCTTGGCTGACTCCAAGTAGGCCAGATTTTTATGGTCAGTAAATACGGTAATAGGGTGTCTGGCTCCCTCTAGCCAATGGCGCCATTCCTCAAAAGCCAACTTGATGGCCAACAATTCCCTATCTCTCACATCGTAATTTCTCTCTGTGGAGGAGAGTTTTTTCGAGAAACAGGCACACGGTCGCCATTTGGCAGGAGAGGAACCCTGAGACAAGACCGCCCCCACACCCACCTCAGAAGCATCAACCTCAACTATGAAGGGTAAAGAAATATCAGGTTGCACCAAGATGGGAGCGGAAGCAAAACTCTCCTTGATATTAGAAAAAGCCTTACGCACCTCTACTGACCAAGAAGAAAAATCTACCCCCTTTCTGGTCATATCAGTGAGTGGTTTAACAATAGAGGAATAATTCAAAATAAACTTCCTGTAATAATTGGCAAAGCCCAAAAAACGCATCAGCGCCTTCTGATTCTCAGGAAGCTCCCACTCAAGCACAGCGCGGACCTTCTCGGGGTCCATGCGAAAACCAGAAGCGGAGAGAAGAAACCCCAGAAATTGAATTTCTGGAACCGCAAACACACATTTTTCCAGTTTCGCATATAATTTATTCTCCCGCAGGATGAGCAAGACCTGACGTAAATGTTCCTTATGAGTTTTGAAATCAGGAAAAATAAAATAAAAAATGTCATCCAAATACACTAATACAAATTTTCCCATCAAATGATAAAAAATGCTGTTCACGAAATGCTGAAAAACGGCTGGGGCATTCATCAAACCAAAAGGCATAACCAAATTCTCAAAATGGCCCTCAGGGGTATTGAAGGCCGTCTTCCATTCATCTCCCTCTCTGACCCTGACCAGGTTGTATGCCCCTCTTAGATCTAATTTGGAAAATACTTTAGCCCCAACAACCTGGCTAAACAGGTCCGGGATCAGAGGAAGCGGATAAGGGTCACGAATAGTGATACTGTTCAGCTCCCTGAAATCCAGACAAGGTCTTAAAGAACCATCTTTTTTCTTAACAAAGAAAAAAACAGCGGCAACAGGTGACTTTGAGGGTCGTATGTGTCCTTTTCTCAGACTCTCAGAGATATAAGCACGCATAGCGATCCTCTCAGGTTGGGAAAGATTGTATAAATGAGATTTAGGCAGTTTGGCGCCTGGGATGAGATTAATAGGGCAATCGTACTCCCTGTGCGGGGGCAAATCCTGAACTCCACTCTCAGAGAAGACATCCGAAAATTCAGAGAGAAAAGATGGTACAGTCTTAGTAGCAACCTCAGAAACAGATGTAGTGAGGCAATTTTCTCTGCAAAAGTCACTCCAACCATTTATTTGCCTCGCTTGCCAATCAATGGTGGGGTTATGTTTAGTGAGCCAGGGTAGCCCCAACACTAGAGGAGTAGGCAAACCGCTAAGGACGAAACATGACACATCCTCAACATGAGCATCACTCACAATTAAAGGATATTGTGAACTATGCCCTTTAATGATTTCTGAGAAAGTGGAGCGGAATCAATAGCAAAAACAGGAATATCCTTTCCCAAAGTGCGCACCTGGAAACCATGAGTTATTGCAAATTGATTATCAATGAGATTGACAGATGCTCCACTATCCACAAAAATCTCACAAAAAATGTTCTTGCTCTCTAGCGCCACCCTAGCCGGCAGGACAAAACAGGAACTACAAGCAAACGGAAAACCTTCAATTTCCGCGGAACATTTTTAAAAGATTTTTTCCTGTTTGTTTCTTTATTACTCCCAGAAAACTGCCTGAATCTCCTAGAGGGACAAATATTTGCCAAATGATTTATACCTCCGCAACAAAAACAAACCCTCCCACGCGAGCTGAATCTTCTATTGTCAGAAGCAATCAACCCCAGCTGCATGGGCTCCTGCTCAGAAGGGGCTGACAGCGACCGAGACCCCTGCGCACAGAATGAGACCGCTGCACTGTCCTGGGACTGAGTATGACAGGAAGGGGACATCTCTCCTCTCTCTCTAAGACGCCTGTCAATACGAACGGCCTGAGACATAGCAGAGTCCAAAGAAATAGGCCTCTCATGAAAGGCAAATGCATCTTTCAATCCCTCTGAAAGACCATGGCAAAATTGACTTCGGAGTGCAGCATCATTCCAACCAGTATCAGCTGCCCATCTCCGAAATTCTGAGCAGTATATTTCTGCGGATTGTTTACCCTGGCATAATAGACGTGGTCTAGACTCAGCCAGAGCAATACAATCCGGATCATCATATATCTGACCCAGGACTAAAAATAATTAATCCACTGAACGAAGAGGCCGTGCCCCCTCCGGCAGCGAAAAGGCCCAAGACTGAGCGTTACCCCTGAGCAGCAATATAATGATCCCCACCCTCCGTTCCTCATCACCAGAGGAATGGGGAAGAAGGCGAAAATGGAGTTTGCAAGCCTCTCTAAAACGCACAAAGTTCTCACTACCCCCGGAGAACGTATCCGGGAGCGAGATCTTAGGCTCAGAATAAACTCCATGAACGCAAGCTGAACCGGTCACTTGAAGCTGAGAAAAAGTCTTACGGAGATCAGCTACCTCCAATGAAAGACCCTGGAAGTGTTCAGCCAAAAGTGAAACCGGATCCATGCTTGAGACGGTTTTGGCGGCTTATAATGTCACGGACGGTGTACAGGAAACAAGACAAAGCAACATGCATATATGACTCACTGGATCCAAAGCTAAGGAACCAAAAGGGAGACCCCTGCACAAGACCTGAGACTTTCCCTGGCTGCTCAGCCTATGCAAAGATCCCAGAGGTGGATGGTTGCATATCCACGTACCTCGACTATATAACCCCTGAACACCCTACAATAGTGAGGGGACATGACCACCGGCTCCCTACACCAGACACGGAGGGAGTCAGGGTCACCTGGGATCCAGCAAACAGAAAATAACAGATAAATGTTCAGCAGTTAACTTTATAGCAGACTGGAAAACAGGATCAGCATGCACACACACTCCAGGAAGTAGTATAAGCCGCCCAGTAATGCATTATGGGGAGGAATTTAAAGGGAAGCAATCAGTCCAACTACATGACAGCTGAGAGAGGTTAACGAGATGAGGAACTGAACAGCACAAAGAAAACTCAAGGAGGAGGTTCTGAAAGGCTTCTGTCAGAGCTTCTCAGCTGTCTGGTTGTGACAGGTGGATGGCTCGCTCCAGATACATTTGCAGTTTGCTTTTTGCCTCCTGTGCACTGCAAGTTCTGCCTGCTTCTCCTACTTCTACCCCCTATCTGCTGCTCTGTCTCTCTCTTAACTCCCCTCCTCTTCCTCTCTTGTGGGAACCCACGTGACATTCATCATTGGGCTGATCTGGATACTGTCATCAGACTGCTGGGTGGTGACCGTTGCTACCTCCTCTTCCTCATCCGATGCCAAAAATGGCTGCACATCGGTAAGGTCTGGGAATAGAGCTAGAGGGGCTATGGTGGTGGGGGTGCACACAGCAGAGAGTGAGGGGGGTGCAGATACAGAGGATGAGGAGGGTGCAGAAGCGGAACGCTGAGTGAGCCACTCAATCAACTCTGGTGCGTCCTTTGACATAATCGCATGCACCTTCTCCAACTTACCACTTAGGCTCTGGCCTGGTGCACCTGCCCGACCCCTACCACCCCTGCAGAATGACCTGCCTCTTCCTTTGCCTGTCATTTTAAAAATGACTCTGTGACAAAGTCCCTATAGAAAAGCAGTATTTGTGGAAGCAGGTATATAGAACCCCTTAATGATTATTTGCTGGAACCCCTTAATCCTTTTTTTGGGGGACAACAGGTATATCACACCAGTTGCAGTTAGTTGTCCCAATAGCGTTTGTCCCTCTGTATAGCTGCGGTATCTCAGCAGAACCGCACACAACTGCTGCACAATACAAATGCACTATATAGAAAGTATATTATAGGTATATCACACCCCTGTCTCAATCAGTTTTGGGGGGCAACAGGTATATCACATCAGTTGCAATTAGTTACAACCAAATGGTCACTCTGGATTTGTTGAGATGGGAGAAACTTCCAGAGGTCATCCATCACTGCAGCACTCCACCAATCTGAGTTTTATGGCAGAGTGGCCAGACAAAATCCTCTCCTCAGTAAAAGACATAAAAGACACATGAAATCCCACCTGAAATTTGCAAAAGATAAAAGAAGCACCAAATTCTAAGCGTCATGTCTGGAGGAAACCAGACACTGCTCATCACCTGCCCAATACCATCCCTACAGTTGAGCAGGGTGCGACATCATCATGCTGTGGGGGTGTTTTTCAGCGGCTGAGACAGGGAACAGGGGTGAACTGTTCGTAGAGCCTACAGGGACGTTTTCAGTAGGCTGATGCCCAGGGGGCCGTCTTAGCCCTCCTAATGGGTGTTGTCCAGGTACATAATGATCTCCTGCTCTCAGAATTAATTAATACTTGGAGCATAAGGTATGTATGCACCTGGCCAGCAGCCAGGTGCCCTACTGAATTCGACTGTATTAATGACCTCAGTATGTTGATAGGGCAGTATTTTATGCTGCACTGTGGTATTAGCTGTTGCTGGGGCAGTATTTTGTACTGAATTATTGTATTTATGGCCCAGCAGTTTTTTTTCCAGTGCTGCTTTAAGTTCCCAGTCCGCCTCCGACAGAGAGAGTCCACAGTTGAGGAAAAGCTAAATGGAGCAAAGTACAGAAATATTCTATATATATATTTCTGCTCCAGTCAGTGGCGGATCCAGAGCCTGGTCTCAGGAGGGGCACTTCCAGATTATTTTCTGTCCGCCGCCACAAAACAATGGTGCTTATAGAACAGACTACACAGTGTCGCGGTATACTGTATATTGTGTGGCACAGAGTATGCTATATGTGTATAACAAACATTTCACATGAAAACTTACAGTTACTTGGCTTGGCCCTTGGGGATCTCGGACGCCACTTCAACACTTGGCTTGGGGGCTAGGTAGAGCTGATGTTGTGTTTTATCCTAATGAGAAAGATTTCATAATAAGAATTTGGAGAAGGGGCAGAGGGATATCAGAGGAGGGAGAGGTCGATGCTGCTACTAGGGGGTCATACCATGGGGGAGTAATAATGTCCCCCCCAGAAGAAATAATTCTCCTTATAATGTGACAGTGTAAAAATACCCCCTTGTAATGCCCCCAGTTCAGCTAATGTCCCCATAGTGCCCCCATAAGGTGCCAGTATAAAATACCCCTATATAGTGCCCCCAGAAAATGCCTCCATAGTGCTCATCTCCCCCCTTCCTCCTAGTGCCCCCATAATGTACCAGTATAAAATGCCCTAGTAGATGCCCTCAGTGTCCCCCATAATTTCATAGTATAAAATACCTTAGTTCCCCTCCGTAGATGACCCCATAGTTCCCTATAGTACCCACCATAGTGTGTCCCAGTATAAAATTCTACTGTACAGAGCCCCCCATATAAAATACCCCTTCTTTGCGGCCTCAGTAGATGCCCCTATAGTGCCCCCAATAATGTGCCAGTAAAAGGTGCCCCCAATAATGTGCCAGTAATAACAGCCCCCCCAATAATGTGCCTGTAATAACAGTCCCCAATAATGTACCAGTAATAGCCCCCCATTAATGTGCCAGTAATGACAGCCCCCCATTATGTGCCAGTAATGACAGTCCCCCATTAATGTGCCAGAAATGACAGCCACCCATTATGTGCCAGTAATGACAGCCCCCCTTTATGTGCCAGTAATGACAGCTCCCCATTATGTGCTAGTAAAAGTATTGTATATATATAAAAAAAAAATATATAAACACTTATACTTACCTCCTTGGCAGCGATACGAGAAGCAGGCCTCTTCCGGCCTGTGTCCCGCACTGTACGGCTCAGGCGGCGGCAGCCTATCAGAGGAAGGGAAAGGGACACACCTCTCCCTCCCCTGCCTCAGCACCGGCATCTGTATTGCTGTCCTGAGGACAGCGATACAGATGACTATGGAGATGAGCGCTTACACAAAGTGCTCATCTCCCTGTGCCCCGCCGCCGTCACCACAGCCCCCCCACTTCTGAGCAGCTAGGGGGGGGGCAATTGCCCTGTTGCCCCCTCCCTGGATCCACCAGTGGCTCCAGTGTGCTCTGGACCTCAAACTGGGCCAAAAGATCAACTTCCAACAAGACAATGACCCTAAGCACACAGTCAAGACAACACCGGAGTGGCATAGGTGTCCTTGAGTGGCCCAACCAGAGCCCAATCAAACATCTCAGGAGAGGACTGAAAATGGCTGTCAACCTATGGTCCCCACCCAACAGAGCCTGAGAGGATCTGCAGAGAAAAATGCTTAAACATTTTCTCTTGACTTTACTTTTCAAATACACTGCAAATACATTTGTGAAATTGTATTAAAAGTAGTGCAAAGGAAAAGTGGAGCCATTACTCATAGCAACTAAAGTCTATGACTAATTTTTCAGAGATATTTTGGAAAATGAAAACTCAAATTTGATTCATTGCTATAGGCTTCTGTTATAATAAGCATTACTTTTGGTAAATTACCCTTATAGTGTGAACCACTGACGTGTAGTGTATGACATGTACATTGCTTTAATATTGAAGCAATGAAAAAATCTTTTTAAAAACTAAAGATCATTTCTGTAAGTGAATACATTCTGTTGCACATCTGCACTGATCCCTAGTTCCATCAGACCATCTGTGTAAGACACTTGGGGTCATCTACTGTAACCCCTATGCCTGAAACTGTTGTAAAAAAGTCACAAACCCCGCGTGTGAAACTTTTAAATGCTTTTGCACCTAAACTTGTGGCATTTTAGTGGCTACCATCTGGAGTAGATTTCAATCTAGGCCTACAAACTGCAGGAGGATGCACCTAATTTATGTGGAGGTCTCTGCTTTGTCATATTTTAAGCACATCCTCCAGCGACGCAGGGGTCTTTGAGAAATAATTATATACAAAGTGTACGTCAATTTATTATTTACTTGGTGCATACTTATATCATTAACACTCATTTTCCATTCATTCAGTGATTTTATTGTAATGAAAGATCAAGAATAGAGTTGAGCGAACACCTGGATGTTCGGGTTCGAGAAGTTCGGCCGAACATCCCGGAAATGTTCGGGTTCGGGATCCGAACCCGATCCGAACTTCGTCCCGAACCCGAACCCCATTGAAGTCAATGGGGACCCGAACTTTTCGGCACTAAAAAGGCTGTAAAACAGCCCAGGAAAGAGCTAGAGGGCTGCAAAAGGCAGCAACATGTAGGTAAATCCCCTGCAAACAAATGTGGATAGGGAAATGAATTAAAATAAAAATTAAATAAATAAAAATTAACCAAAATCAATTGGAGAGAGGTTCCATAGCAGAGAATCTGGCTTCCCGTCACCCACCACTGGAACAGTCCATTCTCAGATATTTAGGCCCCGGCACCCAGGCAGAGGAGAGAGGTCCCGTAACAGAGAATCTGTCTTCATGTCAGCAGAGAATTAGTCTGCATGTCATAGCAGAGAATGAGGCTTCACGTCAGCCACCACTGCAACAGTCCATTGGCATATATTTAGGCCCAGCACCCAGGCAGAGGAGGGAGGTCCCGTAACAGACAATCTGTCTTCATGTCAGCAGAGAATTAGTCTGCATGTCATAGCAGAGAATGAGGCTTCACGTCAGCCACCACTGCAACAGTCCATTGGCATATATTTAGGCCCAGCACACACACAGGCAGAGGAGAGAGGTCCCGTAACAGAGAATCTGGCTTCATGTCAGCAGAGAATCAGTCTGCATGTCATAGCAGAGAATGAGGCTTCACGTCAGCCACCACTGCAACAGTCCATTGGCATATATTTAGGCCCAGCACCCAGGCAGAGGAGGGAGGTCCCGTAACAGAGAATCTGTCTTCATGTCAGCAGAGAATTAGTCTGCATGTCATAGCAGAGAATGAGGCTTCACGTCAGCCACCACTGCAACAGTCCATTGGCATATATTTAGGCCCAGCACCCAGGCAGAGGAGGGAGGTCCCGTAACAGAGAATCTGTCTTCATGTCAGCAGAGAATTAGTCTGCATGTCATAGCAGAGAATGAGGCTTCACGTCAGCCACCACTGGAACAGTCCATTCTCAGATATTTAGGCCCCGGCACCCAGGCAGAGGAGAGAGGTCCCGTAACAGAGAATCTGTCTTCATGTCAGCAGAGAATTAGTCTGCATGTCATAGCAGAGAATGAGGCTTCACGTCAGCCACCACTGCAACAGTCCATTGGCATATATTTAGGCCCAGCACCCAGGCAGAGGAGAGAGGTCCCGTAACAGACAATCTGGCTTCATGTCAGCAGAGAATCAGTCTTCATATCATAGCAGAGAATCAGGCTTCACGTCACCCACCACTGTAAGAGTCAATTTTCATAAATTTAGGCCCAGAACCCAGGCAGAGGAGAAAGGTCCCGTAACAGACAATCTGGCTTCATGTCAGCAGAGAATCAGTCTTCATATCATAGCAGAGAATCAGGCTTCACGTCACCCACCACTGTAAGAGTCAATTTTCATAAATTTAGGCCCAGAACCCAGGCAGAGGAGAAAGGTCCCGTAACAGACAATCTGGCTTCATGTCAGCAGAGAATCAGTCTTCATATCATAGCAGAGAATCAGGCTTCACGTCACCCACCACTGTAAGAGTCAATTTTCATAAATTTAGGCCCAGAACCCAGGTAGAGGAGAAAGGTCCCGTAACAGACAATCTGGCTTCATGACAGCAGAGAATCAGTCTGCATGTCATAGCAGAGAATCAGGCTTCACGTCAGCCACCACTGCAACAGTCCATTGTCATAAATTTAGGCCCAGCACCCAGGCAGAGGAGAGAGGTCCCGTAACAGACAATCTGGCTTCATGTCAGCAGAGAATTAGTCTGCATGTCATAGCAGAGAATCAGGCTTCATGTCAGCCACCACTGCAACAGTCCATTGGCATATATTTAGGCCTAGCACACAGGCAGAGGAGAGGTTCATTCAACTTTGGGTAGCATCGCAATATAATGGTAAAATGAAAATAAAAATAGGATTGAATGAGGAAGTGCCCTGGAGTCCAATAATATATGGTTATGGGGAGGTAGTTAATGTCTAATCTGGACAAGGGACGGACAGGTCCTGTGGGATCCATGCCTGGTTCATTTTTATGAACGTCAGCTTGTCCACATTGGCTGTAGACAGGCGGCTGCGTTTGTCTGTAATGACGCCCCCTGCCGTGCTGAATACACGTTCAGACAAAACGCTGGCTGCCGGGCAGGCCAGCACCTCCAAGGCATAAAAGGCTAGCTCTGGCCACGTGGACAATTTAGAGACCCAGAAGTTGAATGGGGCCGAACCATCAGTCAGTACGTGGAGGGGTGTGCACACGTACTGTTCCACCATGTTAGTGAAATGTTGCCTCCTGCTAACACGTTGCGTATCAGGTGGTGGTGCAGTTAGCTGTGGCGTGTTGACAAAAGTTTTCCACATCTCTGCCATGCTAACCCTGCCCTCAGAGGAGCTGGCCGTGACACAGCTGCCTTGGCGACCTCTTGCTCCTCCTCTGCCTTGGCCTTGGGCTTCCACTTGTTCCCCTGTGACATTTGGGAATGCTCTCAGTAGCGCGTCTACCAACGTGCGCTTGTACTCGCGCATCTTCCTATCACGCTCCAGTGCAGGAAGTAAGGTGGGCACATTGTCTTTGTAGCGTGGATCCAGCAGGGTGGCAACCCAGTAGTCCGCACAGGTTAAAATGTGGGCAACTCTGCTGTCGTTGCGCAGGCACTGCAGCATGTAGTCGCTCATGTGTGCCAGGCTGCCCAGGGGTAAGGACAAGCTGTCCTCTGTGGGAGGCGTATCGTCATCGTCCTGCCTTTCCCCCCAGCCACGCACCAGTGATGGACCCGAGCTGCGTTGGGTGCCACCCCGCTGTGACCATGCTTCATCCTCATCCTCCTCCACCTCCTCCTCATCCTCGTCCTCCTCGTCCTCCAGTAGTGGGCCCTGGCTGGCCACATTTGTACCTGGCCTCTGCTGTTGCAAAAAACCTCCCTCTGAGTCACTTCGAAGAGACTGGCCTGAAAGTGCTAAAAATGACCCCTCTTCCTCATCCTCCTCCTCCTCCTCCTGGGCCACCTCCTGTTCCATCATCGCCCTAAGTGTTTTCTCAAGGAGACATAGAAGTGGTATTGTAACGCTGATAACGGTGTCATCGCCACTGGCCATGTTGGTGGAGTACTCGAAACAGCGCAACAGGGCACACAGGTCTCGCATGGAGGCCCAGTCATTGGTGGTGAAGTGGTGCTGTTCTGTAGTGCGACTGACCCGTGCGTGCTGCAGCTGAAACTCCACTATGGCCTGCTGCTGCTCGCACAGTCTGTCCAGCATGTGCAAGGTGGAGTTCCACCTGGTGGGCACGTCGCATATGAGGCGGTGAGCGGGAAGGCCGAAGTTACGCTGTAGCGCAGACAGGCGAGCAGCAGCAGGATGTGAACGCCGGAAGCGCGAACAGACGGCCCGCACTTTATGCAGCAGCTCTGACATGTCGGGGTAGTTGTGAATGAACTTCTGCACCACCAAATTCAGCACATGCGCCAAGCAAGGGATGTGCGTCAAATTGGCTAGTCCCAGAGCTGCAACGAGATTTCGCCCATTATCACACACCACCAGGCCGGGCTTGAGGCTCACCGGCAGCAACCACTCGTCGGTCTGTTGTTCTATACCCCGCCACAACTCCTGTGCGGTGTGGGGCCTGTCCCCCAAACATATGAGTTTCAGAATGGCCTGCTGACGTTTACCCCGGGCTGTGCTGAAGTTGGTGGTGAAGGTGTGTGGCTGACTGGATGAGCAGGTGGAAGAAGAGGAGGAGGAAGCCGAGAAGGAGGAGGTGGCAACAGGAGGCAAAGAATGTTGCCCTGCGATCCTTGGCGGCGGAAGGACGTGCGCCAAACAGCTCTCCGCCTGGGGCCCAGCTGCCACTACATTTACCCAGTGTGCAGTTAGGGAGATATAGCGTCCCTGGCCGTGCTTACTGGTCCACGTATCTGTGGTTAGGTGGACCTTGCCACAGATGGCGTTGCGCAGTGCACACTTGATTTTATCGGATACTTGGTTGTGCAGGGAAGGCACGGCTCTCTTGGAGAAGTAGTGCCGGCTGGGAACAACATACTGTGGGACAGCAAGCGACATGAGCTGTTTGAAGCTGTCTGTGTCCACCAGCCTAAATGACAGCATTTCATAGGCCAGTAGTTTAGAAATGCTGGCATTCAGGGCCAGGGATCGAGGGTGGCTAGGTGGGAATTTACGCTTTCTATCAAATGTTTGTGAGATGGAGAGCTGAACGCTGGCGTGTGACATGGTTGAGACGCTTGGTGACGGAGGTGGTGGTGGTGTTGGTGGTACATCCCCTGTTTGCTGGGCGGCAGGTGCCAACGTTCCTCCAGAGGCGGAGGAAGAGGCCGAGGCGGCAGCAGCAGAATAGGCCGAGGCGGCAGCAGCAGAAGAGGTAGCAGGGGGAGCCTGAGTGACTTCCTTGGTTTTAAGGTGTTTACTCCACTGCAGTTCATGCTTTGCATGCAGGTGCCTGGTCATGCAGGTTGTGCTCAGGTTCAGAACGTTAATGCCTCGCTTCAGGCTCTGATGGCACAGCGTGCAAACCACTCGGGTCTTGTCGTCAGCACATTGTTTGAAGAAGTGCCATGCCAGGGAACTCCTTGAAGCTGCCTTTGGGGTGCTCGGTCCCAGATGGCGGCGGTCAGTAGCAGGCGGAGTCTCTTGGCGGCGGGTGTTCTGCTTTTGCCCACTGCTCCCTCTTTTGCTACGCTGTTGGCTCGGTCTCACCACTGCCTCTTCCTCCGAACTGTGAAAGTCAGTGGCACGACCTTCATTCCATGTGGGGTCTAGGACCTCATCGTCCCCTGCATCGTCTTCCACCCAGTCTTGATCCCTGACCTCCTGTTCAGTCTGCACACTGCAGAAAGACGCAGCAGTTGGCACCTGTGTTTCGTCATCATCAGAGACATGCTGAGGTGGTATTCCCATGTCCTCATCATCAGGAAACATAAGTGGTTGTGCGTCAGTGCATTCTATGTCTTTCACCGCTGGGGAAGGGCTAGGTGGATGCCCTTGGGAAACCCTGCCAGCGGAGTCTTCAAACAGCATAAGAGACTGCTGCATAACTTGAGGCTGAGACAGTTTCCCTGGTATGCATGGGGGTGATGTGACAGACTGATGGGGTTGGTTTTCAGGCGCCATCTGTGCGCTTTCTGCAGAAGACTGGGTGGGAGATAATGTGAACGTGCTGGATCCACTGTCGGCCACCCAATTGACTAATGCCTGTACCTGCTCAGGCCTTACCATCCTTAGAACGGCATTGGGCCCCACCATATATCGCTGTAAATTCTGGCGGCTACTGGGACCTGAGGTAGTTGGTACACTAGGACGTGTGGATGTGGCAGAACGGCCACGTCCTCTCCCAGCACCAGAGGGTCCACTAACACCACCACGACCATGTCCACGTCCGCGTCCCTTACTAGATGTTTTTCTCATTGTTATGGTTCACCACAACAACAAATATATTATTTGGCCCAATGTATTGTATTCAAATTCAGCGGGATATAAATTTGAGGCCTAGTATTTAGGCGCTGGGTGACCGGTATGGATTTAGTGACAGAATTAGACTTGGAAATGCACAGAAGCGTGTGTGTGTGAAGTTATTCTGAATGACCCAATGTGCACCTTGAATATTATATACCCTTTTAGGGATAGATTTCAAATAGCTCTGATATAGCAGAAACCACTAAATTATGAAATTGCTAAATTGGGAATTGTACTTCAACCCAGAACAAAAAATGTGCTTTGACGGACACTAAATATCTTGCCCAGCAACAACAGTACAACGGTGGGTAACGAGAGATTTAGAGGGAATTAAATTTGAGGCCTAGTATTTAGGCGCTGGGTCACCGGTATGGATTTAGTGACAGAATTAGACTTGGAAATACACAGTAGCGGGTGTGTGTGAAGTTATTCTGAATGACCCTATGTGCACCTTCAATATTATATACCCTTTTAGGGATAGATTTCAAATAGCTCTGATATAGCAGAAACCACTAAATTATGAAATTGCTAAATTGGGAATTGTACTTCAACCCAGAACAAAAAATGTGCTTTGACGGACACTAAATATCTTGCCCAGCAACAACAGTACAGCGGTGGGTAACGAGAGATTTAGAGGGAATTAAATTTGAGGCCTAGTATTTAGGCGCTGGGTCACCGGTATGGATTTAGTGACAGAATTAGACTTGGAAATGCACAGAAGCGTGTGTGTGAAGTTATTCTGAATGACCCAATGTGCACCTTCAATATTATATACCCTTTTTGGGATAGATTTCAAATAGCTCTGATATAGCAGGAACCACTAAATTATGAAATTGCTAAATTGGGAATTGTACTTCAACCCAGAACAAAAAATGTGCTTTGACGGACACTAAATATCTTGCCCAGCAACAACAGTACAGCGGTGGGTAACGAGAGATTTAGAGGGATTAAATTTGAGGCCTAGTATTTAGGCGCTGGGTCACCGGTATGGATTTAGTGACAGAATTAGACTTGGAAATACACAGTAGCGGGTGTGTGTGAAGTTATTCTGAATGACCCTATGTGCACCTTCAATATTATATACCCTTTTTAGGGATAGATTTCAAATAGCTCTGATATAGCAGGAACCACTAAATTATGAAATTGCTAAATTGGGAATTGTACTTCAACCCAGAACAAAAAATGTGCTTTGACGGACACTAAATAACTTTCCCAGCTACAACAGGACAACGGTAACGAGAGATTTAGAGGGATTTAAATTTGAGGCCTAGTATTTAGGCGCTGGGTGACAGGTATGGGTTTAGTGACAGAATTAGACTTGGAAATACACAGTAGCGGGTGTGTGTGAAGTTATTCTGAATGACCCTATGTGCACCTTCAATATTATATACCCTTTTTGGGATAGATTTCAAATAGCTCTGATATAGCAGAAACCACTAAATTATGAAATTGCTAAATTGGGAATTGTACTTCAACCCAGAACAAAAAATGTGCTTTGACGGACACTAAATATCTTGCCCAGCAACAACAGTACAGCGGTGGGTAACGAGAGATTTAGAGGGAATTAAATTTGAGGCCTAGTATTTAGGCGCTGGGTCACCGGTATGGATTTAGTGACAGAATTAGACTTGGAAATGCACAGAAGCGGTGTGTGTGAAGTTATTCTGAATGACCCAATGTGCACCTTCAATATTATATACCCTTTTAGGGATAGATTTCAAATAGCTCTGATATAGCAGGAACCACTAAATTATGAAATTGCTAAATTGGGAATTGTACTTCAACCCAGAACAAAAAATGTGCTTTGACGGACACTAAATATCTTGCCCAGCAACAACAGTACAGCGGTGGGTAACGAGAGATTTAGAGGGAATTAAATTTGAGGCCTAGTATTTAGGCGCTGGGTCACCGGTATGGATTTAGTGACAGAATTAGACTTGGAAATACACAGTAGCGGGTGTGTGTGAAGTTATTCTGAATGACCCTATGTGCACCTTCAATATTATATACCCTTTTTGGGATAGATTTCAAATAGCTCTGATATAGCAGGAACCACTAAATTATGAAATTGCTAAATTGGGAATTGTACTTCAACCCAGAACAAAAAATGTGCTTTGACGGGCACTAAATAACTTTCCCAGCTACAACAGGACAACGGTAACGAGAGATTTAGAGGGATTTAAATTTGAGGCCTAGTATTTAGGCGCTGGGTGACAGGTATGGGTTTAGTGACAGAATTAGACTTGGAAATACACAGTAGCGGGTGTGTGTGAAGTTATTCTGAATGACCCTATGTGCACCTTCAATATTATATACCCTTTTTGGGATAGATTTCAAATAGCTCTGATATAGCAGAAACCACTAAATTATGAAATTGCTAAATTGGGAATTGTACTTCAACCCAGAACAAAAAATGTGCTTTGACGGACACTAAATATCTTGCCCAGCAACAACAGTACAGCGGTGGGTAACGAGAGATTTAGAGGGAATTAAATTTGAGGCCTAGTATTTAGGCGCTGGGTCACCGGTATGGATTTAGTGACAGAATTAGACTTGGAAATACACAGTAGCGGGTGTGTGTGAAGTTATTCTGAATGACCCTATGTGCACCTTCAATATTATATACCCTTTTTGGGATAGATTTCAAATAGCTCTGATATAGCAGGAACCACTAAATTATGAAATTGCTAAATTGGGAATTGTACTTCAACCCAGAACAAAAAATGTGCTTTGACGGGCACTAAATAACTTTCCCAGCTACAACAGGACAACGGTAACGAGAGATTTAGAGGGATTTAAATTTGAGGCCTAGTATTTAGGCGCTGGGTGACAGGTATGGGTTTAGTGACAGAATTAGACTTGGAAATACACAGTAGCGGGTGTGTGTGAAGTTATTCTGAATGACCCTATGTGCACCTTCAATATTATATACCCTTTTTGGGATAGATTTCAAATAGCTCTGATATAGCAGAAACCACTAAATTATGAAATTGCTAAATTGGGAATTGTACTTCAACCCAGAACAAAAAATGTGCTTTGACGGACACTAAATATCTTGCCCAGCAACAACAGTACAGCGGTGGGTAACGAGAGATTTAGAGGGAATTAAATTTGAGGCCTAGTATTTAGGCGCTGGGTCACCGGTATGGATTTAGTGACAGAATTAGACTTGGAAATACACAGTAGCGGGTGTGTGTGAAGTTACTCTGAATGACCCTATGTGCACCTTCAATATTATATACCCTTTTTGGGATAGATTTCAAATAGCTCTGATATAGCAGGAACCACTAAATTATGAAATTGCTAAATTGGGAATTGTATTTCAACCCAGAACAAGAAATGTGCTTGAACGGACACTAAATAACTCGCCCAGCTACAGCACTAGGGACAGATTTAGCTGGATATAAATTTGAGGCCTAGTATTTAGGCGCTGGGTGACCGGTATGGATTTAGTGACAGAATTAGACTGGGATATGGCCAAAAAATGAACAGACTATTGCTGGTTAAATGCACTTGGTGTGACAGCTTCACCCTGATGTAGGCTTTAGCCAAAAAACAACCACACCATTGAGGGTTAAATGCACTTGGTCGCAGCTTGTGCTGGCGCACCACAAGACACAAAATGGCCGCCGATCACCCCAGAAAAATGAGACTGACAAACGGTCTGTGCAGCCTAAAAACAGTGAGCAATTGAGGATCAGCAGCTCAATGATCCACAGCTGCAGATCGATCAGTTAATCAAGTCCTTTGGAGGAGTTAATCTGCCTAATCTCGCCCTACTGTCGCAGCCGCAACCTCTCCCTACGCTAATCAGAGCAGAGTGACGGGCGGCGCTATGTGACTCCAGCTTAAATAGAGGCTGGGTCACATGGTGCTCTGGCCAATCACAGCCATGCCAATAGTAGGCATGGCTGTGATGGCCTCTTGGGGCAAGTAGTATGACGCTTGTTGATTGGCTGCTTTGCAGCCTTTCAAAAAGCGCCAAGAAAGCGTCACAAAAGCGCGAAGAAAGCGACGAACACCGAACCCGAACCCGGACTTTTACGAAAATGTCCGGGTTCGGGTCCGTGTCACGGACACCCCAAAATTCGGTACGAACCCGAACTATACAGTTCGAGTTCGCTCATCCCTAATCAAGAACACAAAGCTTGGATTGCCTTATTTTTTAAATTGCATTTTATTTTACAGCCTTCAAGCTACTTTACACATGGATGGTACGAATGTCATAAACAGTAACTTAGAAATAGCCTTGGCTCAGGGCAGCCACCAGGACATTGATGAACTTCTCCCAGGCAGCTTGGACCTGAGGAGTGAATGCAGATCCAAACTTGGAGGCCAAGACGATGACCAAAACTTCTCCCAGACGCTGCAGATAAAGGAAAATATTTGTCAAAATTTTATTTTAAGCCAATTTATAGCATGACAGTTATGTTTCACATAGTATAACATTTTAATATTTACATTGATAGATGATTGATTGTTTAGTCTTTATTCACACGTCTATATCCGTTTTTCAGGTGCAAAAATTCTAGCAGTTTTGCATTTGAATTTTGCATCTGCCAAGGTCCATGTTTTTCATGGATCCACTGATCAGAATGGCCACATTAGGGGAGATTTATCATCTCCCTTGTGTCTGAAAAGTGCAGTTAAAAAGTCGTAAACAATGTATTTGTGCCTTTTTAACTGCAGCTTTTTAACAAATAGCCGCATCCCCTGGTTATCCCAAAAAGAGATGCAGCAAGGGCGATAAGGGAACGTGGCCAACTAAAATGACATATTTATCTTCCTTTACTGCAAGCTGCCATATATTTCTGTTTTGTCTCTCTGACTGCTGGCGGATGCACCTAATTTATGACAAGGCACATACCCCATGATAAACTAGGTGCATCCTCCAGCGGTGTCCAAAAACTGACTAAAGTAATGCATGACATTTGAATACACATATAGGATGCAATGGATCTCATGCACGGAAAACTCAGCACACAGATGTTAATCACTGACTTGTGAATAAGATGTTAAGAGATTCATTATTTCTTCATTAATTTTTTGTCTCCATGGAAATTTCAATATAATATGGAACTACAAATATAGATAAATGTGAGTAGGAACTGATTGTAGAAAATTAATTACCTTGAAGTTCTCAGGGTCTACATGGAGCTCCTGGGCATGGGACTTGCTGAGGTCATGCAGGTAATGTTTCACATCATCAATGTGTTGGATGGAATTGCCAACAGCTGTGAGCACCTTCTTGCCATGAGCCTTCACCTTGGCGTTGCCAGAGATGGCGGTGACGTTGGAGAGGTTTCCAAAGCTGCTGAAGTATCTCTGGGTCCAGGGGTACACGACCAGCAGCCTAAAGTTCATAAGAAGAATCAACACTTTACATCAGATTCATATAATTTAGGCAGAATGTAATAGAATAGAAAACCATGGAAAATACATGTATGGTAACTTCTCTAAATGAAATATTGGTTATGTATAAGTTTAGCTAACCTAAACAGAAATAGCGACATTTTAGCTGATAAAATGGATAATGAGGAATGTGTGAAAAACTGTACTCCTCAGACTACCTGGAAGTAAAGGTTTCTATACCTGTTCCCTAATATACTGATATATACCTTGATGAATTGTTAGTGGGTGATACAATGACAACTACAACTTTCATATAAAAGAATATTAAACACATACATGATTATATGATTTAAAATATATGGATCTGTATTACCTGGTCAGAGCATCATGGCCGTCCTGTTCAACGATTGACCTTGCTCCATGTGGAGGTGATGGCGGCTTTCTCTTCAGCAGTCCAATGAACCATGATGACTGTCTAGTGCTATTGTACACTGGAAATGACAATGAAGCCATACCATAGATCTTCCTTTTTAAGAGTATTTCTCAAGGTCCACCCTTCCCCATTACTGCTGTGTCATACTTGTTCCTTAGTCTTTCAAAGTTTGATAAGTTTTGAAAAAAGCTGAATCTAAGCAATTCAAAACTGCTGAGCATGCAGTGCTCACTAAAATGATATAATCTATGTCTAAACACATTGATCCAGTGGCCTAGTGTTTGCTATGAATTAACCACCTCAGCTGCCCTAGCTTAAACCCCTTTAATGACCAGACCACTTTTTACAATTCTGCACTACACTACTTTCACCGTTTATTGCTTGGTCATACAACTTACCACCCAAATGAATTTTACCTCCTTTTCTTCTCACTAATAGAGCTTTCATTTGGTGGTATGTCATTGCTGCTGACATTTTAACTTTTTTCGTTATTAATCGAAAATTTACCGAAATATTTGCAAAAAAATGTCATTTTTCACTTTCAGTTGTAAAATTTTTCTAATAAAACTACATTTCTATATAAATTTATTGTTCTACATGTCTTTGATAAAAAATGCAATAAGTGTATATTTATTGGTTTGCGCAAAAGTTATAGCGTTTACAAACTATGGTACAAAAATGTGAATTTCCGCATTTTGAAGCAGCTCTGACTTTCTGAGCACCTGTCATGTTTCCTGAGGTTCTACAATGCCCAGACAGTAGAAACACCCCATAAATGACCCCATTTCGGAAAGTAGACACCCTAAGGTATTTGATGATGGGCATAGTGAGTTCATAGAAGTTTTTATTTTTTGTCACAAGTTAGCGGAACATGATTGTAAGAAAAAAAATGGTCTCATATTCCACTAACTAAGTACTCATTGGAATTTGGGCCCCTTTGCGCATCTTGGCTGCAAAAAAGTGTCACACATGTGGTATCGCCATACTCAGGAGAAGAAGGGCAATGTGTTTTATGGTGTCTTTTTACACATACCCATGTTGGGTGAGAGAAATATCTCTTTAAAAGACACCTTTTCCCATTTTTTTTTATACAAAGTTGTCATTTGACAGAGATATTTCTCTCACCCAGCATGGGTATATGTAAAAAATGCCAGGGCAGTATAAATACCCCACAAGTGACCCCATTTTGGAAAGAAGACACCCCAAGGTATTCCGTGAGGGGCATGGCGAGTTCATAGAATTTTTTTTTTTTTGGGGCACTAGTTAGCAGAAAATGATATTCTTTTTTTCTTACAAAGTCTCATATTCCACTAACTTGTGACAAAAAGCTAAATTTTACATGAACTCACCATACCCCTCATGGAATACCTTGGGGTGTCTTCTTTCCAAAATCGGGTCACATGTGGGGTATTTATACTGCCCTTGCATTTTAGGGGCCCTAAAGCGTGAGAAGTAGTTTGGAATCCAAATGCGTAAAAATGCCCTGTGAAATCCTGAAAGTACTCATTGGAATTTGGGCCCCATTGCACATCTTGGCTGCAGAAAAGTGTCACATATGTGGTATAGCCATACTCAGAAGAAGTAGGGCAATGTGTTTTGGGGTGTCTTTTTACATATACCCATACTGGATGAGAGAAATATCTCTGTAAAAGTCAACTTTTCCCATTTTCTTTATACAAAGTTGTCCTTTTACAGAGATATTTCTCTCACCCAGCATGGGTATATGTAAATAGACACCCCAAAACACATTTCCCTACTTCTCCTGAGTACGGCGATACCACTTGTGTGACATTTTATGCAGCCTAGGTGCGCAAAGGATCCCAAATTCCAATGAGTACCTTTTAGGAGGGCATTTTTAGACATTTGTATTCCAGACTTCTTCTCACGCTTTAGGGCCCCTAAAATGTCAGGGCAGTATAAATACCCCACATGTGACCCAATTTTGTAAAGAAGACACCCCAAGGTATTCCATGAGGGGCATGGCGAGTTCATAGAAGATTAATTTTTTTGGCACAAGTTAGCGGAAATAGATTTTTTTAGTTTTTTCTCACAAAGTCTCCCTTTCCGCTAACTTGGAACAAAAAGTTAAATCTTTCATGGACTAAATATGCCCCTCAGCAAATACCTTGGGGTGTCTTCTTTCCAAAATGGGGTCATTTATGGGGTGTTTGTACTGCCCTGGCATTTGATGGTCTCCGCAATCATTACATGTATGGCCAGCATTAGGAGTTTCTGCTATTCTCCTTATATTGAGCATACGGGTAACGATATTTTTCCGTTCAGCCTCTGGGCTGAAAGAAAAAATGAACGGCACAGATTTCTTCATTCGCATCGATCAATGGGAAAGGGGAAAGGCGTCTGCCAGGACATAGGAGCTCCGCCCAACATCCAAACCCACTCAGCTTGTATCCCCTGGCAAACCCGATTTCTCCATTCACATCAATCGATGTGGATGAATAAATCATTGCCGGAATTTATTTATTTTTTATAAAAAATGTTTGCCAAAGCATATGAACATCGGCCCTCAGCACATAAGCCTCGGCAAACGTATCTTTTTTACTGCAGAGGAGAAATCTCATTTTGCAGCGCAATGCTTCTGTCAGAATGCACATCAGTGCTGCAGCTGGTCAATCAGCCCCCCATTATGTGCTAGTAAAAGTATTGTATATATATATAAAAAAAAAAATATATAAACACTTATACTTACCTCCTTGGCAGCGATACGAAGCAGGCCTCTTCCGGCCTGTGTCCCGCACTGTACGGCTCAGACGGCGGCAGCCTATCAGAGGAAGGGAAAGGGACACACCTCTCCCTCCCCTGCCTCAGCACCGGCATCTGTATTGCTGTCCTGAGGACAGCGATACAGATGACTATGGAGATGAGCGCTTCCACAGAGCGCTCATCTCCCTGTGCCCCGCCGCCGCCACAGCCCCCCACTTCTGAGCAGCTGGGGGGGGGCAATTTCACTGTTGCCCCCCTCCCTGGATCCACCAGTGGCTCCAGTGTGCTCTGGACCTCAAACTGGGCCAAAAGATCAACTTCCAACAAGACAATGACCCTAAACACACAGTCAAGACAACACCGGAGTGGCATAGGTGTCCTTGAGTGGCCCAACCAGAGCCCAATCAAACATCTCAGGAGAGGACTGAAAATGGCTGTCAACCTATGGTCCCCATCCAACAGAGCCTGAGAGGATCTGCAGAGAAGAATGCTTAAACATATTCTCTTGACTTTACTTTTCAAATACACTGCAAATACATTTGTGAAATTGTATTAAAAGTAGTGCAAAGGAAAAGTGGAGCCATTACTCATAGCAACTAAAGTCTATGACTAATTTTTCAGAGATATTTTGGAAAATGAAAACTCAAATTTGATTCATTGCTATAGGCTTCTGTTATAATAAGCATTACTTTTGGTAAATGACCCTTATAGTGTGAACCACTGACGTGTAGTGTATGACATGTACATTGCTTTAATATTGAAGCAATGAAAAAATATTTTTTAAAACTAAAGATCATTTCTGTAAGTGAATACATTCTGTTGCACATCTGCACTGATCCCTAGTTCCATCAGACCATCTGTGTAAGACACTTGGGGTCATCTACTGTAACCCCTATGCCTGAAACTGTTTTAAAAAAGTCACAAACCCCGCGTGTGAAACTTTTAAATGCTTTTGCACCTAAACTTGTGGCATTTTAGTGGCTACCATCTGGAGTAGATTTCAATCTAGGCCTACAAACTGCAGGAGGATGCACCTAATTTATGTGGAGGTCTCTGCTTTGTCATATTTTAAGCACATCCTCCAGCGACGCAGGGGTCTTTGAGAAATAATTATATACAAAGTGTACGTCAATTTATTATTTACTTGGTGCATACTTATATCATTAACACTCATTTTCCATTCATTCAGTGATTTTATTGTAATGAAAGATCAAGAACACAAAGCTTGGATTGCCTTATTTTTTAAATTGCATTTTATTTTACAGCCTTCAAGCTACTTTACACATGGATGGTACGAATGACATAAACAGTAACTTAGAAATAGCCTTGGCTCAGGGCAGCCACCAGGACATTGATGAACTTCTCCCAGGCAGCTTGGACCTGAGGAGTGAATGCAGATCCAAACTTGGAGGCCAAGACGATGACCAAAACTTCTCCCAGACGCTGCAGATAAAGGAAAATATTTGTCAAAATTTTATTTTAAGCCAATTTATAGCATGACAGTTATGTTTCACATAGTATAACATTTTAATATTTACATTGATAGATGATTGATTGTTTAGTCTTTATTCACACGTCTATATCCGTTTTTCAGGTGCAAAAATTCTAGCAGTTTTGCATTTGAATTTTGCATTTGAATTTTGCATTTGAATTTTGCATCTGCCAAGGTCCATGTTTTTCATGGATCCACTGATCAGAATGGCCACATTAGGGGAGATTTATCATCTCCCTTGTGTCTGAAAAGTGCAGTTAAAAAGTCGTAAACAATGTATTTGTGCCTTTTTAACTGCAGCTTTTTAACAAATAGCCGCATCCCCTGGTTTTCCCTAAAAGAGATGCAGCAAGGGCGATAAGGGAACGTGGCCAACTAAAATGACATATTTATTTTAATTTACTGCAAGCTGCCATATATTTCTGTTTTGTCTCTCTGACTGCTGGCGGATGCACCTAATTTATGACATGGCACATACCCCATGATAAACTAGGTGCATCCTCCAGCGGTGTCCAAAAACTGACTAAAGTAATGCATGACATTTGAATACACATATAGGATGCAATGGATTTCATGCACGGAAAACTCAGCACACAGATGTTAATCACTGACTTGTGAATAAGATGTTAAGAGATTCATTATTTCTTCATTAATTTTTTGTCTCCATGGAAATTTCAATATAATATGGAACTACAAATATAGATAAATGTGAGTAGGAACTGATTGTAGAAAATTAATTACCTTGAAG
Source organism: Bufo gargarizans (assembly GCF_014858855.1). Taxonomy (NCBI): domain Eukaryota; kingdom Metazoa; phylum Chordata; class Amphibia; order Anura; family Bufonidae; genus Bufo; species Bufo gargarizans. The sequence goes on along the minus strand of NC_058087.1, from coordinate 131,029,572 downwards.
TTCTCAGGGTCTACATGGAGCTCCTGGGCATGGGACTTGCTGAGGTCATGCAGGTAATGTTTCACATCATCAATGTGTTGGATGGAATTGCCAACAGCTGTGAGCACCTTCTTGCCATGAGCCTTCACCTTGGCGTTGCCAGAGATGGCGGTGACGTTGGAGAGGTTTCCAAAGCTGCTGAAGTATCTCTGGGTCCAGGGGTACACGACCAGCAGCCTAAAGTTCATAAGAAGAATCAACACTTACATCAGATTCATTTAATTTAGGCAGAATGTAATAGAATAGAAAACCATGGAAAATACATGTATGGTAACTTCTCTAAATGAAATATTGGTTATGTATAAGTTTAGCTAACCTAAACAGAAATAGCGACATTTTAGCTGATAAAATGGATATGAGGAATGTGTGAAAAACTGTACTCCTCAGACTACCTGGAAGTAAAGGGTTCTATACCTGTTCCCTAATATACTGATATATACCTTGATGAATTGTTAGTGTGTGATACAATGACAACTACAACTTTCATATAAAAGAATATTAAACACATACATGATTATATGATTTAAAATGTATGCATCTGTATTACCTGGTCAGAGCATCATGGCCGTCCTGTTCAACGTTGACCTTGCTCCATGTGGAGGTGATGGCGGCTTTCTCTTCAGCAGTCCAATGAACCATGATGACTGTCTAGTGCTATTGTACACTGGAAATGACAATGAAGCCATTCCATAGATCTTCCTTTTTATAAGAGTATTTCTCAAGGTCCACCCTTCCCCATTACTGCTGTGTCATACTTGTTCCTTAGTCTTTCAAAGTTTGATAAGTTTGGAAAAAAAGCTGAATCTAAGCAATTCAAAACTGCTGAGCATGCAGTGCTCACTAAAATGATATAATCTATGTCTAAACACATTGATCCAGTGGCCTAGTGTTTGCTATGAATTAACCACCTCAGCTGCCCTAGCTTAAACCCATTTAATGACCAGACCACTTTTTACACTTCTGCACTACGCTACTTTCACGGTTTATTGCTTGGTCATACAACTTACCACCCAAATTAATTTTACCTCCTTTTCTTCTCACTAATAGAGCTTTCATTTGGTGGTATGTCATTGCTGCTGACATTTTAACATTTTTTGTTATTAATCGAAAATTTACCGAAATCTTTGCAAAAAAATGTCATTTTTCACTTTCAGTTGTAAAATTTTTCAAATAAAACTACATTTCTATATAAATTTATTGTTCTACATGTCTTTGATAAAAAAATGAAATACGTGTATATTTATTGGTTTGCGCAAAAGTTATAGCGTTTACAAACTATGGTGCAAAAATGTGAATTTCCGCATTTTGAAGCAGCTCTGACTTTCTGAGCACCTGTCATGTTTCCTGAGGTTCTACAATGCCCAGACAGTAGAAACACCCCACAAATGACCCCATTTCGAAAAGTAGACACCCTAAGGTATTTGCTAATTGGCATAGTGAGTTCATGGAAGTTTTTATTTTTTGTCACAAGTTAGCGGAAAATGATTGTAAGAAAAAAAAAATTGTCTCATATTCCACTAAGTACTCATTGGAATTTGGGCCCCTTTGCGCATCTTGGCTGCAAAAAAGTGTCACACATGTGGTATCGCCATACTCAGGAGAAGAAGGGCAATGTGTTTTGGGGTGTCTTTTTACACATACCCATGCTGGGTGAGAGAAATATCTCTCTAAAAGACACCTTTTCCCATTTTTTTTATACAAAGTTGTCATTTGACAGAGATATTTCTCTCACCCAGCATGGGTATATGTAAAAAATGCCAGGGCAGTATAAATACCCCACAAGTGACCCCATTTTGGAAATAAGACACCCCAAGGTATTCCGTGAGGGGCATGGTGAGTTCATAGAAGATTTTTTTTTTGGGGCACAAGTTAGCGGAAAATGATATTATTTTTTTCTTACAAAGTCTCATATTCCACTAACTTGTGACAAAAAGCTAAATTTTACATGAACTCACCATACCCCTCACGGAATACCTTGGGGTGTCTTCTTTCCAAAATTGGGTCACATGTGGGGTATTTATACCGCCCTTGCATTTTAGGGGCCCTAAAGCGTAAGAAGTAGTTTGGAATCCAAATGCGTAAAAATGCCCTGTGAAATCCTGAAAGTACTCATTGGAATTTGGGCCCCATTGCACATCTTGGCTGCAAAAAAGTGTCACATATGTGGTATCGCCATACTCAGAAGAAGTAGGGCAATGTGTTTTGGGGTGTCTTTTTACATATACCCATACTGGATGAGAGAAATATCTCTGTAAAAGTCAACTTTTCCCATTTTCTTTATACAAAGTTGTCCTTTTACAGAGATATTTCTCTCACCCAGCATGGGTATATGTAAATAGACACCCCAAAACACATTTCCCTACTTCTCCTGAGTACGGCGATACCACTTGTGTGACATTTTATGCAGCCTAGGTGCGCAAAGGATCCCAAATTCCAATGAGTACCTTTTAGGAGGGCATTTTTAGACATTTGTATTCCAGACTTCTTCTCACGCTTTAGGGCCCCTAAAATGTCAGGGCAGTATAAATACCCCACATGTGACCCAATTTTGTAAAGAAGACACCCCAAGGTATTCCATGAGGGGCATGGCGAGTTCATAGAAGATTTATTTTTTTGGCACAAGTTAGCGGAAATAGATTTTTTTTCACAAAGTCTCCCTTTCCGCTAACTTGGAACAAAAAGTTAAATCTTTCATGGACTAAATATGCCCCTCAGCAAATACCTTGGGGTGTCTTCTTTCCAAAATGGGGTCATTTATGGGGTGTTTGTACTGCCCTGGCATTTGATGGTCTCCGCAATCATTACATGTATGGCCAGCATTAGGAGTTTCTGCTATTCTCCTTATATTGAGCATACGGGTAATGATATATTTTTTTCCGTTCAGCCTCTGGGCTGAAAGAAAAAATGAACGGCACAGATTTCTTCATTCGCATCGATCAATGGGAAAGGGGAAAGGCGTCTGCCAGGACATAGGAGCTCCGCCCAACATCCATACCCACTTAGCTTGTATCCCCTGGCAAACCCGATTTCTCCATTCACATCAATCGATGTGGATGAATAAATCATTGCCGGAATTTATTTATTTTTTATAAAAAATGTTTGCCAAAGCATATGAACACCGGCCCTTAGCTCATAAGCCTCGGCAAACGTATCTTTTTTACTCCAGAGGAGAAATCTCGTCTTGCAGCGCAATGCTTCTGTCAGAATGCACATCAGTGCTGCAGCTGGTCAATCAGTTGGTCCACCTTAACATTAACTTTATATAACATTTAAAACAGAACATTAACTTTTATAAACTTTATTGAACTTTTGGAACATTAACTTTTTTGCTTACCTTTATAGGACAAACCTCTCCTTCCCCATGGGACAATGTGCAAAGCGCAAATCGCCCAGAGATGTGGCGAACTACATTATGCACTTTGTCCCAGGTGAAAGGAGAGGTTTGCAGCAGCTGTGAGTGAAAGGGCCCTAAGAGCCCTGTGTGCCTGTCCTATGTCACGCAATCCCTATACTAATAGTGTACCTGTGTGTGGTACCTCCCGAAACACTCCCCTAAGCATAGGGCAGGGGCAGGGCATAAATAGCGGGTGTCACACCTTATTACACTTCTGCTACAGACACAAAAAATTTTCGGGGTAGCGCTTGGTTTGAGGTACCAGCAACGACATTGGGGAAATGTCGCTCGTGTAGACGGCTCACTACACTGATTGGGGCTACGGAACCTCCTGGATACAGGAGGTTCTCGATGATCTCTTCCTGAAATTTGAGGAAGGATCCTGTTCTCCCAGCCTTACTGTAGGGAACAAAACTATTGTACATCGCCAATTGAATTAGGTATACAGACACTTTCTTATACCAGCGTCTGGTCCTGCGGGAGAGTAAATAAGGAGCCAACATCTGGTCATTGAAGTCCACCCCTCCCATGAGAAAATTATAGTTGTGGACACAGAGGGGTTTTTCAATGACTCCAGTTGCCTGTTCAATTTCGATTGTCGTGTCTGCTTGAATGGAGGAGAGCATGTAAACGTCACGCTTGTCTCTCCATTTCACCGCAAGCAGTTCTTCGTTACACAGGGCAGCCCTCTCCCCCCTTGCAAGACAGGTGGTAACGAGCCATTGAGGGAAGCCCCGGCGACTAAGTCGCGCGGTGCCACAGCAGCCAATCTGTTCTAGAAACAAATGCCTGAAGAGAGGCACACTTGTGTAGAAATTGTCCACATAAAGATGGTACCCCTTGCCAAATAAGGGTGACACCAAGTCCCAGACTGTCTTGCCACTGCTCCCCAGGTAGTCAGGGCAACCGACCGGCTGCAGGGTCTGATCTTTACCCTCATAGACACAAAATTTGTGCGTATAGCTTGTGGCCCTTTCACAGAGGTTATACAATTTGACCCCATACTGGGCGCGCTTGCTTGGGATGTATTGTATGAAGCCAAGGCGCCCGGCTAAATGCATCAGGGACTCGTCTATGCAGATGTTTTGCTCAGGGGTATACAAATCTGCAAATTTGGTGTTAAAGTGGTGTATGAGGGGCCCAATTTTGTGGAGCCAGTCAAAATCTGGGTGGCCTCTGTGATGAGAGGTGCTGTTGTCACTAAATTGCAGGAAACGCAGGATGGTGCAGCCAGCGGTGTAACAGCAAAAGAATGGTAAGTTGATAGCGTTTTATTGGCCAATTAAATGATAATCAATAAAGATTTTTTATTGGAAGACTCATTATTGACTCAATAGATACTATATGATAAATAATAAGCTTTTTAGGCCCCTTTCACAGAAGGGCTTGCAGCGTGTGTCAGGTAGAGCACCTGTCCTGACCTTCCAGCACTGCCAGGGTCGCAGAGCATTATATTGATGTATGATGCTATGTAACCCTTGGAAGTCTCAAATGTATTGGATAACACTGACATAATGTTGTCAGTGTTATACAATACATTCCAGAACTGTAAGGGTTACATAGCATCATAAATCAATATAATGCTATGCAGTGCTGGAAGTTCAGGACAGGTGCTCTCCCTGACACACGCTGCAAGTCCGATGCGTGGGAATCGTTCGTGTGAAAAGGGCGTTATGGTAATCCTGGGATGTCCAATCAGTGGTCCTCCAGTTCTTACAAAGCTATAATGCCCAGCAATATCAATAGCTACTCTCAATGCCCAGCAATAACATTTCTGGTGAGGTGATTGCAGCATGTAAAGGGATCCTTCTCCTCCGATCACTAATGATCTATTGTTTAGATGGAAAGCTTAATTTAAATTAATCTGGTATGCTACTTTACATCAGCCATGATATAATCTGGAGAGAAGCATTCTTTAACAGCTATTGATTGCTCTTCTGTTGAGAAGAGTGCTGAAATTATCATAGTTTGCAAGAAGAAGATAATTGCTTTAATGATCTAGTGCCAGCTAACAATGAATAATAAACTGTAAAAAATAATCTACATTTTCCATATTAAATGATATGAAACAATTCTCATATACATTATATTATTCAACAAAATAACATGTATTTATATTATATAAAGATATAAAACAATATCATAAATACAGTAAAATTAAAGGTGACGACTGCCCTCAGAAGATTGGCCAAATCCTGTGTAATCTCCTACATATAAAAAGTGCTCTCTCCCTTGAGAGTATGGTTGTGACGGTTGGTAGAAACTAGGAGCAGGATGTTGGGGCACTGTACTTTGGCTGATTGTGGGTAGCCAGTTCATCATCCGATCACGTGAATGTTCAATGAAGTGCACTACTTCAACTGGTTCTTGTGGACCAGAGAATAGATCAAGAACCCCAGCAAGAGCAGCGATACACCTGGTTTGTCTTTCATCAAGCACACGTTTCATATAGGGGGCTAGACTCTACAAAAAATTCTCCTCCTTACTCTCACCACAATTTTGATTTAGATACTCAAGAATCCTTGCGTCAATGATGGCTCCAGTATCTAAATCAGAATCGTGCTGAGGGGGCCCCCTACGTCTACCTGATGAACTTCGACGTGATGGATTTCCAGGATGCTCTCCAGATACATTTTGATAGCCTCTCTCAGTAGGTTGGGACACCACATCAGGCTCTGAAATCTGACTGTCCGAATCTGCAGCTTTATCCTCCAGATTGTCCACAGTCCTATTAATATACGAAATATTAATTTGTAATTAAAAAAAGGTTTTTTTTTCTATCGTTATGCAACTATCAGACTTCAGGTGGGAATTCCTATAGGTTGTTCCAGCAGAGAACAGGATATGGAAATGCCTTAGGCCCAGGGGCGTCGCTAGGTTAAAACATTCGGGGCCTGGGCCCCGGATGTTTTGTTCCATGCCCCGAATGTCCTGCCTGCCTGCCAGATGCAACTGTATTGCCGTACACAGAACGGCAATACAATTGAATCTTACACTGGGAAGAGGTGAAGGACCTGTGGTGACATCACAGGTCATGTGATCAGCAAAACAGGCTGTGATAGGATGACCTGGATGATGTCACCATCATGTGACCAGTGCAGGATTGGACCAGAGTGAAGAGGAGAAGAAGCCTAATGGTGATGTCTGTACACGAGGAGAGGTAAGTTAAGGGAGGGGCAGATGCTGGGAGTTGTAGTTATTTAACTGGGATGTATGTTAGGGCTGAAGGGAGAGATATTATTGACATGGAACTGTGTGCTTGACGTGGCTGGGGAAGGGAGTGATGTTATTTACATGGGACTGTATGTTGAAGTTGATGGTGAGGAGGAATGATGTTTATGTACATGGGAATTAATGTTTAGGCTATGTTCACACTTGCGTTTGGGGATCCGCTTGTGAGATCCGTTTCAAGGCTCTCACAAGCAGTCCCAAATGCATCAGTTTAACCCCAATGCATTCTGAATGGATGCGGATACATTCAGAATGCATTCATTCGGCTCCATACGGCCCCCCGTTCCATTTTGGAGGCGAACCCCAAAATGCTGCAAGCAGCGTTTTTTTGTGTCCGCATAGCCTTGCGGAGCCAAACGGATCCGTCCTGACTTACAATGTAAGTTAATGGGGACGGATCCCTTTGCATTGACGCAAAATGGTGCAATTGTAAACGGATCCGTCCCCCATTGACTTTCAATGTAAGTCAGGACGGATCCGTATTGAGACTTAGAAATTCAAATCTAATACAAATGAATCGGTCCTGAACGGATGCATTTGTTTGTATTATCGGTGCGGATCCGTCCTGTACAAGTACAGATCCCCACGAACGCAAGTGTGAAAGTAGCCTTAGGGGGTGATGTTTAGATGGGATTGTGCATTGGAGGCGGCTGGGGAGGAGGTGATGTTATTTACATGGGACTGTATGGTGGAGAGTGGAGTATACCTGCACGGGGCACTGCAGATCCAGGGGACATTATAGGCGGTCTTATTACTACTGGGGGCTCTATAGGAGGGTCTTATAGATCCGCCTTATTTTTACTAAGAGCACTATGGGGGCCTGATTACTACTGAGGGGTCTGTAGGGAGCTTTATTACCACTGGGGGAACAATAGGGGGCCTTATTTCTACTAGGGACTCTGTGAGGGTATTATTAATATGGGAGGGCTCTTCTAATAATGGGGGCATTGTTGAGGAGCATTATCACGGTTGGGGCAGTGTTCATAATGAGGGCATTCTAGAAGGGAATTACTATTGGTGGGACTATGAGGAGCACTATTACTATGGGGGGAAGTAATGTTTCCTCAGGATAGTATTTGGGGGGTATTTGGGGGGGGGGGGGCAGGGATGTAACTAAAGGCTCATGGGCCCCGGTGCAAGAGTTCAGCTTGGGCTCCCCTTCCCTCAGTGCTTTGTGTGTCTTCTTATGCGGCACAAGTGTCTTTGGGCCCCTTCAGGCTCCTGGGCCCGGTAGTGACTGCTAGCTCTGCACCCCCTATAGCTATGTAAGAGGCAGCCCTGATCATCCAGCAACATTTCCAACACATATATATATAGCAGACTGTCATGTTTCCCTCCAGCCACCAGAGGCCACTGTGGCTGAGTAGGACAGTGAGAGGAGTTGTTTCCAGAGGACAAGGAGTTAAGTGTTTTTCCCGGGCTGAGCAGAGAGCCTGGGGTGCAGGTGTCGGAGTACACAGGAAGAAGGACGCTGTGCACTGAGAGGGAGATCCACAGGGAAGATTAGAGCGATTTCTCCCTGCCTGCTGTGACACAGTATCTGTGTGCTGTCTGCTGTAGTGTGAGGCACTTACCAGAGGAACTGTGAGTGAATTCCAGGCCCTGCCTGATTACACATCCAGAGCTGCTGATTATCTCTAACCAGAGTTACAGAGACTACAAAGAGAGGCCAGAGCTGAGCCACGCTGAAGCAAGCAAGCGAGCAACCAGATCGGGACCCAGACTGTATCTGCCTGCATGTGCCGGACACCGAACTGTGAGTGCACTGATGCTAACCGGAGCTAGGACATAGTGGAATAGGATTTAGCTTAGTGCACCGTAGAGGTGCACCCCGGGTAGCGGGGACAGATAGGACTACCTAGAAGAGAGTAGCCTGCTATTGTCTGTACTTGTGTTTGTGATTCATTTGTGTTCTTTATGCAAATTTCCATTATCTTTGTTGTGAATTCCCAAGCTGTTCATATTGTAAATCTGCTTCTCCGGCAGTTAGAGTTCTCCTTTAATAAAGCCGGTTTCTACTACAGCCTCCTTGTCTGCTGCACTGTACTTGAGTCCTGCTCTACGGTCTCTTCCTCTGCTGACCGTTACAAGTGGCGCTGCGAGCAGGGTACAGTCACAGAGATGGAGGCGGCTGAAGGCAATGTGCATGATGTTAATGTGAGTACCTCAGGCAATGGTGGAACCCTTGCAAGGGCCCTTCCTATTGGCACGTTGTTCAACTTGCTACCCAAATTTGATGGCCAGAACATGACACTGTCAGACTGGGTGACAAGGTTACAGAGTGCTGTTAGGATTTACAATGTCAGCCCAGAACTACAAGTAGAAATTGCTTTGGCCGCTCTCGAGGGTGAGGCCCGAAGAAATGTTCTCCTACAACCAGAAGCCACGCGCAATACATTGCAAGAGATGGTGAGATTCCTGGAAGAAATATATGGGGAAACAGCCAGTGCAGGGCACCTCCGGGCGAAGTTTTTTTACCGGATTCAACGGGAAGACGAAGGTGTCTCTCAGTACGCTACAGCCCTACAGGAAGTGTTGGCCGAGGTACAAAAAAAAGAGGCAGATGGGGTTACTGGCATGGGACCCATAGACCGGATACTGCGGGAACAATTTATTCTGGGGCTCTACAGCAATCCCCTGAAACAGGCTCTGCGGGAACGAGTCAGAGTAGACCCTACCCTAACCTTTCGACAAATTTTGGCAGAGGCCGTGACGCGAAACAAAGAAGACGGCTATGCTTCTGGAGTAATACGGACCCAGACCGTTACACCCCCCGGGGTTACAAGAAATGAGGAAGCCCTGGTCAGAGTGGTACAAGACTTGCAGAGCAACCTGAGTGCCATGCACGAAAAGTTGACACACCTGGAGAAACGGATAGAGTCGCGCCATACTACTGAGGCTGCCTATCCAGCCCGAAAACGAACCTATCAGGCGACTCCGTGGGTTCCTACACCCGAATGCCCTTATGCTAGTTTACCATACCATCAAGCCCCTCATTACCCTTCAGTGGGGCCATCCAGCCAAGCTCAGAGGGCACCTCCCACTCGCAGGCAAAAAGTGGGCCGTCAAGGGGCACAGTGTTGGCGGTGTGGAGATCTAGGACATTTCGCCAGAGAGTGTCGGAATAATCCAGCTGGACGCCAAGAGCCGCCGTTAAACTACCGACCCCTGCAGTAGTGGGGCGTACTGCAGGGGAGGTGGAGAGCCAAGTTACCCAGCAAAGCTCCGAACACCTGGTCGCAGGGTGCCCCACTATACGAGCTGAGTTCGAAGGTGTTCCTGTCGACTGCTTAGTGGATACTGGGTCTCAAGTGACAACTATGCCCGAGTCATTCTTCTACCGTTACTTTCAAGCGCTGGCCAAGCCAGAACGAGAGACACTGGTCCGGGTTACAGCGGCTAACCAACAACAGATTCCTGTCACAGGGGTCGTGTGGATGAATGTACGGCTATGTGGACAGGAAGTGGGGCGGAAAGGTATCCTGTTGGTCCCCGAAACGTTCAAAGAAGATGTGCCGGTGATAATGGGCATGAATATCCTGCGAGAATTGGATCAGATCATGTTCACCAAACGGGGGCCGGGTTACTGGAAACAAGCCACCCCGCACAAACCTACCCAGAAAGCATTTCAACGGCTAATCCGTTTTTGTGGAACACAGAAAAGTGTACCAGCACACCAGGCGGTGGGAACGATCCGAGCGCCAGGAAAGGCTACCTTCACCCTTCCCCCTGGTCGGGAGACCGTGCTGACGTTACCCGTGGGAACTTTCCGTAATCTTGAAGGCATGGAGGTGTTCGTTGAACCAACAGGCCTAGGAGAGCTGGGTCAGGACGTCCTGGTGGCCCGGACACTGGGAGTGGTCCAGAATGGACGAGTACCCATAAGAGCTGTGAATGTGGGATATCTAGAAGTTCCCTTGACGCCAGGGGTGGAACTGGCTCGTGTGTACCTACATCAGGGAGAAATCCTGAGTCAGAGAGAAGTGACTCTAGCTCCGGTAGGGGATGCTGGTTGGACCCTGGCAGTTACTGCCAGTGCAGAAGAGGCGCCGACCCCAGAATGGAATGGGGGAACCATCTTGGATCAAATGGAGATAGATGTTAAGGCTCTCAGTTTAGACCAACAGCGAGCAGTTGAAACCATGCTGTGGGAGAATCAGGCTGCGTTTGCCCGCCACGCCGATGACTTTGGCTGCACGAATGCTATCACACATGATATACCGACGGGGACACTCCACCAATTCGGGAGAGATATCGACAGATTCCGCCCAAGTTGTACCAGGAAGTGAAGACGCTATTGAAACAGATGATAGATTCCGGAGTGGTGCGGGGAAGCCAGAGCCCTTAGGCAGCCCCAGTGGTGCTTGTCAAGAAGAAGGACGGCACTATTCGATTTTGTGTGGATTACCGGCGGTTGAATGCTTGCACTGCGCGAGACTCATATCCTCTGCCACGCATCGAGGAGTCTCTGACGGCTCTAGGACGAGCCAAATACTTCTCCACCCTGGATCTAGCAAGTGGGTACTGGCAAGTACCAGTGGCTGAGCAGGACAAGGCAAAGACAGCATTCATACTCCCCATGGGGTTATTTGAATTCAACAGGATGCCATTCGGACTGACTAATGCCCCTGGAACCTTCCAGCGGCTGATGGAGAGATGCTTGGGAGACCTGAATTTTGAAGCCACTCTGATATACCTAGACGATATCATCGTATACTCTGCTACTTTTCAAGAACACTTGAATCGGCTAGGGCAGGTACTCGAGCGACTGCGATCCCATGGCCTGAAGGTAAAGCCAAAGAAGTGTCATCTCTTCAAGAGGGAGATCGAGTACCTGGGCCATAGGGTGTCCCAAGACGGAGTGCTACCGTCCCAAGACAAAGTGGCTGCAATACGACAATGGATAGTGCCGAGAACACTGCGTGAGTTGAAGGCCTTCCTGGGACTGACTGGGTACTACCGGCGGTTCATCAAAGACTACGCAGCAGGCCCTCTGAATGAGTTGTTGAGAGGAACGGCTGGGCAACCCAAGGGCCAAAGTATCCCCTGGGGACAGAAACAGGAAGAGGCCTTCCAGGCCCTGAAAGAAGCCCTGACATCGGCCCCCATCTTGGCTTATGCCGATTTTGATAAACCATTCATCTTAGCTACTGATGGCAGCCTCTACGGACTTGGGGCAGTCCTGTCGCAGGTACAAGATGGACATGAGAGAGTGATCGCTTATGCCAGTAGATCCTTGCGAGATACGGAGCGAAACCCCCATAACTACAGTTCCTTCCGGCTGGAACTCCTTGCCCTGGTGTGGGCTATGACGGAGAAATTTGCAGGATATCTGACAGGAGCTAAGATCTTCGTACGGACGGATAACAATCCCCTGGCCCATCTGGGTACTGCCAAGTTGGGAGCCCTGGAGCAACGCTGGGCGGCTCGCCTCGCAAAGTATGACTTCTCAATTCACTACCGCTCCGCTACAGAGAACACTAATGCTGATGGTCTCTCGAGGGTTACTTTTGAAACTCCAGTAGGGGATATGGATGAACAAAAGGAAGAAGATGAAACTCCTGACTTCCGCAAGTTCGCTCCCCCAACAGTCGCGGCCCAGACAAGTGGGGAGGCCCGTAAGCTACCCAAAGCATTGGGGAGAACTAATGAAGAATGGGGCAGATTGCAAGATGAAGACATTGGACTGCAGCAAATGAAAAGCTGGGTAACCCAGTGCAGGAAACCCAAGAAAGAAGAAAGGACTGATCTGGATGCCGAGATGAAGTCCGTTCTACATCAATGGGACAGACTGGAAGTGCATGGAGCTGTTTTGTTCCGCAAGTGGCAACAGCCTGCCGACCTAGAGGCGAGGTGGCAGGTAGTGATACCCAGAAGAATGGCACGGGAGATAGCCAAAGAGGCTCATGAGTTTGGAGCTCACTTCGGGCCAGTCAAGACATACCAGTGGCTGCAGCGTTATGTGTATTGTCCGCGACTGGAGGCCACAGTTGAAGAAGTTTGCCGACAGTGTCGAGTGTGTGAACTCACGAAGAGTACAGAACAGAGAGCACCCCTACAGTCCATCCAGACCACAGAACCGCTGGAAGTGTTGATGATAGACTATCTTCTTGTGGGACAATCGTCAAGAGGTCCACAGTATTGCCTGGTCATGATCGACCACTTCTCCAAGTTTGCAGTAGTCACCCCAACTCGGGACCAGACGGCCGAGTCCGCGGCACGAGCCATTTGTCAAGACTTCATTCGGGTCTATGGGTGTCCAAAGCGGATCCATTCAGATCAAGGGGCGTGCTTTCAAGGAAAAGTGATGGAAGAGCTACATCGACTGTACGGCATTGAAAAATCCAGGACAACTCCTTATCATCCCCAAGGAAACGGAGCCTGTGAGCGCTTTAACCACACATTGCTGCAAATGCTGAGGACGCTAGAGGAAGACAAGAGGGCACACTGGCCTGACTACCTGCCAGAATTAGTCTGGGCTTACAATAATCGTGTCCACACCACCACCGGTTACACCCCATACATGTTACTGTTCGGTAGGGCTGGTCGAGAGATCATGGAATTAAACCTAGAACAGCCAGAAGACCTAATAGAGCGATCAACCACCTCATGGGTGAAAGAACACCGTCGGCGTCTCCAGACCATTCGCCGGTTGGCAGGTCAGCGGTTACAGGAGAGAGCTCATACAGACCGTCCTCCAGTTCAGGAGGTTCCATTGCAGCCTGGGGATCGGGTACTGGTACGAGAGAAACGTCCCAGAGGCAAGTTGAGTGAGCGTTGGGAAGTACAGCCGTATAAAGTGATCAAGAGAGTGTACCCTAATGGTCCGGTCTACGAAGTGCAGGTTGAGAATGAGGAATTTGCTTCACGGACTCTACATAGGAATATGTTACGGCCATGCCGGTCCAAAGATCCCGCACCTGTTCAGAGGACACCTCCTCCTGCCCCATACTCAGAACTTGTTATCTCTGATGGAGATTATGGTGAAGACTGGTGGACTGCTCCCAACACTGAAGAAGCCTCCCAGGTTACAGGTGATGAAGGCACTGTCACAGAACCATTGCCAGCCCGTAATGGAGAGGGGCCCTCGGACACACCCGAACCTCCTATTGTGGTGGATGAATCCAGACTGGCAGTTCCTAGTGGAGAGAGTCAGGTCGTAACAGATAGCCAGGACCTCCGGAGATCCAGTAGGCTTACTGCAGGGGTTCCACCAAACAGGTACGCTGCTGATGAGTTCATTTGGTCCACCTGTATGTATTGTGGACAATGTTGTACTGCTGTATAAAAAGTTACATTAACCATTATTTCTATGGACTATATAGCAAGGCCGAGGACGGCCACCTTTAAGTGGGGAGGCATGTAAGAGGCAGCCCTGATCATCCAGCAACATTTCCAACACATATATATATAGCAGACTGTCATGTTTCCCTCCAGCCACCAGAGGCCACTGTGGCTGAGTAGGACAGTGAGAGGAGTTGTTTCCAGAGGACAAGGAGTTAAAGGGTTTCTACCAATTAGGCGTCACATATTTGGCTGTCAGACACTATCGATCCGCTAGTGTCTGCTCTGGCCAACCATCCTAATATAATTGCTTTTGGGACGGTGGTTTGGCTAAAAAAACTACTTTTATTAATATGCTAATGAGCCTCTAGGTGCTATGGGGGCGTCATTAGCACCTAGAGGCTCCGTCTACCTTCAGAAACTGCCGCCGCCGAGCGCGTCCCTCCAGCCCGCCCATCTCCTCCTGAATGCGATCCTCGTATGTATTCTGCGCATGCGCAGTAAATGTCTGACAGCTTCCCTGCTCAGACATCTCCACTGCGCCTGTTCCTCGGAGCACTATGGCGTCATCGCGCAGGCGCAGTGGAGATGTCTGAGCAAGGAAGCGGTCAGACATTCACTGCGCATGCGCAGAATACATACGAGGATCGCATTCAGGAGGAGATGGGCGGGCTGGAGGGACGCGCTCGGCGGCGGCAGTTTCTGAAGGTAGACGGAGCCTCTAGGTGCTAATGACGCCCCCATAGCACCTAGAGGCTCATTAGCATATTAATAAAAGTAGTTTTTTTAGCCAAACCACCGTCCCAAAAGCAATTATATTAGGATGGTTGGCCAGAGCAGACACTAGCGGATCGCTAGTGTCTGACAGCCAAATATGTGACGCCTAAGTGGTAGAAACCCTTTAAGTGTTTTTCCCGGGCTGAGCAGAGAGCCTGGGGTGCAGGTGTCGGAGTACACAGGAAGAAGGACGCTGTGCACTGAGAGGGAGATCCACAGGGAAGATTAGAGCGATTTCTCCCTGCCTGCTGTGACACAGTATCTGTGTGCTGTCTGCTGTAGTGTGAGGCACTTACCAGAGGAACTGTGAGTGAATTCCAGGCCCTGCCTGATTACACATCCAGAGCTGCTGATTATCTCTAACCAGAGTTACAGAGACTACAAAGAGAGGCCAGAGCTGAGCCACGCTGAAGCAAGCAAGCGAGCAACCAGATCGGGACCCAGACTGTATCTGCCTGCATGTGCCGGACACCGAACTGTGAGTGCACTGATGCTAACCGGAGCTAGGACATAGTGGAATAGGATTTAGTTTAGTGCACCGTAGAGGTGCACCCCGGGTAGCGGGGACAGATAGGACTACCTAGAAGAGAGTAGCCTGCTATTGTCTGTACTTGTGTTTGTGATTCATTTGTGTTTTTTATGCAAATTTCCATTATCTTTGTTGTGAATTCCCAAGCTGTTCATATTGTAAATCTGCTTCTCCGGCAGTTAGAGTTCTCCTTTAATAAAGCCGGTTTCTACTACAGCCTCCTTGTCTGCTGCACTGTACTTGAGTCCTGCTCTACGGTCTCTTCCTCTGCTGACCGTTACAGCTACACCCCTGGGGGGGGGGGCACAGCAAGCAGCAGGATAAGACTGTGGGGACTCCAGTTGGGGGATAATGATAGAATGTGAGGAAGCTATGATGTCTGTGTGTCACACTCTGCAGAGACGAGGCGGCTGAGAGAAGTGTCCGGACCAAGTGGAGAAGATCTACAGAGAAGATGATGACAGAGAGGAGACATCACCTGGAGGCCCTGGATGTGACAGGTAAGTGCTGCTATATAGCAAGTACAGCAAAGTGCAGGGGGGCAACATATTTATTGGGGCTTGTGTTCCCCGGATCTTTTGAGACCCTAGCAACGCCCCTGCTTAGGCCTCTATTACACGATACGGATTGTGTCAGGATGTGTTCAGGGCACGTTCAGTGAAACTCACACCATTTCGCAAGTTTAGTCAGTTTTGTCTGCATTTGTGTTCAGTGTTTCAGTTATTTACTTGTGGGTGCAATCACTTTTGTGGCGTTTTTCACGCGCGTAAAAAAATAATAAAGGTTTACAAACAATCTAGCAACCTTCAGTGAAAAACGCATTGCACCTGGCCCCACATCCGGATAATATCCGCATGCAATGTGTTTTTCACTGAAGCCTCATTCACTTCTATGGGCCAGGCTGCTTGAAAAATGCAGAATATAGAACACGCTGCGATTCTCACTTAACGCCGAACTGATGCGTGAAAAAGAACGCTTATGTGCACAGACCCATTAAAAGAAATGGGTCAGGATTCAGTGCAGGTGCTATGCGTTCACTTCACACATCGCACCCGCGAGGAAAACTTGCTTATATGAAAGGGGCCTTAAAGGGATTCTGTCACCAGTTTCTGACCCCCACTTTTAAAAATATGGTTCTGTGCATGGAGCCCTTGTGATTCCTATTGTGGTCTTATAAGCTAAATCTGCAGGCTCATTTAGTTAAAAAACGTTTTATCTAACCTGTCAGTCATCTTGTTAAGGTGCCCAGGGCGTTGCTCATGGCTTGAAGATGCCGCCCGCTGCCGCCGCCGTTCGTGCCCATCTCCTCCTCTGCTCTCATCAGCGCCGCCTGAAAATACTTAGATACGCCTCCGGCTCTCCCTCACTCCCCCCTCCTTCTTTTCTAAGATCCCGCGCGTGCGCACAGGAACGGAAGGTAAGCGAGTGGATCTCCAGCCTGCCAGCGGCGATCGCTCGCTGGCAGGCTGGAGATCCGAATTTTTTAACCCCTAACAGGTATATTAGACGCTGTTTTCATAACAGAGTCTAATATACCTCCTACCTGGTCCTCTGGTGGTCCCTTTTGTTAGGATCGACCACCAGAGGACTCAGGTAGGTCAGTACAGTCCCACCAAACACCACACTACACTACACTACACCCCCCCCCCCGTCACTTATTAACCCCTTATAAACCCCTGATCACCCCATATAAACTCCCTGATCACCCCCCTGTCATTGATCACCGCCCTGTCATTGATCACCCCCCTGTCAGGCTCCGTTCAGACGTCCGCATGATTTTTACGGATCCGATCCATGTATCCATGGATCCGTAAAAATCATGCGGACGTCTGAATGGAGCCTTACAGGGGGGTGATCAATGACAGGCGGGTGATCACCCATATACACTCCCTGATCACCCCCTGTCATTGATCACCGCCCTGTCAGGCTCCATTCAGACGTCCGCATGATTTTTACGGATCCAATCCATGTATCCATGGATCCGTAAAAATCATGCGGACGTCTGAATGGAGCCTTACAGGGGGGTGATCAATGACAGGCGGGTGATCACCCATATACACTCCCTGATCACCCCCTGTCATTGATCACCCCCCTGTCATTGATCACCCCCCTGTAAGGCTCCATTCAGACGTCCGCATGATTTTTACGGATCCGATCCATGTATCCATGGATCCGTAAAAATCATGCGGACGTCTGAATGGAGCCTTAAAGGGGGGTGATCAATGACAGGCGGGTGATCACCCATATACACTCCCTGATCACCCCCTGTCATTGATCACCCCCCTGTCATTGATCACCCCCCTGTCAGGCTCCATTCAGACGTCCGCATGATTTTTACGGATCAGATCCATGTATCCATGGATCCGTAAAAATCATGCGGACGTCTGAATGGAGCCTTACAGGGGGGGTGATCAGTGACAGGGGGGTGATCACCCTGATTACCCTGATCACCCCCTGTCATTGATAACCCCCCTGTAAGGCTCCATTCAGACGTCCGCATGCGTTCTGTGGATCCGATCCATGTATCCATGGATCCGTAAAAAATCATGCGGATGTCTGAATGGAGCCTTACAGGGGGGGTGATCAGTGACAGGGGGGGTGATCAGTGACATGGGGGGTGTTCACCCTGATTACCCTGATCACCCCCTGTCATTGATAACCCCCCTGTAAGGCTCCATTCAGACGTCCGCATGCGTTCTGTGGATCCGATCCATGTATCCATGGATCCGTAAAAAATCATGCAGATGTCTGAATGGAGCCTTACAGGGGGGGTGATCAGTGACAGGGGGGTGATCACCCTGATTACCCTGATCACCCCCTGTCATTGATAACCCCCCTGTAAGGCTCCATTCAGACGTCCGCATGCGTTTTGTGGATCCGATCCATGTATCCATGGATCCGTAAAAAATCATGCGGATGTCTGAATGGAGCCTTACAGGGGGGGTGATCAGTGGCAGGGGGGTGATCACCCTGATTACCCTGATCACCCCCTGTCATTGATAACCCCCCTGTAAGGCTCCATTCAGACGTCCGCATGCGTTCTGTGGATCCGATCCATGTATCCATGGATCCGTAAAAATCATGCGGACGTCTGAATGGAGCCTTACAGGGGGGGTGATCAATGACAGGGGGGTGATTAGGGAGTCTATATGGGTGATCACCCCCCTGTCATTGATCACTCCCCCCCTGGTAAGGCTCCATTCAGCCATTTTTTTGGGCACAAGTTAGCGGACATTTTTTGTTTGTTTTTGTTTTTTCTTACAAAGTCTCATATTCCACTAACTTGTGTCAAAAAATAAAATCTCCCATGAACTCACCATACCCCTCACGGAATCCAAATGCGTAAACATTTTTAGACATTTATATTCCAGACTTCTTCTCACACTTTAGGGCCCCTAAAAAGCCAGGGCAGTATAAATACCCCACATGTGACCCCATTTCGGAAAGAAGACACCCCAAGGTATTCCGTGAGGGGCATATTGAGTCCATGAAAGATTGAAATTTTTGTCCTAAGTTAGCGGAAAGTGAGACTTTGTGAGAAAAAAATAAATAAAAAATCAATATCCGCTAACTTATGCAAAAAAAAAAAAAAATTCTAGGAACTCGCCATGCCCCTCATTGAATACCTCGGGGTGTCTTCTTTCCAAAGTGGGGTCACATGTGGGGTATTTATACTGCCCTGGCTTTTTAGGGGCCCTAAAGCATGAGAAGAAGTCTGGGATCCAAATGTCTAAAAATGCCCTCCTAAAAGGAATTTGGGCCCCTTTGCGCATCTAGGCTGCAAAAAAGTGTCACACATGTGGTATCGCCGTACTCAGGAGAAGTTGGGGAATGTGTTTTGGGGTGTCATTTTACATATACCCATGCTGGGTGAGAAAAATATCTTGGTCAAATGCCAACTTTGTATAAAAAAATGGGAAAAGTTGTCTTTTGACAAGATATTTCTCTCACCCAGCATGGGTATATGTAAAATGACCCCCCAAAATACATTGCCCAACTTCTCCTGAGTACGGTGATACCAGATGTGTGACACTTTTTTGCAGTTAAGGTGGGCAAAGGGGCACATATTCCAAAGTGCACCTTTCGGATTTCGCAGGCCATTTTTTACACATTTTGATTTCAAGGTACTTCTTACACATTTGGGCCCCTAAATTGCCAGGGCAGTATAACTACGCCACAAGTGACCCCATTTTGGAAAGAAGACACCCCAAGGTATTCCGTGGGGGGCACGGCGAGTTCCTAGAATTTTTTATTTTTTGTCACAATTTAGCGGAAAATGATGATTTTTCTTTTTTTTTCTTTTTTCCTTACAAAGTCTCATATTCCACTAACTTGCGACAAAAAATAAAAAATTCTAGGAACTCGCCATGCCCCTCACGGAATACCTTGGGGTGTCTTCTTTCCAAAATGGGGTCACTTGTGGCGTAGTTATACTGCCCTGGCAATTTAGGGGCCCAAATGTGTGAGAAGAACTTTGCAATCAAAATGTGTAAAAAATGCCCTGCAAAATCTGAAAGGTGCACTTTGGAATATGTGCCCCTTTGCCCACCTTGGCAGCAAAAAAGTGTGACACATCTGGTATCGCCGTACTCAGGAGAAGTTGGGGAATGTGTTTTGGGGTGTCATTTTACATATACCCATGCTGGGTGAGAAAAATATCTTGGTCAAATGCAAACTTTGTATAAAAAAATGGGAAAAGTTGTCTTTTGCCAAGATATTTCTCTCACCCAGCATGGGTATATGTAAAATGACACCCCAAAACACATTCCCCAACTTCTCCTGAGTACGGCGATACCACATGTGTGACACTTTTTTGCTGCCAAGGTGGGCAAAGGGGCGCATATTCCAAAGTGCACCTTTCGGATTTCACCGGTCATTTCTTACACATTTTGATTGCAAAGTTCTTCTCACACATTTGGGCCCCTAAATTGCCAGGGCAGTATAACTACCCCACAAGTGACCCCATTTTGGAAAGAAGACACCCCAAGGTATTCTGTGAGGGGCATGGTGAGTTCCTAGAATTTTTTATTTTTTGTCGCAAGTTAGTGGAATATGAGACTTTGTAAGAAAAAAAATAAAATAAAAAAATCATCATCATTTTCCGCTAACTTGTGACAAAAAATAAAAAGTTCTATGAACTCACTATGCCCATCAGCGAATACCTTAGGGTGTCTACTTTCCGAAATGGGGTCATTTGTGGGGTTTTTCTACTGTTTGGGCATTGTAGAACCTCAGGAAACATGACAGGTGCTCAGAAAATCAGAGCCGTTTCAAAAAGCGGAAATTCACATTTTTGTACCATAGTTTGTAAATGCTATAACTTTTACCCAAACCATTTTTTTTTTGCCCAAACATTTTTTGTTTATCAAAGACATGTAGAACTATAAATTTAGCGAAAAATTTATATATGGATGTTGTTTTTTTTGCAAAATTTCACAGCTGAAAGTGAAAAATGTCATTTTTTTGCAAAAAAATCGTTACATTTTGATTAATAACAAAAAAAGTAAAAATGTCAGCAGCAATAAAATACCACCAAATGAAAGCTCCATTAGTGAGAAGAAAAGGAGGTAAAATTCATTTGGGTGGTAAGTTGCATGACCGAGCGATAAACGGTGAAAGTAGTGTAGTGCCGAAGTGTAAAAAGTGGCCTGGTCATGAAGGGGGTTTCACCTAGCGGGGCTGAAGTGGTTAATCAACAAATGACTTTTTATGGGTTGATAATTAACCTCAGATAAATCTCCCAGGACCCATATCCTGGGGGACAAAGGAACAACAATTTTAAGTTTACGCGCCAGATTCTTTTGGACCAGGCTCCAGTACCTACTCACCATTGGGCAGTCCCAGAACAGATGTAGATGATCTGCCCCGGGATCGCCACAGCAGGGGCAGTCAGAGGAGGCCCTGAGTCCTCTTCTGTATAACCATATACAGACGTGGACAAAATTGTTGGTACCCTTTGGTCAATGAAAGAAAAAGTCACAATGGTCACAGAAATAACTTTAATCTGACAAAAGTAATAATAAATTAAAATTCTATAAATGTTAACCAATGAAAGTCAGACATTGTTTTTCAACCATGCTTCAACAGAATTATGTAAAAAAATAAACTCATGAAACAGGCATGGACAAAAATGATGGTACCCCTAACTTAATATTTTGTTGCGCAACCTTTTGAGGCAATCACTGCAATCAAACGCTTCCTGTAACTGTCAATGAGACATCTGCACCTCTCAGCAGGTATTTTGGCCCACTCCTCATGAGCAAACTGCTCCAGTTGTGTCCGGTTTGAAGGGTGCCTTTTCCAGACTGCATGTTTCAGCTCCTTCCAAAGATGCTCAATAGGATTGAGGTCAGGGCTCATAGAAGGCCACTTTAGAATAGTCCAATTTTTTCCTCTTAGCCATTCTTGGGTGTTTTTAGCGGTGTGTTTTGGGTCATTGTCCTGTTGCAAGACCCATGACCTGCGACTGAGACCAAGCTTTCTGACACTGGCTAGTACATTTCTCTCTAGAATTCCTTGATAGTCTTGAGATTTCATTGTACCCTGCACAGATTCAAGACACCCTGTGCCAGACGCAGCAAAGCAGCCCCAGAACATAACAGAGCCTCCTCCATGTTTCACAGTAGGGACAGTGTTCTTTTCTTGATATGCTTCATTTTTTCGTCTGTGAACATACAGCTGATGTGCCTTGGCAAAAACTTCGATTTTTGTCTCATCTGTCCACAGGACATTCTCCCAGAAGCTTTGTGGCTTGTCAACATGTAGTTTGGCATATTCCAGTCTTGCTTTTTTATGATTCGTTTTCAACAATGGTGTCCTCCTTGGTCGTCTCCCATGTAGTCCACTTTGGCTCAAACAACGACGGATGGTGCGATCTGACACTGATGTTCCTTGAGCATGAAGTTCACCTTGAATCTCTTTAGAAGTCTTTCTAGGCTCTTTTGTTACCATTCGGATTATCCGTCTCTTAGATTTGTCATCAATTTTCCTCCTGCGGCCACGTCCAGGGAGGTTGGCTACAGTCCCATGGATCTTAAACTTATGAATAATATGTGCAACTGTACTCACAGGAACATCTAGTTGCTTGGAGATGGTCTTATAGCCTTTACCTTTAACATGCTTGTCTATAATTTTCTTTCTGATCTCTTGAGACAGCTCTTTCCTTTGCTTCCTCTGGTCCATGTCGAGTGTGGTACACACCATATCACCAAACAACACAGTGATTACCTGGAGCCATATATATAGGCCCAATGGCTGATTACAAGGTTGTAGACACCTGTGATGCTAATTAGTGGACACACCTTGAATTAACATGTCCCTTTGGTCACATTATGTTCTGTGTTTTCTAGGGGTACCATCATTTTTGTCCATGCCTGTTTCATGAGTTTATTTTTTTACATAATTCTGTTGAAGCATGGTTGAAAAACAATGTCTGACTTTCATTGGTTAACATTTATAGAATTTTAATTTATTATTACTTTTGTCAGATTAAAGTTATTTCTGTGACCATTGTGACTTTTTCTTTCATTGACCAAAGGGTACCAACAATTTTGTCCACGTCTGTAGGTGTCGCATAAATTTTGTGCAAAATATTAAATTGTACAACAATGTGGTTAGAATTGTGTGAAACCAATTTTAAACTTTCCCCTATATTCTCCCAGTTTGGGGGACCCACCTCTGAAAGAAGAGAAGACCAGGCTCTCTGTCCTGGAGAAAGAGCATCCCAAAAAAAATTATCCATTAAGTGTCTATAACAGTGAGATAGTTTAATTCTCGTGACAGTTTTCTTACAAATTAAATCCTGTAAAAATACAGGAGTGTCTATAGTAGAGAGGTGGCTATTCAAAGTGCTGAAAAGTGCTGACCTCAATTGAAAATATGCAAACCAGGCCACCTCACCTAAATTTGCCCTTAGTTCCATAAGGGGCAAAATTTGTCCACCACTGACTACTTGATGTAAGTACTGCACATTTTTAGTCCTCAAATACTGGCGGCAACTTAAGTCATTTAGATTAAGAAGTTTCGGGTTATGCCATAGTTGGGTGCAGATAAGCGATGCCTTAACTCCGCACCAACACCTTATGACCGACCAAGTCTTTGTAGCCATTCTGCAGAAAAGTGTATACCCGCTCAGTATGTTTAATAAATAATCGGATTCCAATACGGTGAAAAAATCGGAAAAACCTGCATCCTTCACCACTTTACTGCAGAAAGGACTATTTTCCCAATCATTAAAAAGGCAGAGTTGGGAGGCCACAAAATAGCCCCTAAAGTATGGGAGGTTAAGACCTCCCCGACTGTAGTGCATGGAGAAATAGAGTGCCTTCAGTCTCACACGCTTCCTCCCCCATAGTAAGTCATTGAGCATCCGCTCTATCAATCTAAAATGCTTGTCTGTAATCCATATAGGCGAGTTGCGCAGGACATAAAGAACCTGGGGCAGCACTACCATTTTTATTAATGAAATTCTATCCACTCTTGCTAGCAGGATTTTTTGCCATATCTTAATTTTTGCTCTTAACTTCATCAACAAAGGAATCAGGTTAAGTTGTAAATATTCCTGAGGTTTGGCAGAAACTGTTATCCCCAGGTACTTTATTGAGTCAGAGATCGTTAACTGATTATTAAATTCACCTCGCAACTCGTCTATAGGGAGAAGGACGGTCTTCTCCCAGTTGATCTCAAGTCCAGATAAGTCAGAAAAGTGACCAACCAGGTCCATTATGCGAGGGAGGGTGGTATCTGTTTGATGAATAAAAACCAGAATATCATCTGCGTAAAGGGATACACTGTCATGCTTCCCCATTATGCCAAAGCCAGCCACCTCCGGATCATGTCGTATCATGGCCGCTAAAGGTTCGATATAAATATTGAATAAAAGAGGGGAAAGGGGCAGCCTTGGCGGGTGCCTCTTCCCAGAATGAAGCTCTCTGTCGTCAAATCATTGATCCTAATCCTGGCAACTGGGGAGTTGTAGAGTAGCTGGACCATCGCCATAAATCTTGGGCCAAAGCCCATTTTTTTCATTACCTCCCAAAGAAAAATCCACTCCACCCTGTCGAAGGCTTTAGTAGCATCCAACGACAGGATGGAGTGGGCGCCACGCCCCGGGGATTGAATATTCATAAATAGCCTATGCAAATTGTGATGGGTGCCCCTGTTAATCGTGGGGATAACCCGCGAGAGCCTCCTAGCCAGGACTTTTGATAGTAACTTAGCATCTGTATTTAATAAGGAGATTGGTCTATAGGAGCTCAATTCTGCCGGGTCTTTATCCTTTTTTGAAATTAAAACAATGAGGGCCTCCATCATAGAATGTGGTAATCTCCCTCCCTGTGCTGCTTGGGAGAAAACCTCCAACAGCGATGGACCTCATATGGAAGGCCATCTGCTCCTGGCGATGAGTTCCCCGAAACAGACCCGAGGGCCTCCTGCAACTCAGTAAGAGACAGCTCCTCCTCCAGATATTCTTTTTGAGCTTCATTTAACATGGAAAGTGGAATTTTCTCCAGGGACCGCATCGCCAGTTCAGACGACAGTCCAGGGGAGGATCTATATATCTGAGCAAAATATTGTAGAAAGATATTCCCAATTCCCTCTGGATCTGTTATGGTTTCACCCTCTGCATTACGGATCGAAATAATAGATTGTTTTTTCTTATCTTGTTGTGTAATTATTCTAGCTAAAAGCTTGCCCGGACGTCCAGACTCGATAAAATAATTGAGCCCCTTGAAGAATACCCTATGATTTGCTTTCTCTGTTAGGTATTTCTCCAAAGAGCAGCTAGCCTTCTGCATCTCTTCCCTGTTGTGCTCAGTAGCATGGCTAGCGTATCGCTCAGCTGTGAGTGCAGCGATCTTAACCAATTCCTCCTCTTTCTTCCTAAATGTTCTCTTTGCTGTGGCAATCTCACTTATAAAGACCCCCCTCAAATATGCTTTCAAGGCATCCCATACTGTATTGATGTTGGCAGAGGGAAGATTCACCTCCCAAAAGGAGGACATCAGTAGTTTCATTGACTGCAAATTGCCCAGAATAGTGAGCCAGTATGGATTCAGCTTAAATCCTAGCCCCCTAGTATCCTTATTCTTCCCGCTGCGAACCTCAACCAGTACGGGTGAATGGTCCGAAACTGTTCTTACTCCGTATCGCATCTTACAGATATTACTCAAGTTGCTCTCATTAGTAAATGCTAGATCGATCCTAGACATTGCTCTGCCCCCCCTACTGACACAGGAATATACTCTCTTTCCTCCACCAAGATGTTCCCATATATCCACCACTCCCACCTCAGAACAGAATTGAGGCAGCGGGGAATTACAGGGATACCTCCCCCTTTCCGCATCTAGTGAAAATCTGTCTTTGTTAGGATCAATGACCGCATTAAAATCCCCCATCAGGATTAAGCGGCATTCTGGTCTCTTTTCAAAAAAAAGCATTAACTGAAGCAGTGGGTACATTGAGAATGGCGGAGGTATATAGAAAAAGGCTAGGATATAGCTGTCGCCATTCAGCTTGCCATGCAAAAAGATAAATCTACCCTGAGCATCTATATAAGATTTTATAAGGGTGAAATCTATGGAGTTATGAATAAGAACCGAAATACCCCTGGAAGAGCCACTAAAGGTGGAATTATATGATTGGGACTGCCATCCCGTTGTCAGGCGGAACAAGGTTTCTTTGGTTAGGTGAGTTTCTACTATACAGATAATTGCTGGAAGATATCTTTTTAATGCATCCATAATCGCTTGCCTTTTAACTCTTTCCCCAAGTCCTCTAACGTTCCAAGCTACAATTCTAGTGGACATCCCTCACAAAAAAAAAAAACATTCCTGAAAGGTGGGTTCCCTCCCCCCCCCTCTTTCCCTTGATCCGCCCGAACTAGTCAGCGAACCTCTAACCTCCGGCCGTTCTCCCCCAGCCTGGCCCCCCCTCCTATCCCTTCAATCATAATGATGCACAATTTCAGATGCCCATTTGATCCATCCAGTCTGATGCTTGTTGTGGTGTCTCAAAGAAAAGGGAAGTCCCGTTATGAATTACTCTTAATTTCTCTGGATATTGTAGGGAGTATTTAATCTCCTTGGTCGCCAAGCGTTTCTTTATCTCTATAAAGTTTCTTCTTCTTTCGTGGGTCTGCCGCGCAAAGTCAGGAAAGAAGAGCAGTTTAGTGCCATGATATTCAATAGGTGTACATTCTCTTGCTCTTCTCAAGATCCTATCTCTATCCGCGGACAGTAATAATTTAATTAAGACTGCATGCGGCGGTCTCCCTGGGATAGGTTTCCCTCCCGGAATTCGGTGCGCTCTTTCTATTTGAAACATAGAGGAAAAGTTATCGCTGCCAAAACTATTCATAACCACATCTTTAAGTTGTTCCTCTAGATGTCGGCCTTCAACTCCTTCTGGGAAACCAATTATACGAACGTTGTTGCGCCTTGATCTATTTTCTAAGTCCTCTAACTTGTTTTGAAGTGCTTGATTTTCTGAGGCAAGAAGCAAAGCTTTAGATTTTAACATGCCCATGTCAGTTTAAAAAGAGTCAACAGATTTTTCCACACTATGGACCCGATCCCGAATCTTTACTAGATCTTCTCTTATTAATGAAATATCACTCTGCACTGATCCCAATTGAGTGGACATTCCTTGCACTAAAGTGCCATTATTTTCCACAGCGCTTAGGATTTTGTCCAAGACGGATGAGTCGTATTCAGTTCGCATTTGTGCAGAGAGGCTTTCCTTGCCTACCTCCTGGTCTGCGTCCTCTAGTCCATCCTGAGAAAGTTCGTCATTTTGGGAAATTTTTGCGAATTTTTTCACCTTAGCAGGGGGTTTGGTTTTAGCTGGGTTCTTATCATTTAAAAAGGGCGATTTCAGAAACTTATCGATTTTGTTCTCTGGGGTCTTAGCCCCAGGCTTAATTGCAGAAGAATCAACTGAGCATCGTTTTGGGGCCATTCTCCCCAATTTTCCCCCTTTTTTTTTCCCTTTTTCTTTCCTTTTCCTCTTCCCTTTTTTTTCCCTTCTACTTGGGTTTCTTCTTGAGTTTTCCTTTCCCTTTTTCCCCTGCTAGGTTTTTATTTTTATTTTATTATTATTATTATTATTATTTTTTTTTCCACAGCTTTTTCCCCTTTTTTATTCCCCCCCCCCCGCCTCCCCTATGTCCTCGCCTTTATCTTTTCTTTTGCTTTATACTCTCCTTTATATTTCTTCTATTTCTTTTCTCTCCTAGTGTTCTTTCACCTTTTAACCCTTTTCCTGTCCCCTTTTTTCTATCCTCTCCTTTCCTTTTTTCCCCCTTTTTTTTTGCGTGGCGCAAAGTTTCAACAAAAAACTATGCCCTCTTTGCTGCCGTATACACTACTAACCCCTCTCTGCACCAGTATAGCGGAAAGACCAACAGTACGGCAAATGTAGAATAAATAAGGTAGGGTTTCTGTTCTCACGTGTCCAGAATATGATGTCCAGAGCCTTAGTCCCAGTGCACGCCGTAACTAGTGGAGGAAAGGGGCGACAGCAATATCGGATAAAGTGGCAGCAAGATATCCAGCAGAGTAGCAGTCCAGTAACAGGAAAGAGCAGCAGGGTGAAATCAGGCAAAGGAAGCGGTCCGGCAACGAAAAGAGCAGGAAGACAGAAGGAAGGGCAGGCACCAGCAGAGCCAGTCAATCGGAGCCAGTAGAGGGACCCAGCAAGTAAAGCAACCGCAGCGAGGACAGCAGACGAGGAACGGCAGACGGAGGAGCGGGGCAGCGAGGGAGCCAGGTCCAGGGGCAAAGCCTGAGAGCGACACCCACAGCAAAAAGAGCGGAACGGCAGCAACCAACAACGGCAGCAGCAGAAGCGATCCGGCGGTCAGACCAGATGAGGTGCGGCGTCACGGAGCACAAGTCGGGGCATCAGCTGTTCGGCATCAGCCTGGAGGGGAGAGGCCAGCACTAGGGAGGATCGAGACGCGACGTACTCATGTCATCCCGCCGCGCACTGGAGAGATTTGCTAAAAGGGGTTAATAACATATGCAATGCAAATAACGAGCATACATATGCAGCTGTACAGAGGTGAATAGTATTGGAGGGGCACTCAAATATCAAGGAGCCTCGGACAGCAAATACATATACAGTGGAATGTTTAATAAACACTATTAAAATGGAATCAGAATAAGTACCATAAATTGACATAGAAAATAGCATAGAAAATATCAGGTAGCTGGTATACGCAATAATGTATCAAATCTGTAGCGCCGTATGTAGCCATATAGGACCTTGATGGAAAACTTTCTGCCCAATCAAAAAACACTGTGAACTAGTGTCCCATATGAAGATGGAAAACAATAAGCAAAGACGTGCCGCTACGGAGCGTATCTCCTATTAGTATGTACCTTGTGGGGTAGATGAATATAGGGGTATGTCCGTATCTCACGTGTCAAGTATACATGTAGGCCAGTTGACAAATCCCTTTACACACTGCCGGTTACAGATCTTACCACCGGGTAGTAATTGGTTGTCAAGTGTCTCCTCTTTTTTCCACCGCCGGACCTGCTACTGGCATCCCGTGTAGTCTTGCGGTACTCACGTGACTTGGCGGTGGTTTCACGGGACTGGAAATCCACGTGATCGGGGAGTTATATGTTGCAAGATATGCATCTGTTAGTTCCGCATCTCCAGGTAAAAAGTTCAATGAGACGTTATTCTATAATCCTGGATTTATAGTGAATGGCTGTAGTACACCATTAAAGAAAGCAACATGAGGCAAAGTCCATATAAATATTTTGCTTGCTACGCGTTTCGATGTACCCCCTCTTCTTCATACCGCCACTGAAGAAGGGGAGGCACCCCGAAACGCGCATGGTAGATTTGGACGGAGTAGCAAGCAATATATTTATATGGACTTTGCCTCGTTGCTTTCTTTAATGGTTAATGGTAATCCTTGAGGAGAGCACCCTTCCCTCCAATCTCCAGTGTCTTCTAAATTACTACACCGGATGGATGCAACTCAATTTTATTACTAATATGATAAGCAATGTTAACATCACACTGAACCACATATTAGCTAGGGAATTAGGAGTGCTGTCATGTTGGACTCCTGGAAAGAACGTTACCGGTAAGACTAACTACCGATTTCCAGGACGTCCCCCATGACAGCACATGGGAGAGTTACCAACTTAACCATCAGGGAGGGACCACAGCCTGTAGAACCTTTCGCCCAAAGGAAAGCTGACGATTGGACACCAGGTTCAACCTGTAATGTTTACAAAAGGTGTTATAACTTGTCCAGGTGGCTGCCTGACAAATCTGATCTATAGAGGTGTTCGCTTTCTCCGCCCAGGAAGCTGCGACTGCTCTAGTGGAATGTGCCCTGATAGAGATAGGACAGGGACTATTCTGAAGACGATATGCTTCCACAATTGTTGACTTGATCCACTGTGTCAGAGTCCTCTTAGTCACTTTCTTCCCTCTTCCTGCTTTACCGAATTGTACAAAGAGGTTTGAGTCCTTTCTATCTGGTTCTGTTCGGCGAAGATATTCAAGGACTGCCCGACGGACGTATAGGCAATGGAATTTTTCCTTTTCCGGATCTCTAGGTGAGGCGTAAAAAGAGGGTAAGAATATTTATTGCAAAGGGTGCTGTGCAGGTGGCTCACTGTGATTCGACACGACAGGTGCACAGGTTCAAAGAAGAACCCCCTGATTCTGATCAATGTAGTATAGACTGGATAGAACCGGCACTCAAAACAATCGGATTGCGCGTGGAAGTTGAATAAAAATTTATTAAACAATCAACACTATATACTAGATGCACCAAGGTAAAATTCATATAAAATATATAAAAAATATAATAAAAAGCATATATCTCAGTGTTAGCCAAGCGAGTGGAGTTTTCTTAGGGCACAGAGGTCTGAAGTGCTACGCACAGAGGGCTGCATCCGTGTCCCCCCAATTGGGTAGGCTATTGGATCACAGTCGTCCGTGACGGAGCTACACAGAGCTGATTGAATATTGTGCTTGAAATAGTCGCAGGTATTATTCACATATAAATTTCACATAAGCTTAAATGCATGTAGATAAAGTCTTATGCCACCGTATAGGGTAGAGAAAAGGTATTTAAAGGTGAACTGAGTTCAATTATCCATCACCTATAGTGGTCTCAATTTCTGAGTAAACTGGAGGTGAGAAAGTCACTAGTCCAGCACGTCTGATGTCATCGTGCATATGCCGCCTTGCGTACAGCGGTTCAGTATGGTTCCACTTGAGTTAATGTTACTCACTGTTTCCCGTGTGAATTCACTCGGTTAGGTCTGCGGGAGGTTTTCTGTCGTGGCGTCCCACGCTTCAGTCTTTCCCCGCTGTATTAGTGTCGGGTCCGGTTGTCTGTTTGGATCCCGTCTGTACTCTCGTGGGAGACCTATGTCAGCTGTTTCACTAACGTGAATTTCACAGCGCTTCTTGGTCTTACGTGAGTAAGTGGATGAACTTTTAGTACATGGCCATGTACCGCTGCGATAGTTCTTTCACAGGTAATATTATTATAGTGATGCTTTTTCTTTGGAGGGCTTCTCGGTTCTTCTTGATCGTTAGCGAGAGCATTCTTTGTTAGGAAGTTCATAGCTTCTTTAGGAGATGTTAACACTGCAGTGCGTCCATTATAGTGAACTAGGAGCTTGACTGGAAAGCCCCACTTGTAGAGGATTTTTTGCTCTCTTAAAACTTGTGTGATTTTAATAAATTCCCTGCGTCTGGCAAGAGTAGCAGGTGAAAGATCCGTGAAAAGTGAAATTTCTCGGAACCGTTCAGGAAGATCTGGTTTTTTGGCTGCGGCTTTAAGGATCGAATCTTTGATGTGGTAATAATGAATCCTAGCTATAGTATCCCTAGGCAGGGAAGCTGGAATAGATTTAGGTTTAGGGAGTCTGTGGACTCTATCTATTATTTGAAGCTTGAGGTAGCAGAGCTGAAAAGAGATCAATCAAGTAGTCCTGCAATTGGTCATCTTGCACTGTTTCTGGAATATTCCTGAAACGAATGTTGTTCCTTCTGGATCTGTCCTCAATGTCTGCCAGTTTTAGCTTGATAGCAGCTATATCATCTTCAGCAGAGTTATGAGCGTCCACTAGGCAATTGTGAGCATTCGTAAACTCCTCCATTTTCTCTTCTAAATGGGCTGTGCGGTCACCTATAGCAGTGATGTCAGCTTTTAGTGAGGAGAGAGCTGTCTTCAGATCATTGTTAAATGAGGACTTTAGGTCAGACAAAAGCTCTTTCATGGCCTCAAAAGTTATAGGATCCGCATTATGAGCTTTCCCTACACCCGTGACTTCTGGGTGTACAGGGGATAAAGAAGAGGAGAATGACTTGCCTTGTGCTTTGTCCGATGAGCAGGACGGTGAGCTGTTAGCCGGCGAGCTGTGAAGAGAACCGAAAGCAGGAACTGCTTCTTCATGCCTAGGAGATGAGGGATCCCGCGCACCGGCGCCATTTTGGAGAGATGCCGGGCTGAAGAAGCTGGTGAGTTTAGCTGGGGTTCCCGGTCTCCTTTTGCCCCTCGGCATCTTTAGCATGACGGGTCAGTCCCCTGGATGTTAGAGAAGAAGTTAGGCTAGAAATCGCTTCTGAAAAAAGTTCCTTTGGGCCGCTATTAGACTGTGAGTAGCGGAGCTACAGAGACATGCGTCCGCTCTGGTGCGCTCCAAGCCACGCCCCGAGTAATTTTAATGGAATGGTGTCCAAAGGTTCAAAGGGCACTTTACAGAGGGTATCTAGAACTATAGATAAGTCCCAAGGAGGGACAGTCTGTCTCAGAGTGGGTTTTAGTCTGGATATAGCCTTTTTATGGACAAAACTTTTTATCCAACAATGCTCTGCTAGTGGGTAGTCCAGAAAGGCGGACAAAGCTGATATCTGCACCTTGATTGTGCTAGGATGTAGCCCTAGGTCAAAGCCCCTCTGTAGGAAGTCAAGAATCTGAGCGATGGAAGGAGTTGATCTGGACAGATGTGTATCTTCCAGCCAGGAATTAAATCTGCTCCAGATTTTCATATAAATAGCATTTGTCACTGGTTTCCTACTTTTTTGTAATGTGGAGATCACAGCATGTGACAAGCCCTGCCTGCTCAGCATTCTCCTTTCAGGATCCAGGCTTTCAGATTCCATTTCTCCAGATTCGGGTGGAGAAGGGACCCCTGAGTGAGAAGGTCTGGCCTCAGAGGGAGTGATATCGGTTCTTCTACCCTTAGCCTGTCTAACAGGGGATACCAGCTCCTCTTCGGCCAAGCTGGACCTATGAAAATGAATTTCCCCGAACTCTCGCTGATCTTCCTCAAGGTGGCCGGGATAAGTGGGATTGGGGGGAAGACATATGCTAGATCCATGTCCCATGTTTTTGACATGGCATCTACCCCCGGAGGATCTCCGCTGGGATCTAGGGAAAAAAAATGAGACGCCTGGGCATTTTCTCTGGAGGCTGGAAGGTCCACCTGGGGGTACCCCCATTTCCTGCAGATCTGATGAAAGACCTGCCTGTTCAGCATCCATTCTCCCGGATGGAATCTTCTTCTGCTCAGGTAGTCTGCTGTAACGTTGTACTTCCCTCTGATATGGAGGGCTGAGATAGATAGAATATTTTCCTGTGCCCAAAGAAAAATCTTTTCTGCGACCTCCTGAAGACCTGGGTTCTGAGTTCCCCCTTGATGTCTTATATAGCAGACTGTAGTTATATTGTCTGATAGAACTTGTACATGATTTCCTCTTAGGAGAAGTTCTGCTGCTTGGAGAGACTTTAGTACCGCCATTAATTCCCTTACGTTTGAGGAACGCTGACTCTCTGCTAGGGACCATGAACCCTGAAAGAAATGATCTTCTATGTGTGAACCCCAACCGGACATGCTGGCATCGGTTACCACTGTCAAGCAAGGTCTTCTCAACCAGTGAATGCCTCTCTGCAGGTTGGCGGGAGTTCAAGGACTCCTTTATGGACATTGGAATCCTGATCTTCCTGTCTAGAGACCTTTGGTCTTTGTCCCACTTGGTAAGAACTAGACCCTGTAGAGGCCTTGAGTGGATCTGGGACCACTGGACCATCTGAATACAGGATGTCATCAAGCCTAGTATCCGCATAGCCTCTCTGATGGAGCAGAAGTTTCTTCTTTGGAAGGAGAATATTTCTTCTATAAAGGCATTGCATTTTGATTCTGGAAGAAAGGACACCCGTCTCTGGGAGTCCAGAAGGGTTCCTAGAAAGATCTTTTTTACGCTCATGCTGAGATCTGATTTCCCTAGGTTGATTATCCAGCCTAAATCTTGTAGAACCTTTAACGTCGTCTGTAGATGGTTCCGCAGAAGGACCTCTGAGGATGCTGTCAGGAGGAAGTCGTCTAAATACGGAATTATTGTTATTCCCTGTTGTCTCAGGAAAGCCATTATCTCTACTATTAGTTTCGTGAAAATGCGTGGAGCACTTGAGATCCCGAATGGAAGACATTGGAACTGGAAGTGATGAACCATGCCGTCTAACGTCACCGCGAACCTGAGGAACTGATGATGGCTCGGATGTATGGGGACTTGGTAGTAGGCATCTTTGAGATCGATGGTGCACACCAATGCCCCTTCTGGAATTAGTGGAACTGTTGAACGTATTGACTCCATCTTGAACCTGAAATATTGAATCCATTTGTTCAGGAACTTCAGGTTTATGATAGTTCTCAGCGAACCGTCTGGTTTTTTACCCAGAACGGCTTGGAGTAGTGGCCTCTGCCCTGTTGGGGTCTTGGAACAGGAACTATTGCTTCCATTGTGCAAAGTTTCTCTAAGTCTTGAACCAGCTGGTTCTTTAGTGACGGAGACTGGGGTGTGGTAACACAAAATATCTGAGGAGGAAGACTGAACTCTATTTTGTACCCCTCTCGTACAGTCTGAAGTACCCAGGGGTTCTGAGTTACTAGAGACCATTGATGACTGAAGAACCGAAGTCTCCCCCCCACTGGTCTGGCGTCATTTGTTCTGGTAAGAGGAAGTGTTGGGTTTGAGAAGGAACCCCCTCCCCTTCCCACCTTTGGGGTAGCTCCACCTGCCCGACTTGCCTTTCCCTCTACCTGAAAAATTCTGTGTCTGTCCCTGGCCTGAATTTTTCCGAAAGGACTGAGTCTTCTTAGATGTCTCCTCCGGAAAGCCTTTCTTCTTGTCCGCAGCACTCTCGAGGATTGTATCTAAGACTGGGCCAAACACATGTGAACCTGAGAAAGGGATCGAACAGAGCTTATTTTTTGAAGCTATGTCCCCTGACCAACTTCTTAGCCAAAGGGCCCTTCTAGCTGTATTCGCCAGGGTGCTGTTTCTAGCCAAAATTCTAATAGATTTCGGCCGAAGCGTCCGCCAGATAGGCCGTAGCCATCTTAAGAAGGGGAATGGATTCTAATATGTCCTCCCTTGGGGTTTTTAATCTAAGGTGGTTTTCTAGCTGATTCAGCCATAACCCCATAGACCTGGCTACCGAGGTGGCAGTAATATTGAAATTAATAAGAGCAGACGAACACTCCCAGGCCTTCTTAAGTAGACCCTCCTTCTTCCTATCCATAGGATCTTTTAAATTTGAGGAATCCTCAAAGGGAATGGAGGTCTTCTTTGTGACCTTAGCCATCTGAATGTCTATCTTAGGAACTTCATCCCATAATTTAGTATCCTCGGGATTAATTATCAGCCAATTTTTTAATTCCTTAGGCATAACTAATTTATTTTCGGCCTCCCTCCATTCCTCCAGAATTATTTCCTTCAGATGGGAATTTACTGGAAATAGGCGAGTCTTTTTTGCCCCTAACCCCCCAAACATTTTATCCTGAATAGATATGGGAGGGCTAGCTTCCTCTACTTGCATGGTATCTCTAACCGCATGGAGGAGGGCGTCTAGGTCTTCAGTAGAAAATAAATATCTTTTAGGGTGGTCTGAAGAACCTGAAGCAGAGATGGTGTCTTCCTCAATCTCTCCGTCCGAGACTTCCTGATTATCATAATCAGAGTCCTCCTGAGTCCTCCTTTTTGGGGGAGGGGAGTCAGGTTGAGAAGGAGGTGGCGGAGGGTTTAGAGAAGAAACTGTAGCCTGCACTTCTTCACAAATAATATTTCTAAGTTCTGTGAGAAAGGACGGCTGCTCATCCTTCATTAACCTGGCAATGCAATCAGCACACAACTGTTTCTTGTATGATATATGCATCTTTTCCCCGCAAGTCGCACATTTTCTCGGTTTTCTTTTGGGATCTTGGAGAGCCGACTGCCCTGAACTTTTTTTATCCTAGGAAAAAATCCAAGAAAACCGTGCTCAATGACTGGGGAGAGTACACCAAGGAATTTAGGATAAGGACACTTACATGGGCTGCAGCAGAGGAGTCAGACACAATCTCGGATTTGGATGACACCTGGGGCTCCATGGTGGCTAAGTAAACACACAGCAGCTCAATCTTCCCCACTGGGGCTTACCTTCCACCTCTGCTGCCGCGCTGCTCCATTCTTATAAGAGGGACTCAACCCCCCAGGGGGAGGAAGTCAACCCCTGAGCGCGAGACGGGGTTTCCGGGTCTCTAGCGCTTGTACTGGGAGCCGCCATCTTGTTGCCGGCTGACCCGGAAGTGACGTAATGGCCGCGTCAAGTGATGCGCGTCGCAGGGTCAGGAGCGCGCCGCTGAGCCCAGAGCTCCCGGAGGAGAAGCGGCTTCAGCGTCCCGCCTGCCGCCGTCCATGTTGATAGGGCAGTATTTTATGCTGGACTTTGGTATTAGCTGTTGCTGGGGCAGTATTTTGTGCTGCAATATGGTATTTCTGGCCCAGCAGGTTTTTTACAGTGCCACTTTAAGTTCCCAGTCCTCTGGACCCGCCTGAGTTCCCCCTTGATGTCTTATATAGCAGACTGTAGTTATATTGTCTGATAGAACTTGTACATGATTTCCTCTTAGGAGAAGTTCTGCTGCTTGGAGAGACTTTAGTACCGCCATTAATTCCCTTACGTTTGAGGAACGCTGACTCTCTGCTAGGGACCATGAACCCTGAAAGAAATGATCTTCTATGTGTGAACCCCAACCGGACATGCTGGCATCGGTTACCACTGTGAAGCAAGGTCTTCTCAACCAGTGAATGCCTCTCTGCAGGTTGGCGGGAGTTCAAGGACTCCTTTATGGACATTGGAATCCTGATCTTCCTGTCTAGAGACCTTTGGTCTTTGTCCCACTTGGTAAGAACTAGACCCTGTAGAGGCCTCGAGTGGATCTGGGACCACTGGACCATCTGAATACAGGATGTCATCAAGCCTAGTATCCGCATAGCCTCTCTGATGGAGCAGAAGTTTCTTCTTTGGAAGGAGGATATTTCTTCTATAAAGGCATTGCATTTTGATTCTGGAAGAAAGGACACCCGTCTCTGGGAGTCCAGAAGGGTTCCTAGAAAGATCTTTTTTACGCTCATGCTGAGATCTGATTTCCCTAGGTTGATTATCCAGCCTAAATCTTGTAGAACCTTTAACGTCGTCTGTAGATGGTTCCGCAGAAGGACCTCTGAGGATGCTGTCAGGAGGAAGTCGTCTAAATACGGAATTATTGTTATTCCCTGTTGTCTCAGGAAAGCCATTATCTCTACTATTAGTTTCGTGAAAATGCGTGGAGCACTTGAGATCCCGAATGAAAGACATTGGAACTGGAAGTGATGAACCATGCCGTCTAATGTCACCGCGAACCTGAGGAACTGATGATGGCTCAGATGTATGGGGACATGGTAGTAGGCATCTTTGAGATCGATGGTGCACACCAATGCCCCTTCTGGAATTAGTGGAACTGTTGAACGTATTGACTCCATCTTGAACCTGAAATATTGAATCCATTTGTTCAGGAACTTCAGGTTTATGATAGTTCTCAGCGAACCGTCTGGTTTTTTACCCAGAACGGCTTGGAGTAGTGGCCTCTGCCCTGTTGGGGTCTTGGAACAGGAACTATTGCTTCCATTGTGCAAAGTTTCTCTAAGTCTTGAACCAGCTGGTTCTTTAGTGACGGAGACTGGGGTGTGGTAACACAAAATATCTGAGGAGGAAGACTGAACTCTATTTTGTACCCCTCTCGTACAGTCTGAAGTACCCAGGGGTTCTGAGTTACTAGAGACCATTGATGACTGAAGAACCGAAGTCTCCCCCCCACTGGTCTGGCGTCATTTGTTCTGGTAAGAGGAAGTGTTGGGTTTGAGAAGGAACCCCCTCCCCTTCCCACCTTTGGGGTAGCTCCACCTGCCCGACTTGCCTTTCCCTCTACCTGAAAAATTCTGTGTCTGTCCCTGGCCTGAATTTTTCCGAAAGGACTGAGTCTTCTTAGATGTCTCCTCCGGAAAGCCTTTCTTCTTGTCCGCAGCACTCTCGAGGATTGTATCTAAGACTGGGCCAAACACATGTGAACCTGAGAAAGGGATCGAACAGAGCTTATTTTTTGAAGCTATGTCCCCTGACCAACTTCTTAGCCAAAGGGCCCTTCTAGCTGTATTCGCCAGGGTGCTGTTTCTAGCCAAAATTCTAATAGATTTCGGCCGAAGCGTCCGCCAGATAGGCCGTAGCCATCTTAAGAAGGGGAATGGATTCTAATATGTCCTCCCTTGGGGTTTTTAATCTAAGGTGGTTTTCTAGCTGATTCAGCCATAACCCCATAGACCTGGCTACCGAGGTGGCAGTAATATTGAAATTAATAAGAGCAGACGAACACTCCCAGGCCTTCTTAAGTAGACCCTCCTTCTTCCTATCCATAGGATCTTTTAAATTTGAGGAATCCTCAAAGGGAATGGAGGTCTTCTTTGTGACCTTAGCCATCTGAATGTCTATCTTAGGAACTTCATCCCATAATTTAGTATCCTCGGGATTAATTATCAGCCAATTTTTTAATTCCTTAGGCATAACTAATTTATTTTCGGCCTCCCTCCATTCCTCCAGAATTATTTCCTTCAGATGGGAATTTACTGGAAATAGGCGAGTCTTTTTTGCCCCTAACCCCCCAAACATTTTATCCTGAATGGATATGGGAGAGCTAGCTTCCTCTACTTGCATGGTATCTCTAACCGCATGGAGGAGGGCGTCTAGGTCTTCAGTAGAAAATAAATATCTTTTAGGGTGGTCTGAAGAACCTGAAGCAGAGATGGTGTCTTCCTCAATCTCTCCGTCCGAGACTTCCTGATTATCATAATCAGAGTCCTCCTGAGTCCTCCTTTTTGGGGGAGGGGAGTCAGGTTGAGAAGGAGGTGGCGGAGGGTTTAGAGAAGAAACCGTAGCCTGCACTTCTTCACAAATAATATTTCTAAGTTCTGTGAGAAAGGACGGCTGCTCATCCTTCATTAACCTGGCAATGCAATCAGCACACAACTGTTTCTTGTATGATATATGCATCTTTTCCCCGCAAGTCGCACATTTTCTCGGTTTTCTTTTGGGATCTTGGAGAGCCGACTGCCCTGAACTTTTTTTATCCTAGGAAAAAATCCAAGAAAACCGTGCTCAATGACTGGGGAGAGTACACCAAGGAATTTAGGATAAGGACACTTACATGGGCTGCAGCAGAGGAGTCAGACACAATCTCGGATTTGGATGACACCTGGGGCTCCATGGTGGCTAAGTAAACACACAGCAGCTCAATCTTCCCCACTGGGGCTTACCTTCCACCTCTGCTGCCGCGCTGCTCCATTCTTATAAGAGGGACTCAACCCCCCAGGGGGAGGAAGTCAACCCCTGAGCGCGAGACGGGGTTTCCGGGTCTCTAGCGCTTGTACTGGGAGCCGCCATCTTGTTGCCGGCTGACCCGGAAGTGACGTAATGGCCGCGTCACGTGATGCGCGTCGCAGCGTCAGGAGCGCGCCGCTGAGCCCAGAGCTCCCGGAGGAGAAGCGGCTTCAGCGTCCCGCCTGCCGCCGTCCATGTTGATAGGGCAGTATTTTATGCTGGACTTTGGTATTAGCTGTTGCTGGGGCAGTATTTTGTGCTGCAATATGGTATTTCTGGCCCAGCAGGTTTTTTCCAGTGCCACTTTAAGTTCCCAGTCCTCTGGACCCCAAACTGGGCCAAAAGTTCAACAAGACAATGACCTTAAGCACATAGTGAAGACAACACCTGAGTGGCATAGGGTTAACTTCCTTAAATTTCCTTGAGTGGCCCAACCAGAGCCCTGAGTTGAACCTAATCATACATCTCTGGAGAGGACTGAAAATGTCTGTCAACCG
This sequence comes from Bufo gargarizans, assembly GCF_014858855.1. Taxonomy (NCBI): domain Eukaryota; kingdom Metazoa; phylum Chordata; class Amphibia; order Anura; family Bufonidae; genus Bufo; species Bufo gargarizans. The sequence goes on along the minus strand of NC_058087.1, from coordinate 130,990,102 downwards.
ATGGTCCCCCTCTAACCTTAAAGTACTTTAGAGGATCTGCAGAGAAAAATGCTTATACATTTTTGCTTGATCTTACTTGTGTTTTTTTTTTTTCCAATAACTTTATTTTATTATTAAATAACTTTATTTCTAAAACAAATAATTTAAATTAGTTTCAATAAAGCAATAATTTTTATGCAAATAAAATGCTACTGTCATATTCCAATAGGCAGTCCAATTCTATAGATCTTGCATCACTAACGGAAACCCCCCATACTTTTAGGGGTAATGAAAAGAATGCAATCATGAGATCTGACTCCCCATTGTGGCTTACACAGATTACAGCAGGATTTCATAGAATCAGACTGCACATATAAAGCTACCTCTCAATTCCCTATAAAAATTAAAGAGAAAACTTTCAGTCTTCATTAAGATAACTAGAAGGTGATTTGGTAACATCTCAGTGCCTAAATGAACCATGGTGACTACCATCGTGACCAGATGATAATGCATGGTTTATGGAGAATCACCTCCCTTTATATGGATACTTGTTCTCTTCTAGCTGCTGTATGTGTGCATCTACATGATCTCCCATGAAATGTAGAATTAGCAACAATGCCCTGAATGGGCTGGCCCAAGTGCAGGATTTCTATGCATTAATACCAGCATTTCCTATCCCTTAGACCCCTGGGTCATGACAGGGGCTGTTCGTCAGAATAGCCTTCTATGTTAGCCCTGCTGGTTTTGGTTACCTCTGATGGTAGTTCATGTCCAGGCAGCACCTATACCTGACAGCAAATGCTAAAGTTCCTGCTTCACAGAAAAGACCGTGTTATAGAAGGTGTTCTGTAAATTATTCTGCAAAACTTGAATTTCCAACCATAAGACATGTAATGCGAGTCCTAGGGGTGATATTAAGTTACAAAAGTTTTCTTCTAAAAGCTTTAAATAGCAAATGATACACACATTTTAAACAATCCAGTTTATCCAGATATTTATCACTGTGAAAAACAAAATGCTGCAAATTCAATCAGTGAAGCACATAAGAGGTGACAACTTGTGTAGGAAAGAGTAAAGACTCACTAATGGTCCTTTTACATGGAGTAAATCGGGAGTAAACCCTTTGTTCCCAATAATTGCCTAATCGTCATAAGGTGAGAGCTGCTTTTACATGCAGCAATCATCTACTCTGTGATGTCCAGAACCTTATTTTCTATGTAGACAAGCAATCGCTGTAGCAATGGCTTTTTCCCATACAAAGGGAGATGTACTGCACAGAAACAGATTTTTGTTGCCGGCCAAAAGACCAAAATCGCCCAATGAACACTGGCACCTTCACACACGCCGACTATTGGGAACCAGCATTTATACACTATTTAAATACTCATCCCCGATAATTGGCCTGATTATTAGTCCATGTAAAAGGACCCAAGTCTTTGTGAGTATTGATAATCTAGTAATGAAGACTCCTCATCACAGAGAGGGAAACTGCTAGAAAAATCTGCAGAAATTGGAAGCCACGGATATTCTCCACAGCAAAGTTTTGGAAAATATTCAAGAGCAGACATGTAATACACATGCATCACGTCCTATGTCATTTCCATACGTCATTTACCTTTTCAGAACGGTACATTGGATAACAATAGATTTTATAACCAGCTATTGGGGGTAAGCAGTCTTAGAAGCCGATGTTGCGAGTGGACTGAATAGGAGAAGTATACTATGTAGGAAAGATTTATTTATTTATTTATTTTTAATCTTCTCAGTTTTGACTTTAAAAACTACTTTAAAACATGTGTGAATTCGCCCTAAAAAGGGTTGTATAGTAGATTTTTTTTAAAGGCAACGCTATACCCATTCTGACACTTCCCAGACCCAGGCCCCTCTCTGCTTCCTGGTCCCTCCTGTCACAAATGAAACGTAACCGATCAGGCAATCACTGACTGAGGCAGGTCACTGCTATGGCCAGTGACTGGCAGAGCGTTCACATTTCCTGTGTTGAGAGGGTCCAGGAAGTATAGACCGGTGGAAAATTGGGAAGTGTCTGAATTGAAGCAGTGAGTTATCAGAGAGTTAAGTTATTACGAGGGAAGGAAAAAAAACAAATAAATTGACCAGACAACCCCTTCTGAAGCAATGGGGGCATATCGCTGGGATATGTCCCAATAGTTTGACGGGTCCGGGTCCGGGTTGATCTTACTTGTCAACTACACTGCAAATACACAGGGGGGCATTGTATCAAAAGTAGTGCAAAGGAAAAGTGGAGCCATTATTCATAGGAACTAAAGTCTATGACTCATTTTTCAGAGATATTTTGGAAAATGAAAACTCTAATTTGATTCATTGCTATAGGCTTCCGTTCTAATAAGCATTTTGGTAAATGACCCTACAGTGTAAACCAGTGATGTGTATGAAATTTACATTTAATATTGAAGCAATGAAAAAAATCCTTTTAAGGGTCCATTCACACGTCCGTTTTTTCTTTCCTGATCTGTTCCGTTTTTTCAGGAACAGATCAGGACCAGATCTGGACCCATTCATTTTCAATGGGTCCTGGAAAAAATCGGACAGCACAATGTGTGCTGTCCGTTTCCGTTGTTCCGTTCCGCATGTCCGTTTAAATATAAAACATGTCCTATTATGTTCCTGAAAAATCGGATCCTGGTACAATGCAAAGTCAATGGATCCGCAAAAAAAGGAAGACATTCGGATGTCATTCCGTATGTCTTCCGTTTTTTGCGGAATCCGTTCCTGGAAACACATAGCAAATATTTATTTATTTTTTCAAAGAAATCCAAACAACTTTATTTGATTATTGAAATGTATACATGTTTCCGTTTTTTGCGGATCCGCAAAAAACGGATGACATACAGAAACATTTTCAGGAACAACGGATCCGCAAAAAACGGACCGAAATTCAGATTATAGAAAAATACTGACGTGTGAATGTAGCCTAAAACTAAGAATAATTCCTGTAAGTGAATACATTCTGTTGCACATCTGCACTGATCCCTAGTTCCATCAGACCATCTGTGTACGAAACTTAGGGTCATTAACTGTAATCCCTATGCCTGAAACTGGTGTAAAAAACTCATAAACCCCAGTTTTGCAACTTATAAATGCCATTTCACCTAAATTTAGTGGCATTTTAGTGGCTACCAACTGGAGTAGATTTCAATCTAGGCCTACAAACTGCAGGAGGATGCACCTAATTTATGAGGAGGTCTGCACCTTGTCATATATTAAGCACATCCTCCAGCAACTCAGGGATCTTTGAGAAATGATCCCCATTATATACAAAGTGTACGTCAATTTATTATTTACTTGGTGCATACCTATATCATTAACACTCATTTTCCATTCATTCAGTGATTTTATGGTAATGAAAGATCAAGAACACAAAGCTTGGATTGCCTTATTTTTGAAATTGCATTTTATTTTATAGCCTTCAAGCTACTTTACACATGGATGGTACGAATGTCATAAACAGTAACTTAGAAATAGCCATGGCTCAGGGCAGCCACCAGGACATTGATGAACTTCTCCCAGGCAGCTTGGACCTGAGGAGTGAATGCAGATCCAAACTTGGAGGCCAAGACGATGACCAAAACTTCTCCCAGACGCTGCAGATAAAGGAAAATATTTGTCAAAATTTTATTTTAAGCCAATTTATAGCATGACAGTTATGTTTCACATAGTATAACATTTTAACATTTACATTGATAGATGATTGATTGTTCTTATTCACACGTCTATATCTGTTTTTCAGGTGCAAAAATGTTAACTGTTTTGCATTTGAATTTTGCATCTGCCGAGGTCCATGTTTTTCATGGATCCACTGATCAGAATGGCCACATTAGGGGAGATTTATCATCTCCCTTGTGTCTGAAAAGTGCAGTTGAAAAGTCGTAAACAATGTATTTGTGCCTTTTTAACTGCAGCTTTTTAACAAATAGCCGCATCCCCTGGTTTTCCCTAAAAGAGATGCAGCAAGGGCGATAAGGGAACGTGGCCAACTAAAATGACATATTTATCTTCATTTACTGCAAGCTGCCATATATTTCTGTTTAGTCTCTCTGACTGCTGGCGGATGCTCCTAATTTATGACAAGGCACATACCCCATGATAAGCTAGGTGCATCCTCCAGCGGAGTCCAAACACTGACTAAAGTAATGCATGACATTTGAATACACATATAAGATGCAATGGATCTCATGCATGGAAAACTCAGCACACAGATGTTAATCATTGACTTGTGAATAAGATGTTAAGAGATTCATTATTTCTTCATTAATTTTTTGTCTCCATGGAAATTTCAATATAATATGGAACTACAAATATAGATAAAAGTGAGTAGGAACAGATTGTAGAAAATTAATTACCTTGAAGTTCTCAGGGTCTACATGGAGCTCCTGGGCATGGGACTTGCTGAGGTCATGCAGGTAATGTTTCACATCATCAATGTGTTGGATGGAATTGCCAACAGCTGTGAGCACCTTCTTGCCATGAGCCTTCACCTTGGCGTTGCCAGAGATGGCGGTGACGTTGGAGAGGTTTCCAAAGCTGCTGAAGTATCTCTGGGTCCAGGGGTACACGACCAGCAGCCTAAAGTTCATAAGAAGAATCAACACTTTACATCAGATTCATATAATTTAGGCAGAATGTAATAGAATAGAAAACCATGGAAAATACATGTATGGTAACTTGTCTAAATGAAATATTGGTTATGTATAAGTTTAGCTAACCTAAACAGAAATAGCGACATTTTAGCTGATAAAATGGATAATGAGGAATGTGTGAAAAACTGTACTCCTAAGACTACCTGGAAGTAAAGGGTTCTATACCTGTTCCCTAATATACTGATATATACCTTGATGAATTGTTAGTGTGTGATACAAGGAAAACTACAACTTTCATATAAAAGAATATTAAACACATACATGATTATATGATTTAAAATGTATGCATCTGTATTACCTGGTCAGAGCATCATGGCCGTCCTGTTCAACGTTGACCTTGCTCCATGTGGAGGTGATGGCGGCTTTCTCTTCAGCAGTCCAATGAACCATGATGACTGTCTAGTGCTATTGTACACTGGAAATGACAATGAAGCCATACCATAGATCATCCTTTTTATAAGAGTATTTCTCAAGGTCCACCCTTCCCCATTACTGCTGTGTCATACTTGTTCCTTAGTCTTTCAAAGTTTGATAAGTCTAGAAAAAAGCTGAATCTAAGCAATTCAAAACTGCTGAGCATGCAGTGCTCACTAAAATGATATAATCTATGTCTAAACACATTGATCCAGTGGCCTAGTGTTTGCTATGAAAGTATCAAAAAGTCCCCAAACCGACTATGTAGTTATACTGTAGTTCAAGCAATCATAATGTACATGGTGCTCTATAAGGGTCCATTCACACATCAGCATTTCTTTATTTTCAGAATTGCGGTCCGATTTTTGCAGATCCGTTGCTCCACAATTCTTTCTGTTTTCATTTCATTGTGCATCTGCATCTGTTCCGTTTTTCCACAAAAAATGAAACTTCTGTATCCGTATTTCATGCTTTTTTTTGCGGATTCGAAAAACAAAAACTGAAGGAAGAATGCATTCTTGTTGTTAGGATATGCAATAAGGGTCCATTAACACGTCCGCATGAATGGGTTCGCATCCATTCTGCAATTGTGCGGAACGGGTGTGGACCCATTCATTTTCTATGGGGCCAGAAAAGATGCGGACTGCACTACCGTTCCGCAAAAAAATAGAACATGTCCTATTCTTGTTCGCAGACACGGACAAGAAAAGGAATTCCTATTTAAAGTGCCTGGCATGTGTAATCCGCCAGTGTCCGTGTTTTGCTGATCCGCAATTTGCGGACCGCAAAACACTTGCGGACTTGTGAATAGACCCCAAAAAGATTGTCATGTGATAGCTCAGGCGCCATTTTATTAGTTTTTTTGTGTCGTTCAGAGCTCTGTGTGAAACCTTTGCTCGACATTGGCATTGTTTTCTAGCATTCTCTAAGCGATCGTCATGCCGAAATAGATATCAATGTTCAACTCTTCCGCTGGCTCTTATCTCAGCGATTTGAGCAGCAAGCAGCGATGCTGGACGGAGAGCCGGAGAGGAGTCCTATTGTCGCTCAGTGTCATCGGAAGGGACAGTTCCACACATTATACAATGACCTGCAACAGGAACCCATCAAGTTCCAGAGTTACTGCTGTATGTACAGGGAGGCTTTTGATCATCTGCTGGTATCTCTACATCCGGACCTGACCTTAATGGACACAAGTATGAGGCGCAGTATCTCTGCAGAGAAAAGGTAATAGTCACGTTGAGGTAAGAACTATTAAAAATGTATATTTTGCATTGTGTATAATAAAAAATAATACATAAAAAAAAAATATTCCCACAGATTCTTTGCAACTGGTAACTCCTTTGCATCGCTGCATTTCGAGTTTCTGCTTGGGATCTCAACTATCTCTGGGATAGCCTGTCATACCTGTAAAGTCATCTGGTAGCGACTCAGAGAAGCTGTGATGCCCACCCCCAAGGCAGAAGATTGGCTTCATATGGCGGAGGGATTTTATCAATCAGCACAGTTCGTTTCCAAACTGCATTGGGGCACTGGATAAAGTATAAGGAAGCCACCTCACTCAGGGTCACGGTACTTCCATTACAAGCAGTATTTTTCTGTAATGCTGATGGCCTTGGCTGACAGTAATTACAGGTTTATAATTGTTGATATCGGGTTCTATGGGAGCACTTCAGATGCCCTCATCTTTTGTGCTTCCAGAATGGGTGAATGGCTTCACTCAAACCAGCTCGCCCTGCCAGAGCCAAGAAGACTTCCTAGATCTGCAGGTCCACCGGCTTCATTTGTGATTGTGGCAGATGAAGGATTCACATTGTCACCCCACCTGATGTGGCCCTTCCCTAGATGCGATCTGGATGACCAGAAGCGCATCTTCAACCAGAAGCGCATCTTATCGATTGACTCTTGCCGGTCGGTATGTGGAGTGCGCTTTCGGAATACTGTCCACAAAGTAGAGAGTGTTCATGTCATCCATACAGATGAATCCGGACAATGCCACTCTGGTGATACAGGCCTGTGTACTCCTACACAACTTCACCAGGATTCATCATGCCTCAGCTCATGAAGATTTTGGATAAAACTGGAACACTAGCTGTTTTGGGAACTCCATGCCGACTTTTTCTGCAGCCCAGAGGGGGCATTACCTTGGCATTAGTTGATTTCAGCTTGATTCTGGATTGTAAATTACAAACAAATGTAATTTTCTTAGTTAGTTAGATCACCTGTTGTTAGATTGCGGATTCGCAAAAGATGTAGGACCCTTGACGTGGGCTTGCGGGCTGAGGTATTTAGTAATTTCCAAATTCCATTATCAATTTACACTTATATTGATAATAATTTATACTTTTAGATTAATGTAATAACTTTAACCACTTGCCGCCACGCTAACGTCGAAAGGCGTCATTGCGGCGGCTCTCCCAGGTCACACTAACGCCGATTGGCGTCATCTCGCATGAGCCGAGATTTCCTGTGAACGCGCGCACACAGGCGCGCGCGTTCAAAGGAACAGAAGGTAAGCGAGTGGATCTCCAGCCTCCCAGCGGCGATCGTTCGCTGGCAGGCTGGAGATTTTTTTAACCCCTAAGAGGTATATTAGACGCTGTTTTGATAACAGCGTCTAATATACCTGCTACCTGGTCCTCTGGTGGTCCCTTTTGTTTGGATCGACCACCAGAGGACACAGGTAGCTGTGTAAAGTAGCACCAACCACCACTAGACTACACTACACCCCCCCCTGTCACTTATTAACCCCTTATGAACCCCTGATCACCCCATATAGACTCCCTGATCACCCCCCTGTCATTGATCACTCCCCCGTAAGGCTCCATTCAGATGTCCATATGTGTTTTACGAATCCACGCATCCATGGATCGGATCCGCAAAACAGATACGGACGTCTGAATGGAGCCTTACAGGGGGGTGATCAATGACAGGGGGGTGATCACCCATATAGACTCCCTGATCACCACCTTGTCATTGATCACCCCCCTGTAAGGCTCCATTCAGACGCCCGTATGTGTTTTACGGATCCACGCATCCATGGATCGGATCCGCAAAACACATACTGACGTCTGAATGGAGCCTTACAGGGGGGTGATCAGGGAGTCTATATGGGATGATCACCCCCCTGTAAGGCTCTATTCAGACATCCGTATGTGTTTTGCGGATCCACGCATCTATGGATCGGATCCGCAAAACACATACGGACGTCTGAATGGAGCCTTACAGGGGGGTGATCAGTGACAGGGGGGGTTATCAGCCCATATAGACACCCTGATCACTTCCCTGTCGTTGATCACCCCCCTGTTGTCATGGAACCATGAACCAGACGTACAACAAGAGATAAGTGGAAATAAGAAGGCTTTATTGAAAATCAAGCTGTAAGGCAAAAGTCCAAACGGATGGCTAAACCGAAGCAGGGTCTTGCGAAGCCAGAGGTCAGGAACCAGAAGGGTAGTCAGACGAAGCCTGGATCAGGAACCAGCAGGGTAGTCAGACGAAGCCTGGATCAGGAACCAGCAGGGTAGTCAGACGAAGCCAGGATCAGGAACCAGAAGCAGCAGCAGTCTTAGAAGCATGTGAACACAGGAGGACCAAGCAAGGAACTGAAGCCACAGACCTCCTATATATATGAGCTAGGCATCCAGCTCCTCCCAGTGGGAAGGAGGAGCCGCAGGGTGGAAGGCTACAAGAAACCCAGAAACCAAGATGGCCGCCAGCACATGTCAAACGAAGGAGAGCAGCAAGAAGGTAAGACCATGACAGTACCTCCCCCTCAAAGGCCCCTCCTCCGCGGAGTAAAGAACGGTTTCTGAGGGAAGCGTGCGTGGAAGGCTCGGAGCAAGGCAGGAGCATGGACATCTGCGGAGGGAACCCAGGAACGCTCCTCTGGACCATAACCACGCCAATGGACCAAAAACTGCACCCGACCGCGGACCAGGCGTGAGTCCAGGATATTGCTCACCTCATACTCCTCACGATTGCCCACTTGGACCGGACAAGGCCGAGGAACCGAGGAAGTAAAACGATTACACACCAGTGGCTTCAACAGGGAGACATGAAACACGTTGGAGATCCGCATGCCAGGAGGAAGCGCAAGGGCATAGGCTACCGGGTTTACGCTGCGAAGCACTTGGAAGGGACCAACAAAGCGAGGCGCCAGCTTGGGAGTGGGCACACGAAGGTTGAGGTTGCGGATGGACAACCATACGCGGTCTCCGACCTGGTAGGAAGGAGCGGGCGCTCGTCTGCGATCAGCCTGGAGTCTCTGGCGCTGCGCAGAGACCTCAAGGGACCTCTGGATCTGTACCCAAGAAGCACGTAGGACGGAAAGGTGATCCTCCACAGCCGGAATATCCTGGGGAGAGAATACCTCCGGTAACACGGCAGGTTGGAACCCATAATTGGCCATGAAGGGAGACGTCCCAGAGGAAGAGTTCACCGCCGTGTTCCTGGCAAACTCAGCCCAAGGCAGGAGGTCAACCCAATTGTCTTGGTGATCGGAGACATAGCAACGAAGGAATTGCTCCAAGGCCTGATTGGATCGTTCTGCGGCCCCATTGGACTGAGGGTGGTAGGCCGAGGAGAAAGAGAGATGAATCCCCAACTGGGAGCAAAAGGAGCGCCAGAACCTGGACACAAACTGACTCCCCCGATCCGACACAATCTCCTTGGGCAAACCGTGCAACCGGAAGACCTCCCTGGCAAAAATCGTGGCCAACTCTTGTGCAGAGGGTAACTTCTTGAGAGGAACACAGTGGCACATCTTGGAAAACCGATCCACAATCATGAGAATGACCGTATGGCCTCGGGATGCAGGGAGGTCCACAATGAAATCCATCCCCAGGTGTGACCATGGACGCTCCCCGGTGGCTATGGGTTGCAAAAGGCCCAACGGACGGTGCCGAGGGGACTTACTCTGGGCACAAATGGAGCATGCCGCTACATATGCGGCGATGTCGGAACGTAGAGAAGGCCACCAGAACAGACGTGAAACAGCCCAGGACAGCTGATTCTTTCCAGGATGCCCCGCGGCCTTGGAGTTATGGTAGGTTCGCAACAACCGAGTGCGCAACTCCTCAGGCACAAAACATCTGCCGTTGGGTCTCCCAGAGGGAGCACCAGATTGAGCCGCCAAAATCTGCTCACCCAGGGGAGAGGTCAGGCTGGTGCGAATGGCGGCCAGGATCTGATTCGGAGGTATGACCGAAGTCGGAATCGACTCCTCCCCGGACAGCTCGGAGTACTGCCGTGATAAGGCATCCGCTCTGATGTTCTTGGAACCGGGTAGGTAGGAGACCACGTAATTAAAACGTGACAAGAACAGAGCCCATCTGGCCTGACGTGGTGTCAATCTCTTGGCCTCAGAGAGGTAGGTCAGATTCTTGTGGTCCGTCAGGATGAGAACCGGAACCACCGAGCCCTCGAGCAAGTGCCTCCATTCTTTAAGGGCCTGCACGATGGCCAATAACTCCCTGTCACCAATCTGATAGTTGCTCTTCGCGGAAGACAGTTTCCGGGAGTAAAACCCACAAGGAAGCAGAGGACCCTCTGGTGTTCTACGCTGAGACAGAAGGGCGCCTACTCCCGTCTCAGACGCGTCCACCTCGAGGACAAAAGGCAACCCAGGGTTGGGATGCGACAGAATCGGAGCCGACACAAAGGCGGACTTTAGAGCCTCAAAAGCTCGGATGGCCTCGAGCGGCCAGACCTGGGGATTACTGCCCTTCCTGGTCAGATCCGTGAGAGGCTTGGCTAGCCTGGAAAAGTCCCTGATGAACTTCCGATAATAATTGGCGAAGCCCAAAAAGCGCTGCAGGGCACGAAGACCACTGGGCTGGGGCCATTGTAAGACAGCCGAAACCTTCTCAGGATCCATGGAGAACCCCTCAGCGGAAATGATGTAACCTAAGAAGGTTACCTGGGATCGGTGAAATTCGCATTTCTCAAGCTTACCGAACAGCTTGTTCCCTCGTAACCGTTGCAACACTCGTCTGACATCCAGAATGTGGGCCTCCATGGATTCAGAATATACCAAGATGTCATCCAAATAGACCACCACACACTGCTGCAACAGGTCACGGAAAACATCGTTGATGAATTTCTGGAAGACTGCGGGCGCATTGCACAACCCAAAGGGCATAACCAAGGATTCATAATGACCGGTCCTGGTGTTAAACGCGGTCTTCCACTCATCGCCCGCCTTGATCCTTACCAGGTTATATGCCGCCCTCAGGTCGAGTTTGGTAAAGACCGTGGCCCCTTTGAGGCGATCGAACAGCTCGGAAATCAAGGGTATCGGGTAAGCGTTCTTGATCGTGATGCGATTGAGACCCCTGTAATCGATGCAAGGCCTCAACTCACCGCCCTTCTTTTTCACAAAGAAAAATCCAGCCCCTGCCGGGGACGAGGATTTGCGAATGTGTCCGCGTGAAAGCGCCTCCCTCACGTACTCCTCCATGGCCTCATTCTCCGCTACCGACAGTGGATAGACTTTGCCACGAGGAGGAACGGCACCAGATTGTAACTCTAAGGCACAATCGTATGGGCGGTGCGGAGGTAGGGCAACCGCACGCACCTTATCGAATACATCCCGGTACTCCTCGTATTCAGGAGGCAACGGAGAGTCCGAGGAAGTACACAGCAACTTGACAGACCCATGGATGCAACTAGCCCCACACAGCGGTGATCACGAGAGGATCTCGGCCGATCTCCAATCGAAAGTCGGATTATGCCTCTGGAGCCAGGGGTACCTCAAGACCACCGAGTAGTGTGGAGACGAAATAACCTGGAGACAGACCGACTCTCTGTGAACGGCACCAATGGCCATCCCCACTGGAAGGGTCTCATGAGTCACGTGTGGCGGCAGAAGGGGTCTGCCGTCTATCGCCTCAAGAGCCAGTGGGGAACCTCGAGGCTGCAGAGGAATGGAATTGGCGGCAGCGAACACACTATCAATGAACAAACCACCAGCACCAGAGTCCACCAACGCCTGGGTCGTCACCGAGCCCCCGACCCAGGAGAGGACAACAGTAATCAGTGGTTTGTCAACACGGGAAACCGGGGACGAGGAGACTCCACCCAAGATCTGCCCTGGATAGGATCTCAGGTGCGAGCGTTTCCCGGACGGTTCGGGCATGCCAACCGAAAATGCCCAGCGAGACCACAGTACAAGCATCGGCCCTCGCGTCTCCGGAGTGCCCTCTCCCCCTCGGACAGGCGAGCAAACCCCAGCTGCATGGGTTCACCCCCAGACAAGTCATCCCCAGGAGGCGTGGGAGGAGAGGGAGGCACGGGTGGGACAGCAAACGTAGGCGCCAATCTGTTAGGAGACCTCCGCAGGCTCTCCTTAAAGGAAGGTCTCTCCCTGAGTCTGGTGTCAATCAAAATCAGGAAAGAAATAAGAGACTCGAGCTCCACTGGTAGGTCCTTAGCTGTAACCTCATCCTTCAAGGCATCCGAGAGACCATGAGAGAAAGCAGCGACCAGAGCCTCATTATTCCAGCCCACCTCTGCTGCCAGGGTACGAAACTCAATGGCGTATTCAGCTACGGATTGTGAACCCTGTCTGATGGACATAAGGAGCTTCGCAGCAGAGGCAGCACGAGCCGGCACATCGAATACCTTCCGAAGAGAAGCAACAAAACCGGAAAACTCAGCAACCACCGGATTGTTGTTCTCCCATAAAGGGCTGGCCCAGGCCAAGGCCTTGTCCGAGAGCAGCGAGATCAAGAAGCCCACCTTTGATCTCTCAGTAGGAAAGGCATGTGGCAGCAACTCGAAATAAATGCTAACCTGGTTAAGGAAACCTCGGCACTGAGTTGGCTCTCCCCCAAAGCGCTGTGGAAGGGGGGCAGAACCGGTCATACCCCGAAACACCGCAGGCGCAGCAACAGGTGTCGGGGTAGACTCTGGCGCAACAACCGGAGCGGCAGTAGGAGCGGGCCCAGGAGTGACAACCGACCCATCGGCAACGGAAGCTAAATGAGCCGTGCGTTCAAGCAGGGTTTGCAACGCCACAGCGAACCGACCCAACAGGTGATCCTGCTGATCAAGTCTGGCAACCAGCGTAGGTAGCGAGGATGGCCCTGTACCGTCAGAATTCATGGCTTGGTCCTAATGTCATGGAACCATGAACCAGACGTACAACAAGAGATAAGTGGAAATAAGAAGGCTTTATTGAAAATCAAGCTGTAAGGCAAAAGTCCAAACGGATGGCTAAACCGAAGCAGGGTCTTGCGAAGCCAGAGGTCAGGAACCAGAAGGGTAGTCAGACGAAGCCTGGATCAGGAACCAGCAGGGTAGTCAGACGAAGCCTGGATCAGGAACCAGCAGGGTAGTCAGACGAAGCCAGGATCAGGAACCAGAAGCAGCAGCAGTCTTAGAAGCATGTGAACACAGGAGGACCAAGCAAGGAACTGAAGCCACAGACCTCCTATATATATGAGCTAGGCATCCAGCTCCTCCCAGTGGGAAGGAGGAGCCGCAGGGTGGAAGGCTACAAGAAACCCAGAAACCAAGATGGCCGCCAGCACATGTCAAACGAAGGAGAGCAGCAAGAAGGTAAGACCATGACACCTGTAAGGCTCCATTCAGATGCCCGTATATGTTTTACGGATCCACGCATCTATGGATCGGATCCGCAAAACACATGCGGACGTCTGAATGGAGCCTTACAGGGGGGGTGATCAGTGACAGGGGGGTGATCACCCCATATACACTCCCTGATCACCCCCTGTCATTGATCACCCCCCTGTCATTGATCACCCCCCTGTAAGGCTCCATTCAGACGCCCGTATGTGTTTTACGGATCCACGCATCCATAGATCGGATCCGCAAAATGCATACGGACGTCTGAATGGAGCCTTACAGGGGGGTGATCAGGGAGTCTATTTGGGATGATCACCCCCCTGTAGGGCTCCATTCAGACGTCCGTATGTGTTTTACGGATCCATGCATCTATGGATCGGATCCGCAAAACACATACGGACGTCTAAATGGAGCCTTACAGGGGGGTGATCAGTGACAGGGGGGTGATCACCCCATATATACTCCCTGATCACCCCCTGTCATTGATCACCCCCCTGTAAGGCTCCATTCAGACGCCCGTATGTGTTTTACGGATCCACGCATCCATGGATCGGATCCGCAAAACGCATACAGATGTCTGAATGGAGCCTTACAGGGGGGTGATCAATGACAGGGGGGTGATCACCCCATATACACTCCCTGATCACCCCCTGTCATTGATCACCCCCCTGTCATTGATCACCCCCCTGTAAGGCTCCATTCAGACGTCTGTATGTGTTTTGCGGATCCGATCCATGTATCCGTGGATCCGTAAAAAAACATATGGACATCTGAATGGAGCCTTTCAGGGGGGTGATCAATGACAGAGGGGTGATCAGTGACAGGGGAGTGATCACCCCATATACACTCCCTGATCACCCCCCTGTCATTGGTCACCCCCCTGTAAGGCTCCATTCAGACATTTATTGGGCCCAAGTTAGCGGAAATATATATATATATATTTATTTTTTTTTCTTACAAAGTCTCATATTCCACTAACTTGTGTCAAAAAATTTAATCTCACATGAACTCACCATACCCCTCACGGAATCCAAATGCGTAACATTTTTTAGACATTTATATTCCAGACTTCTTCTCACGCTTTAGGGCCCCTAAAATGCCAGGGCAGTATAAATACCCCACATGTGACCCCATTTCGGAAAGAAGACACCCCAAGGTATTCAGTGAGGGGCATATTGAGTCCATGAAAGATTGACATTTTTGTCCCAAGTTAGCGGAAAACGAGACTTTGTGAGAAAAATAAAATAAAAATCAATTTCCGCTAACTTGTGACAAAAAAAAAAATTCTATGAACTCGCCATGCCCCTCATTGAATACCTTGGGGTGTCTTCTTTCCAAAATGGGGTCACATGTGGGGTATTTATACTGCCCTGGCATTTTAAGGGCCCTAAAGCGTGAGAAGAAGTCTGGGATCCAAATGTCAAAAAATGCCCTCCTAAAAGGAATTTGGGCCCCTTTGCGCATTTAGGCTGCAAGAAAGTGTCACACATGTGGTATCACCGTACTCAGGAGAAGTTGGGCAATGTGTTTTGGGGTGTCATTTTACATATACCCATGCTGGGTGAGATAAATATTTTGGTCAAATGCCAACTTTGTATAAAAAAATGGGAAAAGTTGTCTTTTGCAGAGATATTTCTCTCACCCAGCATGGGTATATGTAAAATGATACCCCAAAACACATTGCCCTACTTCTCCTGAGTACGGCAATACCACATGTGTGACACTTTTTTGCAGCCTAAGTGGGCAAAGGGGCTCACATTCCAAAGAGCACCTTTAGGATTTCACAGGTCATTTTTTACAGATTTTGATTTCAAACTACTTACCACACATTTGGGCCCCTAGAATGCCAGGGCAGTATAACTACCCCACAAGTGACCCCATTTTGGAAAGAAGACACCCCAAGGTATTCCGTGAGGGGTATGGTGAGTTCCTAGATTTTTTTTATTTTTTGTCCCAAGTTAGTGGAAACTGATGATTTTTTTTTTCTTACAAAGTCTCATATTCCACTAACTTGTGACAAAAAAAAATAAAAAATTCCATAAACTCACAATACCCCTCACGAAATACCTTAGGGTGTCTTCTTTCCAAAATGGGGTCGCTTGTGTGGTAGTTATACTGCCCTGGCATTCTAGGGGCCCAAATGTGTGGTAAGTAGTTTGAAATCAAAATCTGTAAAAAATGGCCGGTGAAATCCTAAAGGTGCTCTTTGGAATGTGGGCCTATTTGCCCACCTAGGCTGCAAAAAAGTGTCACACATGTGGTATCGCCGTACTCAGAAGTTGGGGAATGTGTCTTGGGGTGTCATTTTACGTATACCCATGCTGGGTGAGATAAATATCTCGTCAAAAGACAACTTTTCCCATTTTTTTATACAAAGTTGGCATTTGACCGAGATATTTCTCTCACCCAGCATGGGTATATGTAAAATGACACCCCAAAACACATTGCCCAACTTCTCCTGAGTACGGCAATACCACATGTGTGACACTTTTTTGCAGCCTAGGTGGGCAAAGGGGCCCACATGCCAAAGAGCACCTTTAGGATTTCACAGGTCATTTTTTACAGATTTTGATTTCAAACTACTTCCCACGCATCTGGGCCCCTAAAATGCCAGGGCAGTATAACTACCCCACAAGTGACCCCATTTTGGAAAGAAGACCCCCCAAGGTATTTTGTGATGGGCATAGTGAGTTCATGGAAGTTTTTATTTTTTGTCACAAGTTAGTGGAATATGAGACTTTGTAAGGAAAAAAAAATATATATATAAATCATCATTTTCCGCTAACTTGTGACAAAAAAAAAGTTCTATGAACTCACTATGCCCATCAGTGAATACCTTAGGGTGTCTACTTTCCGAAATGGGGTCATTTGTGGGGTGTTTGTACTGTCTGAGCATTGTAGAACCTCAGGAAACATGACAGGTGCTCAGAAAGTCAGAGCTGCTTCAAAAAGCGGAAATTCACATTTTTGTACCATAGTTTGTAAACGCTATAACTTATACCCAAACCATATTTTTTTTACCCAAACATTTTTTTTATCAAAGACATGTAGAACAATAAATTTAGTGAAAAATGTATCTATGGATGTCGTTTTTTTTGGAAAAATGTTACAACTGAAAGTGAAAAATGTCATTTTTTTGCAAAAAAATCGTTAAATTTCGATTAATAACAAAAAAAGTAAAAATGTCAGCAGCAATGAAATACCACCAAATGAAAGCTATATTAGTGAGAAGAAAAGGAGGTAAAATTCATTTGGGTGGTAAGTTGCATGACCGAGCAATAAACCGCAAAAGTTGTGGAGTGCCGATTTGTAAAAAAAGGGCCTGGTCACTAGGGGGGTATAAACCTGTGGTCCTTAAGTGGTTAATAGAATTTGGTTTAAATACCTTCTAATACCTCATTATAAATTACATCTTAAAAAGTGTTAAGGTCATTTCACCAATTTTTTAAGATGCAATTGTACTCGCACAATTTTGATAACAGTGTTTCACATCAATAGAGAAAAGAGGAGAGCTGTTTAGGAAAAAAAATATTATTTCTGCATCATTTAATTAGCCAATAAAACCATTTCTTTGGTAAGTTGATAGTGTTTTTTTGGCCAATTAAATGATAATCAATAAAGATGTTTTATTGGAAGACTTATTATTGACTCAATAGATACTATATGATAAAAAAAATAAGCTTTTTATGCCCCTTTCACAGAAGGGCTCGCAGCGTGTGTCAGGTAGAGCACCTGTCCTGACCTTCCAGCACTGCCAGGGTCGCAGAGCATTATATTGATTTATGATGCTATGTAACACTTAGAAGTCTCGAATGTATTGGATAACACTGACATAATGTTGTCAGTGTTATACAATACATTCCAGAACTGTAAGGGTTACATAGCATCATAAATCAATATAATGCTATGCAGTGCTGGAAGTTCAGGACAGGCGCTCTCCCTGACACACGCTGCAAGTCCGATGCGTGGGAATCGTTCGTGTGAAAGGGGCGTTATGGTAATCCTGGGATGTCCAATCAGTGGTCCTCCAGTTCTTACAAAGCTATAATGCACAGCAATACCAATAGCTACTCTCAATGCCCAGCAATACCAATTCTGGTGAGGTGATTGCAGCATGTAAAGGGATCCTTCTCCTCCGATCACTAATGAACTATTGTTTAGATGGAAAGCTTATTTTAAATTAATCTGGTATGCTACTTTACATCAGCCATGATATAATCTGGAGAGAAGCATTCTTTAACAGCTATTGATTGCTCTTCTGTGGAGAAGAGTGCTGAAATTATCATAGTTTGCAAGCAGAAGATAATTACTTTAATGATCTACTGCCAGCTAACGATGAATAATATAAACTGCAAAAAATATTCCATATTAAATGATATGAAACAATTCTTATAAACATATTATTCAACAAAATAACAGTTATTTATATTATATAAAGATATAAAACAATATCATAAATACAGTAAAATTAAAGGTGACGACTTCTCTCAGAAGATTGGCCAAATCCTGTGTAATCTCCTACATATAAAAAGTGCTCTCTCCCTTGTGACGGTTGGTAGAACCTAGGAGCAGGATGTTGGGGCACTGTACTTTGGCTGATTGTGGGTAGCCAGTTCATCATCCGATCACGTGACTGTTCAATGAAGTGCACTACGTCAACTGGTTCTTGTGGACCAGAGACTAGATCAAGAACCCCAGAAAGAGCAGCGATACACCTGGTTTGTCTTTCATCAGGCACACGTTTCATATAGGGGGCTAGACTCTACAAAAAATTCTCCTCCTTACTCTCACCACAATTTTGATTTAGATACTCAAGAATCCTTGCGTCAATGATGGCTCCAGTATCTAAATCAGAATCGTGCTGAAGGGGCCCCCTACGTCTACCTGATGAACTTCGACGTGATGGATTTCCAGGATGCTCTCCAGATACATTTGGATAGCCTCTCTCAGTAGGTTGGGACACCACATCAGGCTCTGAAATCTGACTCTGCAGCTTTATCCTCCAGATTGTCCACAGTCCTATTAACCACTTCAACCCCGCTAGCTGAAACCCCCTTAATGACAGGCCACTTTTTACACTTCTGAACTACATAACTTTCACCGTTTATTGCTTGGTCATGCAACTTACCACCCAAATGAATTTTACCTCCTTTTCTTCTCACTAATAGAGCTTTCATTTGGTGGTATTTCATTGCTGCTGACATTTTTACTTTTTTTGTTATTAATCGAAATTTAATGATTTTTTTGCAAAAAAATGAAATTTTTCACTTTCAGTTGTAAAATTTAGCAAAAAAAACTACATCCATATATAAATTTTTCGTTAAATTTATTGTTCTACATGTCTTTGATAAAAAAAAAAATGTTTGGGTAAAAAAAAATGGTTTGGGTAAAAGTTAGAGCATTTACAAACTATGGTACAAAAATTTGAATTTCCGCTTTTTGAAGCAGCTCTGACTTTCTGAGCACCTGTCATGTTTCCTGAGGTTCTACAATGCCCAGACAGTACAAACAACCCAAAAATCACCCTATTTCGGAAAGTAGACACCCTAAGGTATTTACTGATGGGCATAGTGAGTTCATAGAACTTTTTATTTTTTGTCACAAGTTAGCGGAAAATGATGATTTTTTTTTATTTTTATTTTTTTCTTACAAAGTCTCATAATCCACTAACTTGTCACAAAAAATAAAAACTTCCATGAACTCACTATGCCCATCACAAAATACCTTGGGGTGTCTTCTTTCCAAAATGGGGTCACTTGTGGGTAAGTTATACTGCCCTGGCATTCTAGGGGCCCAGATGTGTGAGAAGAAGTTTGCAATCAAAATCTGTAAAAAATGACCGGTGAAATCCGAAAGGTGCACTTTGGAATGTGTGCCCCTTTGCCCACCTAGGCTGCAAAAAAGTGTCACACATCTGGTATCGCCGTACTCAGGAGAAGTTGGGAAATGTGTTTTGGGGTGTCATTTTACATATACCCATGCTGGGTGAGAGAAATATATTGGTCAAATGCCAACTTTGTATAAAAAAATGGGAAAAGTTGTCTTTAGCCAAGATATTTCTCTCACCCAGCATGGGTATATGTAAAATGACACCCCAAAACACATTCCCCAACTTCTCCTGAGTATGGCGATACCAGATGTGTGACACTTTTTTGCAGCCAAGGTGGGCAAAGGGGCACACATTCCAGAGAGCACCTTTCGGATTTCACAGGCCATTTTTTACACATTTTGATTGCAAACTACTTACCACACATTAGGGCCCCTAGAATGCCAGGGCAGTATAGAATGCCCCTAGAATGCCCAGAGGCCACTCGCGTCTCGCGAGATGACGGGTATATGCGTGACTCTGCGCATCACTGCCACCTCCGGAACGCGAATCTGCGTTAGGAGGTCCGGAGGTGGTTAATATACGAAATATTAATTTGTAATTAAGTTTTTTTCCTATTGTTATACGACTATCAGACTTCAGGTGTGAATTCCTATAGGTTGTTCCAGCAGAGAACAGGATATGGAAATGCCTTAGGCCTCTATTACACAATACGGATTGTGTCAGGATGTGTTCAGGGCTCTCCGGCCCGCTCCATCCTGCTAAGCTGCTAAGCTGATGCACGCAATGGGGGCGCCGACGCTGATACTGGAGCACTGATGCCTGTTACCTGGGTCTGCCGCTGCTAAGGAGGCGTCGTTGGAGATGTCGTTGTCCGCAGGTGGTGAGGAATGATACCCGACGCCGATACCGGAGCACTGATACCTGGGTCTGCCGCTGCTAGGAGGTGTCGCCGGGGGTGTCGCTGTCCGCAGGTGGTGAGGAATGAGCCGCAGGTGCTGTGGAATGGCAGATTCGAGCCAGAGGAGGTTGTGAGTTACTCGTGTGAGCCAGAGACTGTAACACCTGTCTAAGGCTTTTGGGGCTGTCTGTTCTCCCCCCTCTTGAGCAGTCTGAAGTGTGACCTGGATGATTTTTAGGGGAACTGTTGGTTCTGAGCCCCGTGCAGAGTGTAGAGTGGAGTCCACAGTTTTTTTGTTTTTTTCTTCGTTCCCCTATGCCTGTTCTGATGCCCCTCACCCTATAGAAGAGAGAGCCAAAGATATCTTCAGGGGTCGGAAGTTGGAGTGTGAGGAGTGGAAAACGGAGGTTGTTTTTTAAAACTGCACAGTACTGGTATGAGGGGGGTGAGTGTCTTTTTGGAGGAAAGAAAGTAAAAAGCGAGAGAAGTGGGAGTAAAAAAAAAAAAAGGGGTGAAGATACCTTGTCGGCCATGGTCTACAGTGTACAGCAGCCGGTTTATTTGTATTTTTGGAGGAAAGAAAGTAAAAAGTGAGAGAAGTGGAAGTAAAAAAAAAAAAAAAAAGTGTGAAGATTCCTTGCCGGTTTCACTATATCTAAGACTCTTTTTTTATTTTTGGTCTACTTTATCTGATATGTTCTTGGTCTCTGTAATATTAACGCTCACTGTCTCTAACAGTTTGTCTCCCCCTCGACTAAACTAAAATGTATGGTTGTGTTTAATTGACTGTTTATTATAGCATAGATTCTAGTGCTATTACATGTGAATAGATTTAATGTCTTTTTCCATGACAACCATATTTTGGCAGTGTAGGCGGAAGAGAGAGGAGGAAGGGAGGGAGAAAAAGGGCAGCGGAGTGGGTCGAGAAGGAGTGAGGGGAAGTGAAAAAGTGTGAGTAGAGTTGGTTAAAAATGCCCCCTAAGAAAAAGGAGGAACAGCGTGGCCCTACCGGTGGTGGGGGCAGGAGATCAGTAACAGGGTTAGGCTACTTTCACACTAGCGTTCGGGCGGATCCGTTCTGAACGGATCCGCTCATAATAATGCAGACAGAGGCTCCGTTCAGAACGGATCCGTCTGCATTATTTTTAGCATAGATAGTGTGAAAATAGCCTAGTACGGATCTGTCCAGACTTTCAATGTAAAGTCAATGGGGGACGGATCCGCTTGAAGATTGGCATCTTCAAACGGATCCGTCCCCATTGACTTACATTGAAAGTCTGGACGGATCCGCACGGATCCGCACGCCTCCGCACGGCCAGGCGGACACCCGAACGCTGCAAGCAGCGTTCAGCTGTCCGCCTGTCCGTGCGGAGGCGAGCGGAGCGGAGGCTGAACGCCGCCAGACTGATGCAGTCTGAGCGGATCCGCCTCCATTCAGACTGCATCAGGGCTGGACGGCTGCGTTCGGGTCCGCTCGTGAGCTCCTTCAAACGGAGCTCACGAGCGGACCAGCGAACGCTAGTGTGAAAGCAGCCTTAGAGAGTGGGTCTAAACAACAGGGCTTAAATACAGGGAGTGCAGAATTATTAGGCAAATGAGTATTTTGACCACATCATCCTCTTTATGCAGGTTGTCTTACTCCAAGCTGTATAGGCTCGAAAGCCTACTACCAATTAAGCATATTAGGTGATGTGCACCTCTGTAATGAGAAGGGGTGTGGTCTAATGACATCAACACCCTATATCATGTGTGCATAATTATTAGGCAACTTCCTTTCCTTTGGCAAAATGGGTCAAAAGAAGGACTTGACAGGCTCAGAAAAGTCAAAAATAGTGAGATATCTTGCAGAGGGATGCAGCACTCTTAAAATTGCAAAGCTTCTGAAGCGTGATCATCGAACAATCAAGCGTTTCATTCAAAATAGTCAACAGGGTCGCAAGAAGCGTGTGGAAAAACCAAGGCGCAAAATAACTGCCCATGAACTGAGAAAAGTCAAGCGTGCAGCTGCCAAGATGCCACTTGCCACCAGTTTGGCCATATTTCAGAGCTGCAACATCACTGGAGTGCCCAAAAGCACAAGGTGTGCAATACTCAGAGTCATGGCCAAGGTAAGAAAGGCTGAAAGACGACCACCACTGAACAAGACACACAAGCTGAAACGTCAAGACTGGGCCAGAAAATATCTCAAGACTGATTTTTCTAAGGTTTTATGGACTGATGAAATGAGAGTGAGTCTTGATGGGCCAGATGGATGGGCCCGTGGCTGGATTGGTAAAGGGCAGAGAGCTCCAGTCCGACTAAGACGCCAGCAAGGTGGAGGTGGAGTACTGGTTTGGGCTGGTATCATCAAAGATGAGCTTGTGGGGCCTTTTCGGGTTAAGGATGGAGTCAAGCTCAACTCCCAGTCCTACTACCAGTTTCTGGAAGACACCTTCTTCAAGCAGTGGTACAGGAAGAAGTCTGCATCCTTCAAGAAAAACATGATTTTCATGCAGGACAATGCTCCATCACACGCGTCCAAGTACTCCACAGCGTGGCTGGCAAGAAAGGGTATAAAAGAAGAAAATCTAATGACATGGCCTCCTTGTTCACCTGATCTGAACCCCATTGAGAATCTGTGGTCCATCATCAAATGTGAGATTTACAAGGAGGGAAAACAGTACACCTTTCTGAACAGTGTCTGGGAGGCTGTGGTTGCTGCTGCACGCAATGTTGATGGTGAACAGATCAAAACACTGACAGAATCCATGGATGGCAGGCTTTTGAGTGTCCTTGCAAAGAAAGGTGGCTATATTGGTCACTGATTTGTTTTTGTTTTGTTTTTGAATGTCAGAAATGTATATTTGTGAATGTTGAGATGTTATATTGGTTTCACTGATAAAAATAAATAATTGAAATGGGTATATATTTGTTTTTTGTTAAGTTGCCTAATAATTATGCACAGTAATAGTCACCTACACACACAGATATCCCCCTAAAATAGCTAAAACTAAAAACAAACTAAAAACTACTTCCAAAAATATTCAGCTTTGATATTAATGAGTTTTTTGGGTTCATTGAGAACATGGTGGTTGTTCAATAATAAAATTAATCCTCAAAAATACAACTTGCCTAATAATTCTGCACTCCCTGTACATTTTTGGTCTCGAATTCACCAGGTTCCAGATCCCCACAGAAAGAAAAAATAGATGCAGGGTCCCAGGGTCTGACGCACGAGAATGGGTCCATGACTGGAGGAGAAAGGGGAACCTCAGCAAAATTTACAGAAATAAATGTAAGAATGATGAAGGACATATTTTGTCGAGGATGGAAAATGTTATAGGCAATATAGTGACACAGATCGGGGCAGTGCAAATGGATGTCAATGTAATACGGGATGAGATGGAGAAAATAAGGCAACGTCTACATGAGATGGAGAAAAGGATCCCTGTTTTGGAACATTCTGTTCATAATTTAGAGAAGGAGGTGGTATCTTTGAAAGAGATAAATGGCAAGATGGAACAAAAACTAATAAATCAAGAAGATAGATCAAGAAGGTCCAATATAAGATGTGTAGGGATCCCAGAGCGTGCAGAGGGAGACAATTGTACTGAATTTATGGAGAGATGGATAAGGGAGAATTGTAAGGAGGGTATTCTTTCCTCGTTGTTTGCTATTGAAAGAGCACACAGGGTCCCCACCCAAAAGAGGGTCCCAGGGGACCGCGATATTATAATATCTGATACTAGGAACTCTGAAAAATATCAGATACAGGGCGAAAAGATAAGACTCTTCCCAGATTATTCTGCCTTTACTAATGCTCATAGAAAAGAGTTTATTGCTGTTGAAAAGAGAGTGAGGGTGGCAGGCCTAAAGTACAATTTACTTTTTCTGGCAAAATTAAGGGTGGAATATAAAGGCAGGACGGTTTTCTTTCAGACCCTGGGGGAGGTTAGCGAGTGGGCGGATGGGGAGGACCTTTGAGGCTGGGTGGTGGTGGAGGGGAATGGAGTCATTATGCAAAAATATGGAGTCGCCCCGACTGCTGGTCAGCGGGGGGGGGGGGGGGGCTATTTGGGGGGGGGGATTTATGGGACGAGGTAGAGGGGACGCGTTTTTTTTTTTTTTGTTGTTGTCTGCTTTGCTCTTCCCTCTCTGCTAGATGGTTAGGATTCTTTCGTTGAATGTGAGAGGTTTATGAGAGCGAGTAAAGAGATACGCTATCCTTGAGTGGATGAAGAGGTTCTTGCCAGCCATCATCTGCCTCCAAGAGTCACACCTGGACAAGGAATCTTTAAGGTGGTTGGAGAAGAGATGGATAGTGGAGGGGTATCACTCCGTATATACTACGTATTCTAGAGGGGTTTCAATTTTGATACATAATAAGATTAAATTTGAGTGTCTGGCATTTGAGGCCGATGACTATGGCAGATACCTCTTTCTATATTGTAATGTAGAAGGGGTTAAAATTGTAATTGCAAATATATATATTCCACCACCTTATAAGCCAGATGTCTTTTATGAATTGCATAGATTTATGTTGAATAGACAGGAATGTATAATTATTGCGATAGGAGATTATAATGCGGTAATGGATCCACTCAGGGATAGAATATCTAGCAGAGTTGACGTTTGGCGCTTCCAGAACCTGGATGAAAACACATACTCCTGTTATTCCAAAACACATCAAACTTGGTCAAGAATAGATATGGTCCTGGGAAATAAAAACCTAATGTCCCAAAATAGGATTAAGATAAAGTACTTGCCCATGGCCCTATCAGATCATAGTGCAGTGATAATGGAATTGGACCTGATTAAAAAGAAAAGTTTATCAATGTTTAAGTTTAATTCCCACTGGTTAGCGCTGATCTCAGATAAAGAGAGTATAATCGAAGAACTAAAACATTTTTGGGGGGAGAACAACGATTCTGCCAGTAGGCCAATTGTTTGGCACACTGCCAAGGCATATTTAAGGGGATTGCTGTGTAAAAAAGTGAATTCTTGGAAAAAAAATACTAAAGAAAGAGGTAACGCACTGGAAAAAAAAGTACAAGAAGCAAGAACAATATGTATAATGTATCCTATTGAGCATAATAGGAAAGTATGGGAGGAAGAACAGGAAAAGTTAAAGGTATATCAAATGGATAGAAGTAGGAAAGAATTGCTATTTCAAGGGGTCCGGTTAGCCGCAGAGGGAGAAAAGGTCGGTAAAATTCTGGCAAGTATAGTAAGGAATCAAAGAGGGAAATCCTGGATAGGGGCGATTAAAGATAAAACGGGTGAAATAATGAGTACATCGGAAGGAATTAAAGAAGTCTTTATGGAATATTTTCAGGAACTATATAAGTCCAGGGTACAATACTCAAAACAAGATTTGGACTTATATCTGTAAGATCCTCACCTGCTTTGCACTCCAGGGGAGCCAAGAGGGGTCCTCGTGGAGTTGCGGGACAGGTTATGCATGTCTCTGATGCACCAGCGCTGACCCCTTTGCGAGCCAGTGCGGAGATGCGTTCGCGTGGACATCGGAGGGGAGGACCGTCGGAGTCCCGGGGACAGAGTGGCCAGGCGAGTGACAAGACGCCGCGGCCAGGGTTGTCTCCGGTGTCTCCTGCGACTTCCGTTTCCGCATCTGGGTCCACGTGCTCGCATACTCGCGCTGAGTCAATCATGCGTCCGTGCGTACGCACGAGGGCAGGTTCGCAAAGGGATACACGGTCGCGAGTACGCGCTTCTTATGCACTTTGTCGACCAGTGGCGCATATTATACTGACTCACAAGAGCAAAGTGGATTAGGGAGCCAGCCATGGGTTAATCAACTTGTGATTGCCTTAGGCCTTGTACTCAGGTGCAGGGCAATTTGTTCACCTATGGTAGTGGACACTTGGCACCCTGGGATTGGTCAGCAGGCATTTAAAAGGAGGTCTCTCAGGGTGATCAGTGCCCACTGTTATTTTCCCTCAACCAGGTATAGGTCACAACTCCTAGTGACTGAAGACTGCCAGGAACTTTGTCCTTACAGCGGACCCAAGATCTGGAGTGACTCGACTGCTAAGTGCACAGCATCATTCAGCACTGGTTAGGACTATTCCTGGAATCTCCTTGCCTGGTTTTTTGTTATTATTCCTTGTCACCAGCAAGTGTCCTGGACGTTTATGTTTCTGGTGAATAAACACCTTTTTGCTTTCATCACTGGTCTGTTTGTTGGTGCCTTGCATTACAGAACAGTGGGCCCAACTAACAGTTGCCATGGACAAGATCCAGCAGCAGCTGAATGAATTAACGGGAGCCGTTAACCTGCTGTTCCAACGACGCCCAAATATACCAGCAGCCGCTGCAGCGCAAATCCAAGAGCAACTGTTATTGATAATTGTGATGGAGGAGGTTCAGCAGCTTATCCAGGGAGCCTCAGCACTACCCGTCACTATCGCAAGGCATCAAACAGAACCTAAGATCCCTCTGCCTGACCCCTGACAGGAGAGCGACAGGAGTTCTTAAACTTCAGGTACTCCTGTCTCCTTTATTTCCAGTTACGACCGATGGCTTCTGGCACTCTCAGGCAGAGAATTGGGATTGTAATGTCACTGCTACGTGGAGACCCCCAACGTTGGGCATTTAACTTGCCTCAAGACCATACAGCTTTTTCGTCAGTGGATGCCTTCTTCGAGGCTATGGCTGTGATTTACGATGACCCGGATTGTACTCGCACCGCAGAGACCAATCTTGAGCATATTCAACAAGGCCGCCGCCCAGCTGAAGAATACGCTGCAGAATTCAGGCGATGGGCAGCTTTCACCACCTGGGGCGACGCAGCCCTACGCCATCGCTTCCGTTTGGGACTTTCGGATGCGGTCCGGGATCTTCTTTTGGCCTTGCCTACCCCCTTCTCGTTGGAAATGGCTATCTCTCAGGCAATCGATGCCAACAGGCGAATCCGTGAGAGGCGAGTGGAACGGTCGTCTCGGTTTTCATCCTCTCGACCACATCCAGGGCCTCTAAAATCGGCCGAAGAGCCAATGGAGGTTGGATCCTCCCATCTCACACAGGCAGAACGAGCTCGTCGCCAACAGAAAGGCCTGTGCCTATTTTGCGGGAAGTCTGGACACCTCGTTAAAACCTGTCCCCTCCTGCCGGTGGGAAACAAATGAACCTAGGGGGCATAGAGGAGAACCCCCTAGGTGCTATTATCCCTCCTCCAAGCCGGGTGATGGTATCCATATCCTTACGGTGGCAAGACAAGGTCCATGAGTTGTCAGCACTAATCGATTCTGGGGCCGCTGGGAATTTTGTGGACTCAACCTTGGTTCGTCGACTTGGCATCCCGTTGATCCAGCCGAAAACCACCATGTCAGTGACCGCGATTGATGGTTCCCCTCTTCAAGATGGTCGTGCAGTGTGGATGACTCCGGGAATACAGGCAACGGTGGGGGCTGATCATCGGGAGACCTTAAGCCTTTTTGTCCTTGACATGCCACCCACTCCCGTGATTTTGGGTCTCCCTTGGTTAAGGCTCCATAATCCAGTAGTGGACTGGCGCTCGGGTCTTATCTGTCAGTGGAGTACAGAATGCCTTACTAAGTGCATTCGTCCCGACCTGTCACTAGCCTCCATTGAAGTATTAAGTACTTTACCACAGCAGTATCATAATTTCCGAGATGTGTTCAGTCCTCAGGGGGCTGATGTATTACCTCCCCACAGGTCATATGATTGTCCTATAGACCTGTTGCCAGGCACCATGCCACCACGAGGGCATCTTTATAATCTCACTGGGCCTGAGGTTCAGGCTCAGCGGGAGTATATTAAAGAGAACCTTGAGAAGAATTTCATTCGTCCATCCACTTCCCCTGCTGGAGCTGGATTCTTCTTTGTGGAGAAGAACGATGGAGGCTTGAGACCTTGCATCGATTATCGTGCCCTTAATCGGATTACGGTGAAGAATCGGTATCCACTGCCTCTGATTGATGATCTGTTTTCTCAGGTGGCAGGGGCCCGAGTCTTCACCAAACTCGATTTAAGGGATGCTTATAATTTAGTTCGCATTAGAGAGGGTGACGAATGGAAGACCGCATTTAATACCAGAGACGGGCATTACGAGTATCTCGTGATGCCTTTCGGTCTCTGTAATGCTCCCGCGGTCTTCCAGGAGTTCATCAACGATGTTCTCAGAGATTTCTTGGATAGATGTGTTGTTGTCTATCTAGATGACATACTAATCTACTCCTCGGATCTGGTCTCTCATCGGAGACACGTGTGTCAGGTTTTCCAGAAGCTGAGGGAGAACCGCCTCTATGCCAAACTTGAGAAGTGTCTGTTTGAGGTGAAGGAGTTGCCTTTCCTGGGATACATTATCTCAGAAAAGGGATTGGCTATGGACCCATCCAAACTTTCTGCTGTCTTGGATTGGCCTCAACCTAAGGATCTTAAGGGGTTGCAGCGTTTCTTAGGCTTTGCCAACTTCTACCGCAAGTTTATTAAGAATTTTTCTGCGATAGTAGTACCTCTCACCAACCTCACTAAGAAGGGAGCTAATCCTTCTAAGTGGACGAGAGAGGCAGTCAGAGCCTTTGAGACGCTGAAACAGGCCTTTTGCACGGCACCAATTCTTACTCATCCAGACACCTCCAGACCTTTTGTTCTCGAGGTCGATGCCTCAGAGGTCGGTGTAGGGGCAGTTCTCTCACAGTATTCTGGGGACCCCGAGAGGTTACATCCCTGTGCCTTCTTCTCTCGGAAGCTCTCTCCAGCCGAGTGTAATTATGATATCGGCAATAGAGAGCTTCTGGGAGTAAGATTGGCTTTTCAAGAGTGGAGACATTGGCTAGAGGGTGCAGAACATCCCATCACGGTTTACACTGACCACAAAAATTTGGAGTATCTAGAGAGTGCCAAAAGACTCAACTCCCGACAAGCCAGGTGGGCATTGTTTTTCACCCGCTTCAATTTCCGCCTCACTTATAAACCAGGTTCCAAAAACGTGAAGGCAGATGCCCTGTCCCGCTGCTTCCCTGAGGCTGCTTCCGTCCTGGACTCTGAGCCAGAAACCATTCTCCCAACTAAATGTTTTCTTGCTGCCCTGGGGGCCGCAGAAGTAATGGAGGACTTGTCCTCTCTTCTTGAGCCCTCACAGGCAGAGAGTCCACCTGACAAACCCGAGGGTCGATGGTTCGTACCCATTAACCTTCGATTGGAGGTCATCCGACAGCTTCATGACTCAAAGTCTGCCGGGCATTTGGGTGTTAAAAAAACACTTGCCCTTGTTAAACGTCACGTGTGGTGGCCCAACATGTCCGTGGATGTTAAGGCCTATATCCAGGCATGTACTGTTTGCGCCAGATGTAAACCGTCTCGGTCTGCCCCTTCTGGGACTTTACTCCCACTGCCTATTCCCCAGGCTCCATGGACTCACATTTCCATGGATTTCATCACAGATTTGCCAAGGTCCTCTGGAAGTACGGTAATCTGGGTAGTGGTGGACCGTTTTAGTAAAATGGCCCATTTTATCCCACTCCCTGGATTGCCCTCGGCCAGAGAATTGGCAGATCTGTTCTTGAATCATGTCTTTCGATTACACGGAGCGCCGGATGACATTGTTTCAGACAGAGGAGTGCAATTCATCTCCCGCTTCTGGCGTTCTTTCTGCTCCCGATTGGGTATTAATTTGTCTTTTTCTTCTGGTTTTCACCCAGAGACCAACGGTCAGACGGAAAGGACTAACCAGACCCTGGAGCAATATCTCCGGTGCTTCGTGTCAGACTGCCAGGAGGAATGGGCAGCGTATCTACCCTTTGCGGAGGTGGCTTATAATAACTCTGAGCATGCTTCCACTAAGATGTCTCCGTTCAGGTGCGTGGGGGGCAGGGATCCAAGACTCTCTTCTTTGGCCGGACCCTCCACTGACTCACCGGTGGTGGATCAGTGGTTCAAGGATAGGCGTCCCATTTGGTCGTCGGCCCAGCGGAATCTCCGCAGTGCGGTGGCGCAACAGAAGAAATTTGCTGATCGTCATCGCACCGTAGAGCAAAAGTTTAAGGTGGGAGATCAGGTGTGGGTCTCCACCCGGAACATTCCGCTGCAGTCAGCCATCTTCCAAGTTGGGTCCTCGATTCATTGGCCCATACCCAGTGACACAAAAGATCAACCGAGTTACGTACAAGGTTGCTCTTCAACCGTCGATCCGAGGAGTGAACACCTTTCATGTTTCACTTCTCAAATCGGCAGCCGACTCCGCTCCCTTCATTCAGACCCCATCCCCGCTGGAGGTCCAAGGGGTACCGGAGTTCGAAGTAAACAGAATTTTGGACTCTCGTTTTGTCCAAAGGTCTCTTCAATACTTGGTGGACTGGAAGGGTTTTGGTCCAGAGGAGAGATGTTGGATACCTGCTCGCCAGGTGCATGCGGATGAGTTGGTGGCAGCCTTTCACCGGGATAATCCGGGGAAAGCTTGCTTGGAGTCTTCAGAGCCGCCTCCTCGAGGGGGGGGGGGTAATGTAAGATCCTCACCTGCTTTGCACTCCAGGGGAGCCAAGAGGGGTCCTCGTGGAGTTGCGGGACAGGTTATGCGTGTCTCTGATGCACCAGCGCTGACCCCTTTGCGAGCCAGTGCGGAGATGCGTTCGCGTGGACATCGGAGGGGAGGACCGTCGGAGTCCCGGGGACAGAGTGGCCAGGCGAGTGACAAGACGCCGCGGCCAGGGTTGTCTCCGGTGTCTCCTGCGACTTCCGTTTCCGCATCTGGGTCCACGCGCTCGCATACTCGCGCTGAGTCAATCATGCGTCCGTGCGTACGCACGAGGGCAGGTTCGCAAAGGGATACACGGTCGCGAGTACGCGCTTCTTATGCACTTCGTCGACCAGTGGCGCATATTATACTGACTCACAAGAGCAAAGTGGATTAGGGAGCCAGCCATGGGTTAATCAACTTGTGATTGCCTTAGGCCTTGTACTCAGGTGCAGGGCAATTTGTTCACCTATGGTAGTGGACACTTGGCACCCTGGGATTGGTCAGCAGGCATTTAAAAGGAGGTCTCTCAGGGTGATCAGTGCCCACTGTTATTTTCCCTCAACCAGGTATAGGTCACAACTCCTAGTGACTGAAGACTGCCAGGAACTTTGTCCTTACAGCGGACCCAAGATCTGGAGTGACTCGACTGCTAAGTGCACAGCATCATTCAGCACTGGTTAGGACTATTCCTGGAATCTCCTTGCCTGGTTTTTTGTTATTATTCCTTGTTACCAGCAAGTGTCCTGGACGTTTATGTTTCTGGTGAATAAACACCTTTTTGCTTTCATCACTGGTCTGTTTGTTGGTGCCTTGCATTACAATATCTTGACCAGATTCCTTTCAGAGAGATATCCCAGGTCCAAAAAGAATATCTAGAAAAATAAATATCGGTGGTAGAAATAAATAAGGTCCTGGGGAAGGTAAAATCGGAAAAAGCACCAGGATGTGATGGGCTCCCCTTTGAAATATATAAAACTTTTTCTCAGGTGTTAGTACCAGAATTTGAAACAACATTGAATGAGGCCCAAAAAACAGGTGAGCTACCGGAATCCACGAAAGAGGCAATTATCACACTAATTCCAAAAAAGGGTAAAGAACAACTAGACCCCGAATCATACAGGCCAATATCCCTCTTAAATACAGATGTTAAAATTTTGGCAAAGGTCCTGGCAGATAGGCTATCGAAGGTGAATAAAGTTGTAATAAATGAAGATCAGACAGGTTTTATACCCGGTAGAATGTTCAAACATAAGAAGGCTGTTCCTAAATATCGAAGCTAATAGATTAGAAGAGGGGGAGAAAGCTATACTTTCACTAGACGCTCAAAAGGCATTTGACTGTATTGAATGGGAGTATTTGTGGGCAGTATTAAAAAGGGTTGGTATAGGAGAGGGATTCATAAGATGGATCCAACTAATATATCACAATCCAAGGGCTAGGGTGAAGGTGGATGGGAGCTTGTCCCTGCCTTTTGCCCTTTATCGGGGCACTAGGCAGGTATGCCCTCTCTCCCCATTACTATTTGCAATTGCGATTGAGCCCCTGGCAAGTATAATAAGAAACGATAGAGAGATTAAAGGTTTTCAATATTCGGGAGGAGAAGAAAAGCTGTTAATGTATGCGGATGATATCTTATTATTTATGCACAATACTGGGGAGCAGTTTAATTGATATAATAGATAAGTTTGGTTTTTTTTCAGGATTAAATATTAATTGGGGGAAATCACATATGTTGTTATTAGGAGACATACACACAGGGAGATTTAAAGGTGCATGTGCTTGAAAAACACGAGAACTTTAATCATCTAGGCATTCAAATCTCTGGAAATATAGAAGAATATGAAAAATTAAATGTACTCCCCCTATTAAAAGAACTAAGAACCAAAATACACATTTGGAGAAGATTACCAATGTCAATACAGGGCCGGGTAAACTTAGAGAAAATGGTTTTCCTCCCCAAAATACTTTATGTCCTTCAAAACGCCCCATTGAGGCTACTGCAGAATATTTTTTAAGTTACTCGACAGCCTAATGGGGGACTTTCTTTGGAAAGGTGCTATACCTAGGATAAAGAAAGAGGTACTTCAGCTCCCAGTGAGAGAGGGTGGATTAGCTGTTCCGAACTGGTTTTTCTATTATTTAATAACACAATACTGCCATATAAAAGGTAGTTTAAAGGAGTTAGTGGGTAGGCAGATAGTAAATAGATTGGGCTGGAAAGAGGAATGGAATCACTTGGAGGTGTTGGAATCTGGCACACTGGGGGAAAATAACACAGGAAACTGAATATTAAATTCACTGGACTATATATGGGTGGAAATTAAAAAAATACTACAGATTAAAGGGTTTTTGCATTATACACCTATTTGGAAAAATTCCAATCTCAAGGAACTGCAAACGATTAAGATGTATATAGACTGGGGAAAAAAAAGGGATGAAATATTTAGGTCAGATACTTGAACAGGACAAACTGAAAGACTTTAATACACTGGTTAGAGAGTTTGGGATTCCCCAAAAGGACATGTATAAATATTTTCAGCTTAGGAATGCGATGCGAACAGTGGGGCAGGATGACAAATATAGAAGGGAAAAATCTGACAGATTGTATAAATTTACCAACGAGGGTGAAAGAGGAGGAATAACTGCAAAAAGATACAGGATTTTGATGGAGGGTAAGTAAAAACGGATTACAATACTTGCTAGGAAAAAATGGGAAAATGATTTACAATCCTTTTCGGAGGAGAAATGGGAAGATGCTCTTAGAAGTTATGCTGGGGTTTCTGATAGGGATTCACATAAGATTTCACAGTTTTTCATAGTGCATAGATTACATCGATTCCCACGGATGTTGAAAAGAATGGGTGTGAGAGACTCAGACAAGTGCCCAAAATGTAAGGGAGAAAATGCGGATTTGTTTTTGGAGATGTCCCAGACTGTTCAGATATTGGACAGAAATATCAGAGACTGTATATTTAACTTTGAAGGTCCAAATATCCGAAGATCCAGTAACTTGTATATTATTTCAAGCTAGACTCCTTATACTTAAGAAATGGGTAAAGGTAGATCCTCCGACAGCGGGACAGTGGAGAAAGGCAGTTGACAATCTGATTAAAGAAGAACGGGTGATGGAGGACCATAGTAAAAGATTACAAAATGTTGATGAACTATGTAAAAGATGGTTACTTTAGGGCTGGATATTTTTATTATTTTTTTGCCTTTCGCGCCCCCCTCCCTCCCCCCAAAGGGTGGTGGGTGGGTAAGGGGATTGAAAATAGTTTTTTCTTATGTATAGAAAAATTAACCGTTTTTGATAAATTAGAAATTGGAATTTATTGTTAATATGGAATTTACTATGGTTAAGTTGATATGTTTGGGGTATAAATGTATATGTTTTTTTACGAAATGGAAATAAAAAGATTTATAAAAAATAAATAAAAGTTTAGTCAGTTTTGTCTGCATTTGTGTTCAGTGTTTCAGTTATATACACATGGGTGCATTCACGAGGGGGAAAAAAATGAAGGTTTACAAACACCATCTCCTAGGAACCTTCAGTAAAAAACGCATTGCACCTGAACCACATCCGGATAATATCCGCATGCAATGTGTTTTTCACTGAAGCCTCATTCACTTCTATGGGCCAGGCTGCTTGAAAAATGCAGAATATAGAACACTCTAAGATTCCCACATAACGCAGAAATGATGCGTGAAAAAAAAGCTTATGTGCACAGACTGATTGAAAGGAATGGGTCAGGATTCAGTGCGGGTGCTATGCGTTCACTTCACGCATCGCACCTGCACGGAAAACTCGTTTGTGTGAAAGGGGCCTTAATAAAAACAGTGACAGCTTTACACCGAAGTCAGCCTTTGCTGTTTCTCATTATCGTTAAACATAGGATCCGTCAAGGTTGAATCCGTGCACTTCCGGCACAGGCCCGGGCAACTCACATACTATGTACTTACATTGCTTCCCGGCACCAGTGTCGCTTCGTAACCCTGCATGGCGGCTGCAGTATTTTCACGTTGCACAGATGAAAACATCTGACGTCAGGGGAGCAGTTGGTAGCAGTCCGGAACGGAAACTAGCCTTCATAGCATCACCTGCAATGCTAGGCAGGCTCGTCTCTGTGAACGCGTGCTTTTGGCTGCCCCACTCCTCCTTGAAATGTTGGATATTTTCATCCGCATGGTGGGGACATGCAGCGGCGGCTGTTTGGGTGTAAGGAGCGACTCAGGTGCAGGGGAGCCAAGTAAGTACAACCTGTTTGAGGGGCCAGGGCTTATGGTGGGCATTTCAGGGTTTGGATAACCACTTTAACTATAATAAGTCAAATGGAGATCCTGTCACAACACAGCAAATCATTTGAGTAACGGTCGGAGTACCGCTGCACACATCTGGTTTTGTTCTGTTGTTCCTCTGCATATTTGCTGCCTTGTGACTGGATATCTATCTGACCTCATGATAGTTAATGGTTTTGGACAGAATGTTGGCATAACACAGCTCCGACCTGGCAAGATTATTTAACAATTTTATTGATTATTAAAGAAAAGCTTTTTAAAAACTCTGATCCAATGTCGGGTTTGATATACATGTACTAGAGGGTACCGTACCTGAAATCGTATTCCTGTATTAAAATCTATTGATCATAACGAATGATGTCTTGGCGAATCCTTTTCCTTTGAATACTGTATGGAGACGGATCTTCATACAGTATTCAGATCTATGATTGTAAGGCTAGTTTCACACTAGCGGCAGGGGAGTCCGGCAGGCTGTTCCAGCGGGTGAACAGCCTGTCGGATCCTTCCTGCCACTAGTTCATGCAGTACTTTTAGTCCGGCTGAGTCTCGGCATGCGCTGCTGTGCTGCCACCGGAACTCCGCTCCCGCCCCCATTATAGTCAATGGCGATGGAGCGGCAGTCCGGGGGCACACGTGAACTAGCGTCAGGACGGATCCGACAGGTTGTTCACTGTTCACCCGCTGGAACAAGACTGCCGGAGTCCCCTGTCACTAGTGTGAAAGTACCCTAAGATAGCTTCGCTCCACACTACTCAACAATTAATATAAATAAAAACAAAATATTAATTACGGTTTTAAAAACTGAAGTTGAGGGGTATACAGATATGGTTTTATGGCCAAGTAACCATCACAACTTCTCCTCTTCATATTGAGTTTGCTTTGAAATTGATTGCGGCAGGAGTACCACCTAATTTTTATACGTGATACTACAAAAAAAATAAAAAATTTACACATACATTTTTGTTCATGTTTTTAATTAAATATAAATATGCTTCAATATGAGGATAGCTAGCTATGCAACCAGTAGCTAAGTACATATACAGTCAGGGCCGGTGCAAGGATTTTATTTCAAGACACGGAGGCTTCCGATTGCTATAACTTCCTTCACTGACAACTAGAGTTGAGCGAACACCTGGATGTTCGGGTTCGAGAAGTTCGGCCGAACATCCCGGAAATGTTCGGGTTCGGGATCCGAACCCGATCCGAACTTCGTCCCGAACCCGAACCCCATTGAAGTCAATGGGGACCCGAACTTTTCGGCACTAAAAAGGCTGTAAAACAGCCCAGGAAAGAGCTAGAGGGCTGCAAAAGGCAGCAACATGTAGGTAAATCCCCTGCAAACAAATGTGGATAGGGAAATGAATTAAAATAAAAATTAAATAAATAAAAATTAACCAAAATCAATTGGAGAGAGGTTCCATAGCAGAGAATCTGGCTTCCCGTCACCCACCACTGGAACAGTCCATTCTCAGATATTTAGGCCCCGGCACCCAGGCAGAGGAGAGAGGTCCCGTAACAGAGAATCTGTCTTCATGTCAGCAGAGAATTAGTCTGCATGTCATAGCAGAGAATGAGGCTTCACGTCAGCCACCACTGCAACAGTCCATTGGCATATATTTAGGCCCAGCACCCAGGCAGAGGAGGGAGGTCCCGTAACAGAGAATCTGTCTTCATGTCAGCAGAGAATTAGTCTGCATGTCATAGCAGAGAATGAGGCTTCACGTCAGCCACCACTGCAACAGTCCATTGGCATATATTTAGGCCCAGCACACACACAGGCAGAGGAGAGAGGTCCCGTAACAGAGAATCTGGCTTCATGTCAGCAGAGAATCAGTCTGCATGTCATAGCAGAGAATGAGGCTTCACGTCAGCCACCACTGCAACAGTCCATTGGCATATATTTAGGCCCAGCACACACACAGGCAGAGGAGAGAGGTCCCGTAACAGAGAATCTGGCTTCATGTCAGCAGAGAATCAGTCTGCATGTCATAGCAGAGAATGAGGCTTCACGTCAGCCACCACTGCAACAGTCCATTGGCATATATTTAGGCCCAGCACCCAGGCAGAGGAGGGAGGTCCCGTAACAGAGAATCTGTCTTCATGTCAGCAGAGAATTAGTCTGCATGTCATAGCAGAGAATGAGGCTTCACGTCAGCCACCACTGCAACAGTCCATTGGCATATATTTAGGCCCAGCACACACACAGGCAGAGGAGAGAGGTCCCGTAACAGAGAATCTGGCTTCATGTCAGCAGAGAATCAGTCTGCATGTCATAGCAGAGAATGAGGC
Organism: Bufo gargarizans; assembly: GCF_014858855.1. NCBI lineage: Eukaryota > Metazoa > Chordata > Amphibia > Anura > Bufonidae > Bufo > Bufo gargarizans. Next base: position 130,952,648 of record NC_058087.1, on the reverse strand, counting down.
TTCACGTCAGCCACCACTGCAACAGTCCATTGGCATATATTTAGGCCCAGCACACACACAGGCAGAGGAGAGAGGTCCCGTAACAGAGAATCTGGCTTCATGTCAGCAGAGAATCAGTCTGCATGTCATAGCAGAGAATGAGGCTTCACGTCAGCCACCACTGCAACAGTCCATTGGCATATATTTAGGCCCAGCACCCAGGCAGAGGAGGGAGGTCCCGTAACAGAGAATCTGTCTTCATGTCAGCAGAGAATTAGTCTGCATGTCATAGCAGAGAATGAGGCTTCACGTCAGCCACCACTGCAACAGTCCATTGGCATATATTTAGGCCCAGCACCCAGGCAGAGGAGGGAGGTCCCGTAACAGAGAATCTGTCTTCATGTCAGCAGAGAATTAGTCTGCATGTCATAGCAGAGAATGAGGCTTCACGTCAGCCACCACTGCAACAGTCCATTGGCATATATTTAGGCCCAGCACCCAGGCAGAGGAGAGAGGTCCCGTAACAGACAATCTGGCTTCATGTCAGCAGAGAATCAGTCTTCATATCATAGCAGAGAATCAGGCTTCACGTCACCCACCACTGTAAGAGTCAATTTTCATAAATTTAGGCCCAGAACCCAGGCAGAGGAGAAAGGTCCCGTAACAGACAATCTGGCTTCATGTCAGCAGAGAATCAGTCTTCATATCATAGCAGAGAATCAGGCTTCACGTCACCCACCACTGTAAGAGTCAATTTTCATAAATTTAGGCCCAGAACCCAGGCAGAGGAGAAAGGTCCCGTAACAGACAATCTGGCTTCATGTCAGCAGAGAATCAGTCTTCATATCATAGCAGAGAATCAGGCTTCACGTCACCCACCACTGTAAGAGTCAATTTTCATAAATTTAGGCCCAGAACCCAGGCAGAGGAGAAAGGTCCCGTAACAGACAATCTGGCTTCATGTCAGCAGAGAATCAGTCTTCATATCATAGCAGAGAATCAGGCTTCACGTCACCCACCACTGTAAGAGTCAATTTTCATAAATTTAGGCCCAGAACCCAGGCAGAGGAGAAAGGTCCCGTAACAGACAATCTGGCTTCATGTCAGCAGAGAATCAGTCTTCATATCATAGCAGAGAATCAGGCTTCACGTCACCCACCACTGTAAGAGTCAATTTTCATAAATTTAGGCCCAGAACCCAGGCAGAGGAGAAAGGTCCCGTAACAGACAATCTGGCTTCATGTCAGCAGAGAATCAGTCTTCATATCATAGCAGAGAATCAGGCTTCACGTCACCCACCACTGTAAGAGTCAATTTTCATAAATTTAGGCCCAGAACCCAGGTAGAGGAGAAAGGTCCCGTAACAGACAATCTGGCTTCATGACAGCAGAGAATCAGTCTGCATGTCATAGCAGAGAATCAGGCTTCACGTCAGCCACCACTGCAACAGTCCATTGTCATAAATTTAGGCCCAGCACCCAGGCAGAGGAGAGAGGTCCCGTAACAGACAATCTGGCTTCATGTCAGCAGAGAATTAGTCTGCATGTCATAGCAGAGAATCAGGCTTCATGTCAGCCACCACTGCAACAGTCCATTGGCATATATTTAGGCCTAGCACACAGGCAGAGGAGAGGTTCATTCAACTTTGGGTAGCATCGCAATATAATGGTAAAATGAAAATAAAAATAGGATTGAATGAGGAAGTGCCCTGGAGTCCAATAATATATGGTTATGGGGAGGTAGTTAATGTCTAATCTGGACAAGGGACGGACAGGTCCTGTGGGATCCATGCCTGGTTCATTTTTATGAACGTCAGCTTGTCCACATTGGCTGTAGACAGGCGGCTGCGTTTGTCTGTAATGACGCCCCCTGCCGTGCTGAATACACGTTCAGACAAAACGCTGGCTGCCGGGCAGGCCAGCACCTCCAAGGCATAAAAGGCTAGCTCTGGCCACGTGGACAATTTAGAGACCCAGAAGTTGAATGGGGCCGAACCATCAGTCAGTACGTGGAGGGGTGTGCACACGTACTGTTCCACCATGTTAGTAAAATGTTGCCTCCTGCTAACACGTTGCGTATCAGGTGGTGGTGCAGTTAGCTGTGGCGTGTTGACAAAAGTTTTCCACATCTCTGCCATGCTAACCCTGCCCTCAGAGGAGCTGGCCGTGACACAGCTGCCTTGGCGACCTCTTGCTCCTCCTCTGCCTTGGCCTTGGGCTTCCACTTGTTCCCCTGTGACATTTGGGAATGCTCTCAGTAGCGCGTCTACCAACGTGCGCTTGTACTCGCGCATCTTCCTATCACGCTCCAGTGCAGGAAGTAAGGTGGGCACATTGTCTTTGTAGCGTGGATCCAGCAGGGTGGCAACCCAGTAGTCCGCACAGGTTAAAATGTGGGCAACTCTGCTGTCGTTGCGCAGGCACTGCAGCATGTAGTCGCTCATGTGTGCCAGGCTGCCCAGGGGTAAGGACAAGCTGTCCTCTGTGGGAGGCGTATCGTCATCGTCCTGCCTTTCCCCCCAGCCACGCACCAGTGATGGACCCGAGCTGCGTTGGGTGCCACCCCGCTGTGACCATGCTTCATCCTCATCCTCCTCCACCTCCTCCTCATCCTCGTCCTCCTCGTCCTCCAGTAGTGGGCCCTGGCTGGCCACATTTGTACCTGGCCTCTGCTGTTGCAAAAAACCTCCCTCTGAGTCACTTCGAAGAGACTGGCCTGAAAGTGCTAAAAATGACCCCTCTTCCTCATCCTCCTCCTCCTCCTCCTGGGCCACCTCCTGTTCCATCATCGCCCTAAGTGTTTTCTCAAGGAGACATAGAAGTGGTATTGTAACGCTGATAACGGTGTCATCGCCACTGGCCATGTTGGTGGAGTACTCGAAACAGCGCAACAGGGCACACAGGTCTCGCATGGAGGCCCAGTCATTGGTGGTGAAGTGGTGCTGTTCTGTAGTGCGACTGACCCGTGCGTGCTGCAGCTGAAACTCCACTATGGCCTGCTGCTGCTCGCACAGTCTGTCCAGCATGTGCAAGGTGGAGTTCCACCTGGTGGGCACGTCGCATATGAGGCGGTGAGCGGGAAGGCCGAAGTTACGCTGTAGCGCAGACAGGCGAGCAGCAGCAGGATGTGAACGCCGGAAGCGCGAACAGACGGCCCGCACTTTATGCAGCAGCTCTGACATGTCGGGGTAGTTGTGAATGAACTTCTGCACCACCAAATTCAGCACATGCGCCAAGCAAGGGATGTGCGTCAAATTGGCTAGTCCCAGAGCTGCAACGAGATTTCGCCCATTATCACACACCACCAGGCCGGGCTTGAGGCTCACCGGCAGCAACCACTCGTCGGTCTGTTGTTCTATACCCCGCCACAACTCCTGTGCGGTGTGGGGCCTGTCCCCCAAACATATGAGTTTCAGAATGGCCTGCTGACGTTTACCCCGGGCTGTGCTGAAGTTGGTGGTGAAGGTGTGTGGCTGACTGGATGAGCAGGTGGAAGAAGAGGAGGAGGAAGCCGAGAAGGAGGAGGTGGCAACAGGAGGCAAAGAATGTTGCCCTGCGATCCTTGGCGGCGGAAGGACGTGCGCCAAACAGCTCTCCGCCTGGGGCCCAGCTGCCACTACATTTACCCAGTGTGCAGTTAGGGAGATATAGCGTCCCTGGCCGTGCTTACTGGTCCACGTATCTGTGGTTAGGTGGACCTTGCTACAGATGGCGTTGCGCAGTGCACACTTGATTTTATCGGATACTTGGTTGTGCAGGGAAGGCACGGCTCTCTTGGAGAAGTAGTGCCGGCTGGGAACAACATACTGTGGGACAGCAAGCGACATGAGCTGTTTGAAGCTGTCTGTGTCCACCAGCCTAAATGACAGCATTTCATAGGCCAGTAGTTTAGAAATGCTGGCATTCAGGGCCAGGGATCGAGGGTGGCTAGGTGGGAATTTACGCTTTCTATCAAATGTTTGTGAGATGGAGAGCTGAACGCTGGCGTGTGACATGGTTGAGACGCTTGGTGACGGAGGTGGTGGTGGTGGTGTTGGTGGTACATCCCCTGTTTGCTGGGCGGCAGGTGCCAACGTTCCTCCAGAGGCGGAGGAAGAGGCCGAGGCGGCAGCAGCAGAATAGGCCGAGGCGGCAGCAGCAGAAGAGGTAGCAGGGGGAGCCTGAGTGACTTCCTTGGTTTTAAGGTGTTTACTCCACTGCAGTTCATGCTTTGCATGCAGGTGCCTGGTCATGCAGGTTGTGCTCAGGTTCAGAACGTTAATGCCTCGCTTCAGGCTCTGATGGCACAGCGTGCAAACCACTCGGGTCTTGTCGTCAGCACATTGTTTGAAGAAGTGCCATGCCAGGGAACTCCTTGAAGCTGCCTTTGGGGTGCTCGGTCCCAGATGGCGGCGGTCAGTAGCAGGCGGAGTCTCTTGGCGGCGGGTGTTCTGCTTTTGCCCACTGCTCCCTCTTTTGCTACGCTGTTGGCTCGGTCTCACCACTGCCTCTTCCTCCGAACTGTGAAAGTCAGTGGCACGACCTTCATTCCATGTGGGGTCTAGGACCTCATCGTCCCCTGCATCGTCTTCCACCCAGTCTTGATCCCTGACCTCCTGTTCAGTCTGCACACTGCAGAAAGACGCAGCAGTTGGCACCTGTGTTTCGTCATCATCAGAGACATGCTGAGGTGGTATTCCCATGTCCTCATCATCAGGAAACATAAGTGGTTGTGCGTCAGTGCATTCTATGTCTTTCACCGCTGGGGAAGGGCTAGGTGGATGCCCTTGGGAAACCCTGCCAGCGGAGTCTTCAAACAGCATAAGAGACTGCTGCATAACTTGAGGCTGAGACAGTTTCCCTGGTATGCATGGGGGTGATGTGACAGACTGATGGGGTTGGTTTTCAGGCGCCATCTGTGCGCTTTCTGCAGAAGACTGGGTGGGAGATAATGTGAACGTGCTGGATCCACTGTCGGCCACCCAATTGACTAATGCCTGTACCTGCTCAGGCCTTACCATCCTTAGAACGGCATTGGGCCCCACCATATATCGCTGTAAATTCTGGCGGCTACTGGGACCTGAAGTAGTTGGTACACTAGGACGTGTGGATGTGGCAGAACGGCCACGTCCTCTCCCAGCACCAGAGGGTCCACTAACACCACCACGACCATGTCCACGTCCGCGTCCCTTACTAGATGTTTTTCTCATTGTTATGGTTCACCACAACAACAAATATATTATTTGGCCCAATGTATTGTATTCAAATTCAGCGGGATATAAATTTGAGGCCTAGTATTTAGGCGCTGGGTGACCGGTATGGATTTAGTGACAGAATTAGACTTGGAAATGCACAGAAGCGTGTGTGTGTGAAGTTATTCTGAATGACCCAATGTGCACCTTGAATATTATATACCCTTTTAGGGATAGATTTCAAATAGCTCTGATATAGCAGAAACCACTAAATTATGAAATTGCTAAATTGGGAATTGTACTTCAACCCAGAACAAAAAATGTGCTTTGACGGACACTAAATATCTTGCCCAGCAACAACAGTACAACGGTGGGTAACGAGAGATTTAGAGGGAATTAAATTTGAGGCCTAGTATTTAGGCGCTGGGTCACCGGTATGGATTTAGTGACAGAATTAGACTTGGAAATACACAGTAGCGGGTGTGTGTGAAGTTATTCTGAATGACCCTATGTGCACCTTCAATATTATATACCCTTTTAGGGATAGATTTCAAATAGCTCTGATATAGCAGAAACCACTAAATTATGAAATTGCTAAATTGGGAATTGTACTTCAACCCAGAACAAAAAATGTGCTTTGACGGACACTAAATATCTTGCCCAGCAACAACAGTACAGCGGTGGGTAACGAGAGATTTAGAGGGAATTAAATTTGAGGCCTAGTATTTAGGCGCTGGGTCACCGGTATGGATTTAGTGACAGAATTAGACTTGGAAATGCACAGAAGCGTGTGTGTGAAGTTATTCTGAATGACCCAATGTGCACCTTCAATATTATATACCCTTTTTGGGATAGATTTCAAATAGCTCTGATATAGCAGGAACCACTAAATTATGAAATTGCTAAATTGGGAATTGTACTTCAACCCAGAACAAAAAATGTGCTTTGACGGGCACTAAATAACTTTCCCAGCTACAACAGGACAACGGTAACGAGAGATTTAGAGGGATTTAAATTTGAGGCCTAGTATTTAGGCGCTGGGTGACAGGTATGGGTTTAGTGACAGAATTAGACTTGGAAATACACAGTAGCGGGTGTGTGTGAAGTTATTCTGAATGACCCTATGTGCACCTTCAATATTATATACCCTTTTAGGGATAGATTTCAAATAGCTCTGATATAGCAGAAACCACTAAATTATGAAATTGCTAAATTGGGAATTGTACTTCAACCCAGAACAAAAAATGTGCTTTGACGGACACTAAATATCTTGCCCAGCAACAACAGTACACCGGTGGGTAACGAGAGATTTAGAGGGAATTAAATTTGAGGCCTAGTATTTAGGCGCTGGGTCACCGGTATGGATTTAGTGACAGAATTAGACTTGGAAATACACAGTAGCGGGTGTGTGTGAAGTTATTCTGAATGACCCTATGTGCACCTTCAATATTATATACCCTTTTTGGGATAGATTTCAAATAGCTCTGATATAGCAGGAACCACTAAATTATGAAATTGCTAAATTGGGAATTGTACTTCAACCCAGAACAAAAAATGTGCTTTGACGGGCACTAAATAACTTTCCCAGCTACAACAGGACAACGGTAACGAGAGATTTAGAGGGATTTAAATTTGAGGCCTAGTATTTAGGCGCTGGGTGACAGGTATGGGTTTAGTGACAGAATTAGACTTGGAAATACACAGTAGCGGGTGTGTGTGAAGTTATTCTGAATGACCCTATGTGCACCTTCAATATTATATACCCTTTTTGGGATAGATTTCAAATAGCTCTGATATAGCAGAAACCACTAAATTATGAAATTGCTAAATTGGGAATTGTACTTCAACCCAGAACAAAAAATGTGCTTTGACGGACACTAAATATCTTGCCCAGCAACAACAGTACACCGGTGGGTAACGAGAGATTTAGAGGGAATTAAATTTGAGGCCTAGTATTTAGGCGCTGGGTCACCGGTATGGATTTAGTGACAGAATTAGACTTGGAAATACACAGTAGCGGGTGTGTGTGAAGTTATTCTGAATGACCCTATGTGCACCTTCAATATTATATACCCTTTTTGGGATAGATTTCAAATAGCTCTGATATAGCAGGAACCACTAAATTATGAAATTGCTAAATTGGGAATTGTACTTCAACCCAGAACAAAAAATGTGCTTTGACGGGCACTAAATAACTTTCCCAGCTACAACAGGACAACGGTAACGAGAGATTTAGAGGGATTTAAATTTGAGGCCTAGTATTTAGGCGCTGGGTGACAGGTATGGGTTTAGTGACAGAATTAGACTTGGAAATACACAGTAGCGGGTGTGTGTGAAGTTATTCTGAATGACCCTATGTGCACCTTCAATATTATATACCCTTTTTGGGATAGATTTCAAATAGCTCTGATATAGCAGAAACCACTAAATTATGAAATTGCTAAATTGGGAATTGTACTTCAACCCAGAACAAAAAATGTGCTTTGACGGACACTAAATATCTTGCCCAGCAACAACAGTACAGCGGTGGGTAACGAGAGATTTAGAGGGAATTAAATTTGAGGCCTAGTATTTAGGCGCTGGGTCACCGGTATGGATTTAGTGACAGAATTAGACTTGGAAATACACAGTAGCGGGTGTGTGTGAAGTTACTCTGAATGACCCTATGTGCACCTTCAATATTATATACCCTTTTTGGGATAGATTTCAAAGAGCTCTGATATAGCAGGAACCACTAAATTATGAAATTGCTAAATTGGGAATTGTATTTCAACCCAGAACAAGAAATGTGCTTGAACGGACACTAAATAACTCGCCCAGCTACAGCACTAGGGACAGATTTAGCTGGATATAAATTTGAGGCCTAGTATTTAGGCGCTGGGTGACCGGTATGGATTTAGTGACAGAATTAGACTGGGATATGGCCAAAAAATGAACAGACTATTGCTGGTTAAATGCACTTGGTGTGACAGCTTCACCCTGATGTAGGCTTTAGCCAAAAAACAACCACACCATTGAGGGTTAAATGCACTTGGTCGCAGCTTGTGCTGGCGCACCACAAGACACAAAATGGCCGCCGATCACCCCAGAAAAATGAGACTGACAAACGGTCTGTGCAGCCTAAAAACAGTGAGCAATTGAGGATCAGCAGCTCAATGATCCACAGCTGCAGATCGATCAGTTAATCAAGTCCTTTGGAGGAGTTAATCTGCCTAATCTCGCCCTACTGTCGCAGCCGCAACCTCTCCCTACGCTAATCAGAGCAGAGTGACGGGCGGCGCTATGTGACTCCAGCTTAAATAGAGGCTGGGTCACATGGTGCTCTGGCCAATCACAGCCATGCCAATAGTAGGCATGGCTGTGATGGCCTCTTGGGGCAAGTAGTATGACGCTTGTTGATTGGCTGCTTTGCAGCCTTTCAAAAAGCGCCAAGAAAGCGTCACAAAAGCGCGAAGAAAGCGACGAACACCGAACCCGAACCCGGACTTTTACGAAAATGTCCGGGTTCGGGTCCGTGTCACGGACACCCCAAAATTCGGTACGAACCCGAACTATACAGTTCGAGTTCGCTCATCCCTACTGACAACCACAGCAGCAAAGAAAAAAGTGAAGATATTAGCATATTGCCATAGCAACTGTCCCTCCCCACACAGTAGACCCTATATAATGTCCATCAGTCTTCACAACTTCCTCTTTCTTTGCTGCTGCCACAAGCTAAGTATACTCTAATCTTGCAGTATCTACTATAAGTATTATAGTTCCATTTTGTGTTTATTCCTGTGTTAATATTCAGGTTATCGCAGGGGTACTCTCGTTTATATTACGATATATCTCTTTAGGTTTTACTTCCACAGGTTTTTTCCTCCCGTTTTTTCACTGCTTGTTCCCTGTGCCTCCCGCTCCTGTCTCCCTTCTGGGGGCGGGATCGGGGGCCGTTTGGCTTAAATTCTTATTTCCTTCTCCCCTGCGCGATCTCCCTCTTCCCCCCGTTCCCCCCTCTAGTCTCTGGTGGGGGCCGGGCGACGGGGCTGTTATCGCTTACCGCCCTTTTTTCTCTCTGCTTTCCAGCCGGTGTCTGGTGCTGGAGCCGTATTCCCGCGAGATTTCGGCCGCCTGTGATCTTGCGGCGGCCATTTTCTTGTGGTCTTTTTCCCCTTCTCTCTTCTATCCCTCTAGTGCGGCTTGTTCCCCTTGTCGGTAGCCACGCCCACTTCCTCCCTCGGCTTGTTCCGATCTAACGCCGCTCCTTGTGCACACTGGCTGGGTGACTACCCTCTGTGTGCCCCTGATTATTTAGTTAGCTAGCTGTTAGGTGGTTGTTTGCACCCCCTCTTTGTGTTACCCATCTGCTGGCTTACTGGCCACCTTTCCCTGGGCATATATATATTATACGGCTGTGATCATGTCACATACTGGGCATCCCTTGGAGACAGGGAGAGACGCGCAGGTCTCTTCACCTGCTCCTACATCCGCCGGCTCCGCATTCTCTGCAGAAGCTTTTCAGCGGTCAGTTTCTGAGGCCATTATGGCTGCTATGGGGACCGTTACCAATACCCTAACCAGGTCCATCTCCGATGCCCTCTCAGCACGCCCTGGTGTCTCTAGTGACACATTGCAGGGTGAACTACCTGTACCTCATGCCTCCAGAACCACTTTGACTGGTTAGACCAATGCCACCCAAGAGAGCTCGTTATCGCGCAAAAGAGCCTCATCCCACCGGGCAGAACGGGCGCGGAGTTGGAAGTGTGCGAGAACGCACCCTGAAACTGAGATCGACTCTGATGTCGGCTCTGATGAGGAGGTGAGATTTGAGGACATGGTTTTCCCTGAGGACGAGACGTCCGATTCTGGCCCTGCCGACTTGGTTTCGGCTCCTACCTCTACGCCTCTGGGCGCTTCGTCCTCGGACGCTATACAGGGGCCTTCGGGCGTCCTAACCGACCCCCTTGGAGATCCCCTTTTTGACCCCGACAATCTCCACCACCCTAGATCTTCAGAATGGTTTCCCCTTGACCATGTGGCACAATATCTAGAGGCTCGGGTGCGTTGCCCTCTATCAAAAGAGGCTCGAAATAAGATGAAGGCAGAATGCCCTAGACCCATTGTGGTGAATAAGGTGTGTAAGACCCCGTCAGTGGATCCAAAAATGGTCCAATTCTTATCTAAGTCGGGGTGGAACCCCAGAAAGGGCCTTGAATCGGCCTTAAAGGCATGCCAGGACAAACTCCTGGACGTTTTCGGCCCACTGGCCAAGATCTTTGACATGGCGGAGATAGCCAGAGAGTCCAACACATCAGTGGATCCGGAGGAACTCCGTGGGTGGATCCAGAGGGCCATCTGTATAGCAGGCAACGTCAACAGTTCCCTGTCTATTGAACGCCGTAAGGCTATTTTGTTCAAAATCGAGCCCAAGTTAGTGAATTTGTCCCTCACTGAAGCTGGAAGTGAGGCTCAGGGTCTCCTGTTTGGGGACTCATTTATTAAGGACATGGGGAAATTTGTCGGAGCCTTTACGGCCCTTGACAAGGCCCAGTCTTCCATGAGGAAGGTATTCCAGGGCCGTTTTTCCTCAAGGGCCGGCAATTTCAGGGGCCGCTCTGCCGGCCGCTACTCCTTCCATGCCCGAGGCTCGGGCAGAGGCTCCTATGGTCAAAGACCCTTTACTCAGCGATCCTCCTTCCAGGACACAAGGCCTTCACAGAGTTTCTTCCCGTACCGAGGTGCTCCTACCCGAAGACCGTTCAGAGGAAGCTCCGGGTTCCGTCGTCCCCTTGGTAAGTGTTCCTCGTCTTCTTTCTTTTCCAGTTCGTGTAGGGGGCAGACTCCGACTTTTTTCTCATGCTTGGGAATCAATCACGTCGGACGGCTGGGTGTTAGCCACTATCCAGGGTTTCCAGATAGAACTGGTTCAGTCCCCTTATCATCTCCCTGCTCCCCCTCCTATTCCAATGTCCGGGCCTGCGTCGCTGGCCATAGACAAGGAACTCTCAGACCTCTTTCTCAAGGGCGCAATCGAGTTGGTGCCTTACCCTTCGGTAGGTCTGCTCAGCAGTATTTTCTTGGTATGAAAGAAAGGGGGGCAGATGCGCCCCGTCATAAACCTCAAACCGCTAAACAGGTTTGTGCGTTACAGGCACTTCAAGATGGAGGGTATTCACCTACTCAGGGACCTCCTCCTTCAAGGGGATTGGATGGTGAAGTTAGATCTGAAGGATGCCTATCTCACTGTTCCGGTCTCGAGGACATCCAGGGATCTCCTCCGTTTCTTGTGGAAAGATCAGGTTTGGCGTTTCACTTGCCTTCCCTTCGGTCTGTCTTCGGCCCCCTGGTGCTTCACCAAGGTCATGCGCCCAGTGGTAGCTTGGCTCCGCAGTCACGGGATCCGGTTAATCATCTACCTGGACGACCTCCTTCTTATGGCCCAGGACCCCGCTGTCCTCCGCTCGCAGTTACAGGTAACTATGAATCTCCTATCCCGTCTAGGATTCCTCATCAACCACGAGAAGTCGTCCCTGGAACCATCCAGAGTTATGGAATTCCTCGGTTTTTCGGTGGACTCCGTCTTGGAAACCCTCAGCCTGCCTCTGGCGAAGATCCGGGCCATACGCAAGGAGCTACGCAAGACGCTGGCCGCCCAACGGATTACACTTCGTCACCTGGCACGGATCATAGGACTCCTCTCCTTGTCCATCCAAGCGGTGTTTCCGGCTCCTCTCCATTACCGGGCTCTTCAGCGTTTGAAACACGCGCACCTACAGACCGGGGCTTCGTACGCGGATACGATCTCGCTGGATCCCGAGACTCGGGACGAGTTACGCTGGTGGATTTCGAACCTTCAGGCATGGAATGGGAAGGCGATCTGCGGTCCTCGTCCGGATTTCACCATCGACTCCGACGCCAGCCTTCTCGGGTGGGGGGCCCACTGCGACGGAGTTTCCACTGGAGGTCCTTGGACTCAGGAGGAAGCCTCACTCCATATCAACGCCCTGGAGCTCCTGGCCGGATCTTTTGCTGTCCGCAGTTTTGCCAAGCACAGTGCCAGCGCCTGCATTCGCCTACACATGGACAACGTGTCGGCTGTCCGATATGTCAACTCCATGGGAGGTACACATTCGAGCATGTTATCTCACTTGGCCAAGGAGTTCTGGTCCTTCTGTCTCAATCAACAGGTGACGGTGGTAGCGGAGTATCTTCCCGGTCTGCAGAACGTCCAAGCGGACTGGAGCTCACGGTATCTCAGAGATGGCAGCGATTGGAGGTTGAATGGTCGGGTGTTCTCTCATATCTCATCCCTCTGGGGTCCGTTCTGTATAGACCTGTTTGCGTCTCGGCTGAATACTCAGTTGCCGCGTTTCTTCAGTTGGCGCCCGGATCCAGACGCAGAGGCTGTGGACGCGTTCCTGCAGGATTGGCACAGACCTCTACTCTACGCATTCCCACCGTTTGCGATGATCCCTCGGGTCCTGACCAAGGTGCGCTGGCAACATGCGGAGTTGGTGTTGATTGTGCCTTTCTGGACCTCTCAGTCATGGTTCCCTCACCTGCTGGACCTTCTCATCCTGCCACCGTTGTTTCTGCCGGACTTACCGGAGCTTCTCTTGGACTGCGGAGGAGCACGACACCCACTATTGCTGGAGGGCTCCCTCCGTCTGCTGGCTTGCAGAATATCAGGCGTTTCGGACAGGGCGAGGAGCTTTCGGACGCTGCTAGAAGGCTCTTGGAGCAGTTGTGGGCTCCTGGCACCAGAAGGGCCTATAGAGCGGCCTGGTGATCATGGACTGGTTGGTGCGTCGCACGGAGTGTGGATCCCCGCTCAGCCCCTGTTTCTGACATTCTAGAGTTTTTGACTTCTTTATTCGAGGAAGGTAAGGCGTACCGAACCATCAACCTTTATCGGTCCGCAATTTCTTCCTTCCATCTGGGCTTTGAGGGTCGGCCTGCCGGGCAACATCCTCTAGTTTGTCGCCTTCTCAAGGGTTCCCGTTTGTCGCATCCCCCTCGACCGCGTTTTTCTTCCACCTGGGATGTTTCCTTGGTATTGGATCTTTTCACGGCTTGGCCGTCTAACTCTCTGCTTTCTCTTCGCCAGCTCTCTGCCAAGTTGGTTACCCTCTTTTGCCTTGTATCTTTCAAGAGGGTTTCTGATGTCAGGGCATTGGATGTCGATGCCAGGTCTTTTTCCCCGGAGGGGGTAACTTTCAATATTTCTAGCCGTACCAAGACCCACATTCGCTCTGTGTCTTAGCCCAGTTTCCCGTCCGTTCCTAACCTTTGTCCGGTTGCTTGTCTCCTTGAGTATGAGGCTCGTACCTCTGGGCATAGGTCGTCTGAGAGTTTTCAATTGTTTCTCTCCTATCGGCGTCCTTTTGCTCCGGTCGCTACTCCCACTCTGGCTCGTTGGGTCAAGTGGTGTATGTCTTTGGCAGGGGTTGATACCTCTGTTTTCACCGCTCATTCCACTAGGAGCGCGGCTTCCACCTCTATGTTGGTGTCGGGAGCTCGTTTGGAGGACATTATGAGGATCGCCGACTGGTCTCGGGTTTCGACTTTTAAAGAATTTTACTTTCGCCCTGCTCCTCATGTTTTTTCTTCAATGGTTGTGCAGCTTTGAACTTGCAATAGGAAGCCTCCGTGTCTTGAAGTAAAATTGTGGGATTTTACTAGTATATGACATAAAGTCATGATTTTATGAAAGACACGGAGGCGAGTATTGCCCTCCCTTTGTGTTTTCCCTCCCTTGGATTATTGCTCATTGCTTGTTTAGGTTGTACTGTGTCATTTTGATTGATTCATGTTGATGTCATTTGATTGATTTACAGGTGGCGGATTTTCATTTGGATGGAGCATTTCCTTTCATGCACTTTTATTCTCTTGCAGGTTGACTAGACTGGTGAGGTGCATCCAGGTGATCCTATGGGGGGTCTTTTGCCCGTTCCAGTTCGGCTGTTCCGTTTGCAGGAGGACTCGTTTGTTGACCTTCGGTTCCAAGGAAGGTTGTGGTTGTGGTCTCTCCGGTGTTCCGATTCTGCGGGTTTCCAGTTTTCCTGAGGTCTCCGTGTGAGGGTTACAGGAGTCGTTCTGATGGAGGTGGCATTCGCCAAGAAAGAGGAAGTTGTGAAGACTGATGGACATTATATAGGGTCTACTGTGAGGGGAGGGACAGTTGCTATGGCAATATGCTAATATCTTCACTTTTTTCTTTGCTGCTGTGGTTGTCAGTAAAGGAAGTTATAGCAATACTCGCCTCCGTGTCTTTCATAAAATCATGACTTTACGTCATATACTAGTAAAATCCCACAATTTTTGCCGCCCCAGGCAAAGATCCATTTTGCCACCCCCTCATGTCACTCACTCACTGACAGACACACATACACACTGGCAGACAGACATGCACTCAGACACTAACTGAATGACGTAAACATACACTCACTGACAGACACACACACACTCACTGACAGACAGACATACATTCACTGACAGACAAACACTCAGACACTCGCTGAATGACGTACACAGAAGCTCACTGACAGACACACATATACTCACTGACAGACAGACACACACTCACTGACAGACATACACCTACCCACTGAAACACACACACACAGAAACTCACTGACAGACACTCACTCACTGGCAGACAAACACACACATATACTCACTGAGAAACATACACATACTCACTGAGAAACACACAGACACTTACTGACCGACAGACATCCACACTCACTGACATACACTCACTCACTGACATACACACACAGACACTCAATGACAGACACACATACATTTACTGACAGAAAGACAGACATACATACACTCACTCACTGACATAAATACACAGGCAGTGTCACGGAAGGTGTACAGGAAACAAGACAATACAAAATGAATATATGACTCACTGGATCCAAAACTAAGGAACAAAAAGGGAGACCCCTGCATAAGACCTGGCACTCTCCCTGACTGCTCAGCCTATGCGAACATCCCAATGGTAGATGATCGCATATCCTCGTACCTCGACTGTATAACACCTGAACACCCTACAATAGTGAGGGGACACGACCACCGGCTCCCTACACTAGACACGGAGGGAGTCAGGGTCACCTGGGATCCAGCAAACAGAAAATCGCAAATGAATGTACAAAACGTATCTTGTAGAAGACTGGGAAATAGGATCAGCATGCACACACACTCCAGGAAGTTGTATAAACCGCACACTAATGCATTATGGGGAGGAATTTAAAGGGATGCAATCAGTCCAACTACATGACAGCTGAGAGAGGCTAACGAGATGAGAAACTGAAAACCAAAACAAAGGAAGCTCAAGGAGGAGGTTCTGAAAGGCATCTGTCAGAGCTTCTCAGATGTCTGGTGGTGACAGTACCCCTCCCTCTACGAGTGGACTCCGGACACTCAGAGCCCACCTTCTCAGGATGGGATCTATGGAAAGCCCTGATGAGATTAGTGGCCTTAATGTCCGTCACTGGGACCCACATCCTCTCCTCAGGACCATAACCCTCCCAATGAACGAGGTACTGGAGAGAACCGCAGACAACACGAGAATCCACAATCCTAGAGACCTGAAATTCAAGATTACCATCAACCATAATCGGAGGAGGAGGCAAAGGCGAGGGTACAATGGGTTGAACATAAGGTTTTAATAAGGACTTATGAAAAACAATATGGATCTTCCAAGTCTGAGGAAGATCAAGACGGTAGGCAACAGGATTGATGACAGACAGGATTTTGTAAGGCCCAATAAACTTAGGACCCAACTTCCAGGAGGGAACCTTCAATTTGATATTCTTGGCAGACAACCACACCAGATCACCAACATTCAGGTCCGGACCAGGCACACGTCTCTTATCTGCCACACGCTTATATCTCTCACTCATGCTCTTTATCTTTTGCCAAATAGATGACAAATAGAATCTGTCCTCATCAGGCAAACTAGAAGACCCCTCTCCCAAGAATGTCCCAAACTGCGGATAAAACCCATATGCACCAAAAAATGGTGACTTATCAGAGGACTCCTGACGACGGTTATTTAAAGCAAACTCAGAAAGGGACAAAAAAGAACACTAATCCTCCTGATTCTCGGCCACAAAACAGCGCAGATATGTCTCCAGATTCTGATTGACGCACTCTGTCTGGCCATTCGACTGCGGGTGGAAAGCAGAAGAGAATGACAACCGAACCCCCAAGCGAGAACAGAAAGCCTTCCAGAATCTGGAAACAAACTGCGTGCCCCTATCAGAGACTATGTCTGAAGGAATACCATGCAATTTGACAATGTGATCAATAAATGCCTGCGCCAGCGTCTTAGCATTGGGCAAGCCAGGAAAAGGGATGAAATGCACCATTTTGCTAAAACGGTCCACCACCACCAGAATCACAGTCTTCCCCGAAGAACGAGGCAGGTCCGTTATGAAGTCCATGGACAGATGTGTCCAAGGACGGGAAGGACAAGGACGGGAAGGAATGGGTAAGGGAAGGAGAGGACCTGATGGCCGTGAATGAGGGACTTTGGCACGAGCGCAAGTCTCACAGGCTGCCACAAAACCCTCAACCGACTTACGAAGCGCAGGCCACCAGAATCTCTGAGCAATGAGATCCACTGTGGCTCTTGCCCCCGGGTGCCCAGCAAGGACAGTATCGTGGTGTTCCTTAAAAATCTTGCGTCTTAAAGCGAGAGGCACAAACAACCTCCCAGGAGGACAAAGATCAAGAGCCTCTGACTGGGTTACCTGCACCTCTGCCTCCAATTCAGGAAAAAGAGCAGAGACCACCACACCTTCAGCCAAAATGGGACCCGGGTCTTCAAAATTCCCACCTCCCGGAAAACAACGTGACAGGGCATCTGCCTTCACATTCTTAACCCCAGGGCAGAACGTGACAACAAAGCCTGTCTCGGGTTCAGACGCTTGGCTGACTCCAAGTAGGCCAGATTTTTATGGTCAGTAAACACGGTAATAGGGTGTGTGGCTCCCTCTAGCCAATGGCGCCATTCCTCAAAAGCCAACTTGATGGCCAACAACTCCCTATCTCCCACATAGTAATTTCTCTCTGCGGAGGAGAGTTTCTTCGAGAAAAAGGCACATGGTCGCCATTTGGCAGGAAAGGAACCCTGAGACAAGACCGCACAAACACCCACCTCAGAAGCATCAACCTCAACTATGAAGGGTAGAGAAATATCAGGTTGTACCAAGATGGGAGCGGAAGCAAAACTCTCCTTGATATTAGAAAAGGCCTTACGCGCCTCTACCGACCAGGAAGAAAAATCTACCCCCTTTCTGGTCATATCAGTGAGTGGTTTAACAACAGAGGAATAATTCAAAATAAACTTCCTGTAATAATTGGCAAAGCCCAAAAAAACACATCAGCGCCTTCTGATTCTCAGGAAGCTCCCACTCAAGCACAGCGCGGACCTTCTCTGGGTCCATGCGAAAACCAGAAGCGGAGAGAAGAAACCCCAGAAATTGAATTTCTGGAACCGCAAACACACATTTTTCCAGTTTCGCGTATAATTTATTCTCCCGCAGGATGAGCAAGACCTGACGTAAGTTTCCTTATGAGTTTTGAAATCAGGAGAAAAAATCAAAATGTCATCCAAATACACTAATACAAATTTTCCCATTAAATGATAAAAAATGCTGTTCACGAAATGCTGAAAAACGGCTGGGGCATTCATCAAACCAAAATGCATAACCAAATTCTCAAAATGGCCCTCAGGGGTATTGAAGGCCGTCTTCCATTTGTCTCCTTCTCTGACCCTGACCAGGTTGTATGCCCCTCTTAGATCTAATTTGGAAAATACTTTAGCCCCAACAATCTGGTTAAACAGGTCCGGGATCAGAGGAAGCGGATAAGGGTCACGAATAGTGATACTGTTCAGCTCCCTGAAATCCAGACAAGGTCTTAAAGAACCATCTTTTTTCTTAACAAAGAAAAAACCAGCAGCAACAGGTGACTTCGAGGGTCGTATGTGTCCTTTCCTCAGACTCTCAGAGATATAAGCACGCATAGCGACCCTTTCAGGTTGGGAAAGATTGTATAAACGAGATTTCGGCAGCTTGGCGCCTGGGATGAGATTAATAGGGCAATCGTACTCCCTGTGCGGGGGCAAATCCTGAACTCCTCTCTCAGAGAAGACATCCGAAAATTCAGAGAGAAAAGATGGTACAGTCTTAGTAGAAACCTCAGAAACAGATGTCGTGAGGCAATTCTCTCTGCAAAAGTCACTCCAACCATTTACTTGCCTCGCTTGCCAATCAATGGTGGGGTTATGTTTAGTGAGCCAGGGTAGCCCCAACACAAGAGGAGTAGGCAATCCGCTAAGGACGAAACATGACACATCCTCAACATGAGCATCACTCACAATTAAACGGATATTGTGAACTATGCCCTTTAATGATTTCTGAGAAAGTGGAGCGGAATCAATAGCAAAAACAGGAATATCCTTTCCCAAAGTGCATACCTGGAAACCATGAGTTATCGCAAATTGATTATCAATGAGATTGACAGCTGCTCCACTATCTACAAAAATCTCACAAAAAATGTTCTTGCTCTCTAGCGCCACCCTGGCAGGCAGGACAAAACGGGAACTACAAGCAAACGGAAAACCTTCAATTTCCACCTCAACCCTGCCAATAGTAACAGATGGTACATTTTTAAAAGATTTTTTCCTTTTTGTTTCTTTATTACTCCAAAAAAACTGCCTGAATCTCCTAGAGGGACAAACATTTGCCAAATGATTTATACCTCCACAACAAAAACAAACCTTCCTATGCGGGCTGAATCTTCTATTGTCAGAGGCAATCAACCCCAGCTGCATGGGCTCCTGCTCAGAAGGGGCTGACAGCGACTGAGACCCCTGCGCACAGAATGAGACCGCTGCACTGTCCTGGGTTTGAGTATGACAGGAAGGAGTGATCTCTCTCTAAGACGCCTGTCAATACGAACGGCCTGAGACATAGCAGAGTCCAAGGAGATAGGCCTCTCATGAAAGGCAAATGCATCTTTCAATCCCTCTGAAAGACCATGGCAAAATTGGCTTCGGAGTGCAGCATCATTCCAACCAGTATCAGCTGCCCATCTCCGAAATTCTGAGCAGTATATCTCTGCGGATTGTTTACCCTGGCATAACAGACGTAGTCTAGACTCAGCCAAAGCAACACGATCCGGATCATCATATATCTGACCCAGGGCTAAAAAGAATTCATCCACTGAACAGAGGGGCCGTGCCCCCACCGGCAGCAAAAAGGCCCAAGACTGAGCGTTACCCCTGAGCAGCGATATAATGATCCCCACCCTCCGTTCCTCATCACTAGAGGAATGGGGAAGAAGGCGAAAATGGAGTTTGCAAGCCTCTCTAAAACGTACAAAATTCTCACTACCCCCGGAGAACGTATCCGGGAGCGAGATCTTAGGCTCAGAACAAACTCCATGAACGCAAGCTGAACCGGTCACTTGAAACTGAGAAAGAGTCTTACGGAGATCAGCTACCTCCAATGAAAGACCCTGGAAGCGTTCAGTCAAAAGTGAAACCGGATCCATGCTTGAGACGGTTTTGGCGGTTTATAATGTCATGGAAGGTGTACAGGAAACAAGACAATACAAAATGAATATATGACTCACTGGATCCAAAACTAAGGAACAAAAAGGGAGACCCCTGCATAAGACCTGGCACTCTCCCTGACTGCTCAGCCTATGCGAACATCCCAATGGTAGATGATCGCATATCCTCATACCTCGACTGTATAACACCTGAACACCTTACAATAGTGAGGGGACACGACCACCGGCTTAAAGGGATGCAATCAGTCCAACTACATGACAGCTGAGAGAGGCTAACGAGATGAGGAACTGAAAACCAAAACAAAGGAAGCTCAAGGAGGAGGTTCTGAAAGGCATCTGTCAGAGCTTCTCAGATGTCTGGTGGTGACAGGCAGACACTCACTCAGTCAAACACTTAAACACTCACCTCCCTGGGGTCCAGTGTGGTGCAGCTCCTCAGTCCTCCAGCGCGGCGTTTAATATGCCGGGGCCGTCATGACGTCATATTCCGGCATCACAGAGGGTGCACCAGGGAGGAGTGGGGAGCTGCTAGAACAGCCTCCCTTGCCGCCTGCCTCCTCTCCTCCGGTAATTTACTGGCAGAGCAGGCACCTGCCATCAGGGTAAGCAGATGCCTGCTCTGCCATATTTAAGAAGGGCCTCCACCTCCTGGCCCCCCTGTAACGGCGCTGGGGGCGGCTGAAGAGCCGCTCGGCAAGGGCTGCAGCCCCAGTCAGGGGGAGCCCACCAGGGCGCCCCCAGCAGGCTGGCACCCTAGGTGAACGCCTAGTTCGCCTATATGTTTGCGCCGGCCCTGTATACGGTATTTTCTGAAAGGGGTTAATAACATATGCAATGCAAATAATGAGCATACATATGCAGCTGTACAAAGGTGTCCTGCTATGCAACAGTTTGCAAAGCACATTTATTAGCTGAAAGGGGGTTAAAAATTGATTTTACACTTCTTACAATTCTAAAAATAAAATGCTGCAAAATGGTGTTAAAAATATTAAACCTGGTGTTGTTATAGATGCTATATGGTGATCACTTATACCAGACAGGTGCCCATACATATACACAAAAGAGAATGTCTTTGCTCACTGGTGCTTTGCCTCTTTTGGAGTCTGCCTTCTCCCATTCTGAAGTTGCAAGCTCCTTGGCGATCTCCTCCCATGACCTGTCCTTTCGTAAAAAGGTAGGAATCAGATCTTGTATACCATAGGTTGGGACTTTCTTGAATGAGAACGATGAGCCTTTCGACATCAAAGGATGTTGGCAGCAATCTCAAAGTTCACACAGCAGCTTCTGAATCCAGCTCTGCCTGGGCCTAGCACATGGATCTCTGAGAGGATGCCTTCATTTCCATGAACGGAATCCGCAATTGTGGATGACATACGGATGTCTTCCACATTTTTTATGCAAATCCATTGACTTTCATTGTACCACAGACCGCAATTTGCGGATAAAAATAGGACAAGCTATATATTTTTTTGGAGCTAAGGAACAGAAAAACGGATGTGGACAGCACACTGTGTGCTGTCTGCATTTTTTCCTGACCCATTGAAATGAATGGAGCCGCACCCTATCCGCATAAATTGCAGAGGGGGGGGGGGGGGGGACTGACGTGTGAATGGACCCTACCACAGTAGACTTCAAGTACAAGGTATTACCATAAGACATACTATGTCATGTATTGTTAATTATTGACAACTGCTCATTAAAGGGGCCCTCCAGGACTATGATGTTCATATAAATGTATAAGTGCAACCTCTCTAGCTACAATCCGTACTTGCAGCCCCCAGTTTAACAAAAAGTATATTACAACATCAGATCAAGCACATGCATTGGTACAATAGGATTTTAGAGCTCCATCTGATAGATTGTGGCCCTTTCAGCTCATGCAAATGACTGTTGTTGGCCGATGCCCGTATTGTGGCCTTCAGACAGCAGGTCCGCATTATAAAGGCACCGGCTGTTTGTGTTTTATTATTTGATGTCTGAATCAATTCTACCTAAATCATAAGGGCCCCAAGTGCCCTGAAATTTAGTATATGACACTCTGAGTTCTCCTAGGATGTTTTTGCTATTTGTCTTTCGCTCTTTTTCTTTTTAAATTTTTTTCCTCTCCTTTTAAGGTCTTTAATGCAATGACAACAATTGAAAATGATGTCAGGGTGACCCTGACTATATAGCTCTGGGTAAAAGCATGGTTGTATTACTCTGCAAAAAAAAAATATACACAATCTTTAACATGTGCAGGTAGCCTAAAGAGGACCTGTCACCACTAAACCACCACCAGATCATGACGAGGTTATTTCCTGTTCGCCACCTCCATTCATCTTAATAGCCCACATCTAACAACCCCCCTTTTCCACCATTACACTTCCCCACCATTGAGACCCATACCCAATAAAACACGGACCACCAGCTGGAAATGTAATGGCCACAGCAGCTGTTTATTAAATAACAAATACAACATAACATACATAATACTGTAAACCCCCCAATGGGGGGAGGTCCTTGAAGCCCCAAACATCGAGCTGCCGAACCAGGGTGAGCCATTCTTGCCTCCAGCTGTAACGCCCAGCTCAAAGGCACCACCGAATGACCCCCCCTCGATTCACCACAACCTCTCGGTCCACCTGGGAGTCCAGCCCCAACCGTGGGGCCCCCCCAATTGTCCTCAGATTCCACCATGACCAACTCCAAGGACCCCCCCCCACCGCCACAAGCCGCAGTGACATGACCCTCCTCGCAAAACCCCTCCCCCGAACTCAACCCCGATCCCTGAAGTACTTCAACCAAAAGGGACGGGTGGGCGGGAGCTTCTCCTCTCTACCTAAAATGGCGCCCTGCCTTCCTCCTCCCACCCTATTTAACCCCTTAACTCTACCCCCCAGCTCAAACTAACCTATCCTACTCTCTATCCCTACCTATAGCCCTCCCACTACCCTATTCCGACCCCCCCTCCCCTCTATCTCACTAAACCAAACCCCCGTCATGGAGGCCTCCCCTAAAGGGGGCTCCGCCCCCCCTCAGTCCGGCCATTGCTTTATGCAGCTGGGGTTTACCGTCCCAAACCTGCCCTTTGTCTCTACACAAGAAAGTAAGTGAAATTCAAACACATCAGGGTGCATGCACATTGCGCAGGTGAAGCCATGGGTGTTACACCGCTCTTCACTAAGAATGCACTGCACATTAGTGTTGGGCGAGAATATTCGAATAGCGAATATTAATCGCGAATATCAGCACTTCGAGTAGTCACGAATATTTAGAATACAGTGATATATATTCGTAATTTCGAATATCCTAGATTTTTTTCATCAGTAACCTCCCTTCTTGTTTGTGAGCCAATGAGAAGGCTGCAATGTCTTTGTCTGAACTTAGCAACATCCCTAGCAACCAATAGGAAAGTTGCCTACCCCTTACTATATACAGGTCCTTCAAAAACAAATTAGCATATTGTGATAAAGTTCATTATTTTCTGTAATGTACTGATAAACATTAGACTTTCATATATTTTAGATTCATTACACACAACTGAAGTAGTTCAAGCCTTTTATTGTTTTAATATTGATGATTTTGGCATACAGCTCATGAAAACCTAAAATTCCTATCTAAAAAAATTAGCATATCATGAAAAGGTTCTCTAAACGAGCTATTAACCTAATCATCTGAATCAACTAATTAACTCTAAACACCTGCAAAAGATCCCTGAGGCTTTTAAAAACTCCCAGCCTGGTTCATTACTCAATCGCAATCATGGGTAAGACTGCCGACCTGACTGCTGTCCAGAAGGCCATCATTGGCACCCTCAAGCAAGAGGGTAAGACACAGAAAGACATTTCTGAACGAATAGGTTGTTCCCAGAGTGCTGTATCAAGGCACCTCAGTGGGAAGTCTGTGGGAAGGAAAAAGTGTGGCAGAAAACGCTGCACAACGAGAAGAGGTGACCGGACCCTGAGGAAGATTGTGGAGAAGGACCGATTCCAGACCTTGGGGGACCTGCGGAAGCAGTGGACTGAGTCTGGAGTAGAAACATCCAGAGCCACCGTGTACAGGCGTGTGCAGAAAAAGGGCTATAGGTGCCGCATTCCCCAGGTCAAGCCAATTTGAACCAGAAACAGCGGCAGAAGCGCCTGACCTGGGCTACAGAGAAGCAGCACTGGACTGTTGCTCAGTGGTCCAAAGTACTTTTTTAGGATGAAAGCAAATTTTGCATGTCATTCGGAAATCAAGGTGCCAGAGTCTGGAGGAAGACTGGGGAGAGGGAAATGCCAAAATGCCTGAAGTCCAGTGTCAAGTACCCACAGTCAGTGATGGTCTGGGGTGCCATGTCAGCTGCTGGTGTTGGTCCACTGTGTTTTATCAAGGGCAGGGTCAATGCAGCTAGCTATCAGGAGATTTTGGAGCACTTCATGCTTCCATCTGCTGAAAAGCTTTATGGAGATGAAGATTTCATTTTTCAGCACGACCTGGCACCTGCTCACAGTGCCAAAACCACTGGTAAATGGCTTACTGACCATGGTATTAGTGTGCTCAATTGGCCTGCCAACTCTCCTGACCTGAACCCCATAGAGAATCTGTGGGATATTGAGAAGAGAAAGTTGAGACGCAAGACCCAAGACTCTGGATGAGCTTAAGGCCGCTATCGAAGCATCCTGGGCCTCCATAACACCTCAGCAGTGCCACAGGCTGATTGCCTCCATGCCACGCTGCATTGAAGCAGTCATTTCTACTAAAGGATTCCCGACCAAGTATTGAGTGCATAACTGAACATAATTATTTGAAGGTTGACTTTTTTGTATTAAAAACACTTTTCTTTTATTGGTCGGATGAAATATGCTAATTTTTTTAGATAGGAAATTTGGGGTTTTCATGAGCTGTATGCCAAAATCATCAATATTAAAACAATAAAAGACTTGAACTACTTCAGTTGGTGTGTAATGAATCTAAAATATATGAAAGTCTAATGTTTATCAGTACATTACAGAAAATAATAAACTTTATCACAATATGCTAATTTTTTGCGAAGGACCTGTATATTGTAGCAAGAATAGTCATAAAAGTAATCTCTACCAGAGATATTTATTTAACATAAATTGCGCCCTTGCCTATGTCTAAAAAGTGTAGAGGGTATCACAGGGTAATGGTTTGTCTGAATTATTGGCAAAGCAGAAGTGCAAACGTCAAGTCAAACCCTTCTACAAAGTGCTTCTCCACCCTTTTATCTCTCATGTAAATCTGTAAGTTATGCGCTCAGTCAACAAAATGGTAGAAAACTGCATTTACTGCTTTTCTGCAAGACCAGACACAGTATCTCTCTTAATTGCTCTACTAGCAAGTCTAATGCCTTTGACTATATCCAGGGGTGTCATTATAGGCAGTGTAGAGAAAGCAATATCACCTGGACCCTTGTGCTAGAAAGGAAAGAAGGAACCACTACTTAAAAGGGTTTTCTGAGACTTAAATCCAGAGGACAGGTCATCAGTATCTGATCGATGGGTGTCCGACACCCAAGATCCCCGCTGATCAGCTGATTAAGAAGGCACCTGCACTCCTGTGAGCACCACTATCTTCTCCTTGCTAACCAAGCACAGCGCCGTACATTGTATTGTGGCTGTGTTTGGTATCGCAGCTCAGCCCCATTCACTTCTATTAGACTGAGCTGGACCTACTGTAGGTCATGTGACTGATACACGTGTAGTCACTTGGCCTAGGGAGAGCTGAGAGAACACAGCAGTTCTCAAACAGCTGAAGGGGTGGGTGTCTGACCCCCACCAATGAGATTCTGATGACCTAACCAGAGGATAGGTCATTAGTATTTAAAGGGGTTCTGCAGTTTGTTTAAATTGATGATCTATCCTCTGGATAGATCATCAGCATCTGATCGGCGGGGGTCTGACACCTGGGACCCCTGCCGATCAGCTGTTTGAGAAGGCAGTGGCGCTCCAGCGGCGCTCCAGCAGTGCAGCGTCCTTCTTACTGTTTACCGCTGGCCCAGTGACGTCACAACTGGTATCACTGGCCTGGGCAGGGCCAAGCTCCATTCAAGTGAACAGAGTTTAGCCCCGCCCAGGCCAGGTAAACAGGGAGAAGACCGCGACGCTCCTGGAGCGCTGCTGCCTTCTCAAACAGCTGATCGGCAGGGATCCGGGGTGTCAGACCCCCACCGGTCAGATGCTGATGATCTATCCAGAGGATAGATCATCAATTTAAACAAACTGCAGAACCCCTTCTCAAACAGCTGATCGGCGGGGGTCCCGGGTGTCAAACCCTGCCAATCTTTTCCTGAGCCATTGACGTTACGTTCATCAGTCACATGGTCTATATGCAGTACGCCACCCTGCAGGGTGAGGCGAATGGTGAGGTCACAGGGGTAGTTACTAACCGAGGGTGGTTATGGTACTCACAGTCTTTTTTATACCCTGGACAGATGTACATCAGTGATGGAGAGGCTGGCACAGGGGTCCTCTGGGACACTCTCTGTATATAGGGACAAGGCCGGGTGGTAGGTGAGGTGCCCTGAATTTTGCAGGTTTTTAATATGCCGGTGGCAAGATCCCTTTAAATTCGCGACGCCAGTGCAGGTAACGGTGGCACACTGATTTATGGTAGGAATAATTGAGGAACACGATGTTGTGGTGAACCAAAACTTCTGTTTACTAGAACAGCACTCCCTCTGTTAACTCAAATTTCTTAACTCATTTCATTATCTTGAGACAAAAGCCATTGAAAAGCAATTAAAGGTGTTTGCTTAGATTAGATAACCAAACTCAGAAATCTCAGAAAAAAGGAGTGCTAACCATGTTGTAGCTGTATACAGTCTTTGGTCAAAGTTCCATACGTAAGAGGTAGTAACATGCAGGCTTTTAAATCAATTGGCAGGCACAATGTTCTTGCAAGATACTCAGAGGGTTAAACACTTACAGATCAGGCTGTACTTTTCCTCAGAATCCTGTCTGTCTTTATCCCAAGGCCCGTATGCCCTATTGCTGGCTTTATCCTTGGTTAGGTAAAACTTACTCAGGTATATGTCTCCTTGCTTTAAATAGATCCTTCTGCCCTTCTGCTCTCTGGTTCGGCTGGAATACCTTTTGCTCTGCACTTGCACTTGGTAGGAACTTAGTTTCTCAGGAGGCAAACTCTTCTCCTGGTGGCAAGCTAGGAGCCTGGGCTGTCTAGCTGCATGTCAGAAGCTCTACTTCAGCTAATGCCCAGCTAAAGTCCACACTGTCTTCTGACTCTCCCTGAGCTGAGCCTGACTATAAATACTAGGGGTCCCGTAGCTCCCTCTATTGTCTAGGAGGAGGAACTACCCCTAACAGGCCTGTGTCACGGATGAGGATGGGGGAAACCCTCAACTGTGCAATGTCAATAGGATAAGGGTAGCTGCTAGGCCAGGACGACAGGATCAGGGAGCAGGTCACCTCCTAGCGTGTCCCTAATTCTGACCCTGACTCCTAACAGTATGAGCCAACCCAGATGGTAGGAGTGCTCATACTCCGGAACCTAGGGTCCCTACTAGCCCTCAGGAAATCCCTGAAATAGGAGCTGGGTAAGATGACCTGTTCCTCTTAGACACGGAAGAACAGGAGTCTCACTGGCCAAAGAACAAGGAGAGGGGAAACATATACAGCATATGGATATGGCAGGTGAGTTAAACCAGTACTACACCTACTTGCTACAGACATGCTGACTGGAACCCGTGCACAAGTACTGATGTCCCCTGATGTACCCCTCATATACTGACATCCAGCAGGAGCTAAATAGCCCAAGCAGCCACACCCACACACACATACTAGGAAAGGAGTTAACCCTTCCAACACCAGACAAGGTAAGTGTCACTTAAAGGGGAAATGCACACACACCTAAATCCTGTGCACACCAAACATAGAAAGTGAACACATTCAAACACACGTTGCCAGGTGCAACCGCATGCCTTGACAGCGAGCCGCCTAGCAACCAGCTGAGGCTGCTACACTGCCAACAACATCATGTTGCCAGCGGCAACCACACGTGAGACAACATACTAACTGCCCTCACCTGCGGAAGACAACAAGCAGACCGCTGACAACTGCATGCAACCCAAAGAGTCACGAACAAACCATAGTCGTGACAGCCTGATACACAGAGATTACAGGGAAATTACATTTATATATATAATATCATAAAAAATGCAATGACCCTGTCCCGCAGGAGGTGGGAGCAACGTGGCCCAATTGACCCTTGTGTAGTGCCCACATTTACCTAGTGGGACACTACATATACACAGGTCAGTCCCATTCAAGAGAATGTTACTGAGCTGCAATACACAGCCAAGCACAGCCGCTGCACAATGGTCTGCACTGTGCTTGGTAGATTGCGAGGAGGCCATGGCGCTTGCCGCAGCCTCCTTAAACAGCTATTTGTTGGGGGTCCTGGGGGTCGAGCCCCCACTGATCTGATACTGATAATCTCACCTAAGAATAGAACATTAATACCAGTCTCAGAAAACCTCTTTAAAGTGTGACTAAACTGTGAAAAAATTCCAATAAATATACTATTATAAAATAATAACTGCCCGTGGAGCTTTATGTTACATAAGGCTAGGTTAGATTGTATTAGATGATTGTTATTAGGGATGAGCGAACTTCATATTTTGGGTTATACTTGGGGTATATGCTGAATTGCGTTATGGATTCCGTTACCACGGACCATAATGCAATTCCATGATGGAATGCCTTTAGAGGCATTCCGTTATTCATTCTGTCATAATAGAAGTCTATGACCTGCATATCGGATCCGTCCGGTTTCCATTATGCAGGAGAGGACTCCAGCCTCAGACGGTTCGCAAGTTACAACATTGTACTGCACAGATGAATTTCAGGAGTCACGTGTTTTTAAGGCCTTTGTAGTGGTATTGTTCTCTTCAGACATGTTTGAATTGCATTTTTATTAGACATTAGACAAGGGGAATGGAATAATAGTACAATAAAACTCCATTGATTTACCATACTGCATAAAAAAACACCATGGACACAAAAATTTAAGTCAAATTGAAAAAAAAACTGCTTACCAGTACATCTGGATCAGGTTTTTTCATGTGCAAAATAACATGCCAAAAATTAACAATAGAGATGAGTGAAAAAAAAAATATCGATTTGCCGTTCGCCAAATTTTTGGGAAAAATTTGGTTTGATCCGAATAAATTTGCGCCGAATTGCATAAACAAGCGGCTATTTCCTGCCCGCGCAGAGCCTGTATAGTGGTGTAGAACACTGTGCCTTGCAGTAACGCGGATAGGGAGTCTGCTGTAGTAGTGAAATAATACTGTGATTCCGTATTTCATGCAGATAACAGGCGTCACACTTAGAATCACTGCACACTTCATTTATTTGGGTGGTCACAGGGCCAAAACTGACCTAATAACTCAAGTATGAACTCAGCCTTACAGGTCGATGTTAGCGCCAAGAAGAAGCGCACTCCTTTTACACCGCTGATTCCACATAGATGTCTACAGAACCTGTTCTATTAAACGCTTATATGTAACAATCGGCTGCAAAATTGTCCCGTCTAAACTAAATCCACCTTTACTTATGACATATGTAATGCTGTACAAGGCACAGTACACATATATATATATCCTCCTTGATCAAGTGTGGTACTACTTGAATGGATACCAGATCAGTACAACAACCGCTGAGATGGACCTTAGGTTAAGTTGCTAAAAGGCGACTAAAATGTTAGGATCCTGGAATTTAATATGGATGGTTCCGCATGGGATTTTGATCATGAGGTGAGGTTTTGGCGGGAAATTTTACCGCCGAAAGTGGTGGTCAGTGTGGCTAAATTTAGCCAGTGTTGCTTAGGGGAGGTCAAGGGTTGGGGATTGGCTAGTTAGGGCACCTATAGGGGAAGGTTGCTGGGCAGATTAATTGTTGATGCCCAGCAACAGTTAGGGCATTGGCTGTTAATTTGTGGGGGTGGGGTCTATCTGTGTATATATTGCGGTGGCTGTCAGTGATACAGCTGTCAGCCAAAACCGCAAGATTAGAGCTGCACCCGCCCGCCCGCCCAATTTTGCTATGTTGTCACGACCGCTTTATTAGAAGGAGGGGTAAAGTCGCTCACTGAAATGGTGAGCGGACGAGTTATTCGGGTATTTAGGCCGAGCTTATGGCTGGTCTAATCTATGGTATTAAGCTGGATGGTCCGAGTTTATGGCTGGGCCGTTATGTGGTTATAAAGGTTATATTGGTACATTATTTGGTTTAAGCTGTTCTTTAATAAAGCTGGTTGTGGCCAAAATCTTCCACCATATAAGGTGTCCACGTGTCTTATTTATTTATTTCAGTTGTATTGGTAAGTGGTTTGGATGCGGGTTTGTATGATCTATAATCCCAAGTTCTTACCCAATGGGTGTTCTGATAGTTCTATGTCTTGATCATGCAGTGGATGCCATATGGGTAGGTGTGGTATACTTGTCACCATATACATACATTGGGGGTCATTTATCAAAACTGGTGTAAAGTAGAACTGGCTTAGTTACCCATAGCAACCAATCAGATTACACCTTTCATTTTCCAAAGCAGCTCCGGAAAATGAAAGGTGGAATCTGATTGGTTGCTACGGGCAACTAAGCCAGTTCTACCTTACACCAGTTTTGATAAATGAGCCCCCTTGTGTTCACTTTGTTCCAGTATTACAAATGTTCTGAATACTCCAGGTGTTCTGATGTTCAGAAACAGGTCTCTGGTGAAGAGCTTAGTAACCCTAAATGACTCTAGATTAACTGTTTCTATTCACAGTATGCAGGGGTGGATTGGCCATTTACTGGTGGGCCAATGTCCAGTGGGCCACCTGGACCCTCCTCATGGCCGGCCAGTGGCAGTTTTTGGGGACATATATTGTGCTGCTGGCAGTATTTTGTGATGGACTGTGGTATTTGGCTCTGTTGGTGTGGTATAATGTGCCACAGTATGGTATTGATGGCCCTGCCTTTCATCAGTTTGGATTCAACTACAAAATGGGGCCACTTTTAGTATTTTTTACAGAACCACAGCAAAAGATCTCGCATCAAAACAAAACTCAAATCCTCTACTCAAATCTATAACAGGCAAGTGTAAGATGCTCACCTGTCTCGCACTCCGGTGTGACCAAAAAGGGTCCTCGTGGAGTGGCGGGATAGGTTACGCGTGTCTCCACTGATACATCAGATCCGACCCCTTTGCGAACCGATGCGGGGATGCATTTGCATGTGCGCCGGAAGGGAAAGACTGCCGGGGTCGCGGGGACAGGTTGGTCAGGCTAGTGGCAGTACGCCGCGGCCGGGCTTGTCTCCGGTAACTCTTGCAGATTCAGTGGCGGATCCAGGGGGGGGGGGGCAACGGGGCAATTGCCCCCCCCCCCCCGAGCTGGCGGCGGGCGGCGGCGGCTGGGCACAGGGAGATGAGCGCTTCCATTGTGGAAGCGCTCATCTCCAGTCATCTGTATCGCCGTCCTCAGGACAGCAATACAGATGCCTGCCTGTGCTGCGGCAGGGAAGGGAGAGGCGTGTCCCTTTCCCTTCCTCTGATAGGCTGCCGGCCTAGTGCCTGAAGAGGCCTGCATCGCATCGCTGACATGGAGGTAAGTATGTGTGTTTTTTTTTTTTTTTTACTGGCAAAGGGGGGCTCTTATTACTGGGGGCTGTTATTACTGGAGGCTCTTATTACTGGCTCAGAGGGGCTGTTATTACTGGCACAGAGGGGCTGTTATTACTGGCACAGATGGGCTGTTATTACTGGGGGCTGTTATTACTGGCACCGGGGGGGCTGTTATTACTGGCACCGGGGGGGCTGTTATTACTGGCACAGGGGGGCTGCTATTACTGGCACAGGGGGGCTATTATTACTGGCACATGATTGGGGGCACTATAGGGACATCTACTGAGGCCACAAAGAAGGGGTATTTTATATGGGCTCTCTGTACAGTACAATTTTATACTGGGACACATTATGGTGGGTACTATGGGGAAGGGGGGAGAGGAGTACTATGGGGTCATCTACGGGGGGCACTAAGAAGGGGTATTTTATACTTGCAATCTATGGGGGACACGGAGGGCATCTACTGGAGCATTTTATACTGGTACATTATGGGGGGCACTAGGAGGAAGGAGGGTGTGGAGGACTATGGGGTCATTTACTAGGGGCACTATATAGGGGTATTTTATACTGGCACATTATGGGGGCACTATGGGGACATTAGCTCAACTGGGGGCATTACAAGGGGGTATTTTTTGCACTGTCACATTATAAGGAGAATTATTACTACTGGGGGGGGGGGGCATTATGGTGGGCTTTATTACTCCCCCATGGTATGACCCCCTAGTAGCAGCACCATCCTCTTCCTGCTCTGCTATCCCTCTGCCCCTTCTCCAAATACACATCAGCTCCGCCGAGCCCCCGGCCAAAGTGTGGAAGTGGCGTCCGAGATCCCGAAGGGCCAAGCCAAGTAACTGTGAGTGTTC
Organism: Bufo gargarizans; assembly: GCF_014858855.1. Lineage (NCBI taxonomy): Eukaryota > Metazoa > Chordata > Amphibia > Anura > Bufonidae > Bufo > Bufo gargarizans. The sequence goes on along the minus strand of NC_058087.1, from coordinate 130,920,453 downwards.
ATGTGAAATATGTTTGTTATACACATATAGCATACACTGTGTAGTCTGTTCTATAAGCACCATTGTTTTGTGGCGGCGGACAGAAAATAATCTGAAAGTGCCCCTCCCGAGACCAGGCTCTGGATCCGCCACTGTGCAGATTCCACTTCGTTGTCCATGTCGACGCGCTCGCATACTCTCGCTGAGCTTGTTGGGTGTCCGTGTGTACGCTCAAGAAGGGGTCTGCAAGGGGATGCACGGTCGCGTGTATACACTTCGCTGACCAGTGATGGGAATAGCACCTGGCCACAATTTCAAAGTAGATTAGGGGGCCGGCATTAGTCTAATTGGCCAATGACCGGCCAAGGCCTTGTACACAGGTGTAGGGCAGATTCATGACCTATGGGGAGTGGACACTTGGCGCCCTGAGATTTGTCAGCAAGCACATAAAAAGTGGTCTCCCAGATCAGTCACTGCCCACTGTTATCCTTCCCTTTCCAGATACAGGTCTTATATACTTGTGCTAGTGACTGAAGGTTAGGCTACTTTCACACTAGCGTTCGATCGGATCCGTTCTGAACGGATCCGATCATAATAATGCAGACGGAGGCTCCGTTCAGAACGGATCCGTCTGCATTATTTTATCATATAAAAGCTAAGTGTGAAAATAGCCTCGGACGGATCCGTCCAGACTTTCAATGTAAAGTCAATGGGGGACGGATCCGCTTGAAGATTGAGCCATATTGTGGCATCTTCAAACGGATCCGTCCCCATTGACTTACATTGTAAGTCTGGACGGATCCGCACGCCTCCGCAAGGCCAGGCGGACACCCGAACGCTGCAAGCAGCGTTTAGCTGTCCGCCTGTCCGTGCGGAGGCGAGCGGAGCGGAGGCTGAACGCCGCCAGACTGATGCAGTCTGAGCGGATCCGCATCCATTCAGACTGCATCAGGGCTGGACGGAAGCGTTCGGGTCCGCTCGTGAGCCCCTTCAAACGGAGCTCACGAGCGGACCGACGAACGCTAGTGTGAAAGTAGCCTTACCTGGACTCCGTCCTTTCCAGTGGGACCCAGGATCCGGAATCCCCCATGACCCATACTTTTATCTGGCAAGTGTGCACAGCGATGTAAAGCACGGATTGGGACTACGCCTGGCTTCCCCTTGTTTTCGTATTCCTGTTATTTTTTACCAGTGAAGTTTGCCTGGACTTTGTTTATTTTCTTTTGAATAAACCTCTTGCTTCATCTACACTGGTCTGTTTCGTTGGTGCCTTGCATTACAGCAAGCAAGAAGAAAACTGTCACGGAACAGGATAAAAGTGATAAAGACCTGGAGTGACATCTTGGTGAAGACTGTTGGTATAAACAGGAAAAGATGGCCCCTTACCAATACCCAGAAACCCCTTCAATAAGGACACTGACAATGTTCCTCTTTTAAGCACTTTATTGTTGTTGGGTGGTAATCGGCCACAGCTAATTATTTAAACGGCAAAACCATAAATCTCATCACTGTGCGATCTGACAGTTCCGCCCATTTGCCTCCAACACCTCTCCGTTGTATTAACTTGCTGCCAGCTGTGACTTACAAATTCAACCAGTGTAGTGTCCCACTATGTAAATGTGGGCACAACTCAAGGGTCAATTGAGTCATGTTATTCTCCACCTCCTGTGGAACATGGTCATTGAATTTTATATGGTATTTTTAATGTGGATTTTCCTGTTATCTCCTGTACCAGGCCTGTCAGGGGTAGTGTCTCCTCCTAGACAGTAGAGGGAGCTAGGGAACCCCCTCCTAGTATATATAGTTAGGCCCAGACAGGAAAGAGTCAGTCCAGTTTAGTCCAGGAGGCTAGTGAGTGCAGTCTAGCCTGCCTGAGTTTCCTGAGCAAAAGAAGCTCAGAAGTTGCATCCAGGGGAAGAAGTTGCCTCCTGAAGATAACTAGTTCCTTTAAAAGTACAGTGCAGAGCCACTTTTATCCAGCCAAGTAGAGAGCTGAAGGGCAGAAGGATATTTTACAGTAAGAGGATATATACCACAGGAAGGTTTCCCTACCCAAGGATAAAGCCAGCAATAGGGAATACGGGCCTTGGAGAAAGCCAGACAGGACCTAAGGAAAATACAGCCTGATCTGTAAGTGTTATTTCCTTTGAGTATCGTGCAAGGACTTTGCCTGCCATTTATATGAAGCCTGCCTGTTACCAACATTTTACATGTGGAACTAACTAAAGACTGTAAATAGTTGAACTGTTTCAGTAAAAAGGAGTTCTGGTTCACTGCAACTGTGTGTACCTCAATTATTCCTACAATAAATCGGTGTGCCACCGTTACCGGCACTGGCGTCACGAACTATAAGGGAGCTTGCCACTGGCACACTAAACCTACAACACCCAGGGCACCTCACCTACCACCACACCTAGTCACTACACCCAGAGAGTGCCCCAGAGGATCTATGTGTCAGCCTCTCCATCACTGCTGTACGCCTGCCCAGGGTATATTAAAAACTGTGAGTACCAATAGCAACCCTCGGTCTGTTAACTGTACCCTGTGACCTCATAATCGCTCACCCTGCAGGACTGGCGTACTGCACCAGGCACCTTGCCTACTTAAAGATTCCAACCGCACCACATACAAAACCACAAATTGAAAAGAAGAAACCTAACTGCCAACTTCCAGGGAGGGAGGGAGGGAGGGACACAGCGCTTCCACTCAAAGGGGGAGAGAAGAGGCGTGACAGTGGCTTATATGTCCTGCTGGACGCCCGCCTCCTACCCCCTAAACCGGATCCCAGCATTAACCCCCATTAACCCTCATCTGCATCTGCCAAATGGGGGCCAGGAGTAACCCATACAAAGGTGGGGGAAGTGGGGGGAACACCAGTCCCTGACCACCCTCCCTAAACTGTCGGGTGGCCACCAGGAGGTCCCTTCCCCAGGGGTAAATGTAAGGAGAGAGTGAAGATACACAGTGAGACTGGCATCAGAATACATGGAACAAAGCCTTACTTAGTATGTTGGTGCTCATGACAACCTGCATTGGGATAATAATAAAAACACAGAATATACATTATCGTGACCCTATAGTCCGGTCAAACTTTGCTGTAATTGTTTCCTAGTCAAGAGATGGAAAAGATAGAAAAAAAATGTATCAATAGAAGAGTAGATAAATGTTGATACAAATTGGACGGTCTTATAGCGCTGCCCTAGGCTGTTTTAGAGTCTAGGGCAGCACTGTAGACTGCCCATTTGTGCCCGAGGTGTCACCAGGGTGTCACTGCTACTGCCTCCGCCTAGTATAGTGGGGAAGAAAACAAAACAGACCTTGCCCTGCACAAGAAATGCTCGGATTCTCAATTCATACATGCCTAATGAGTGAAGATGAGGTTATGTCCGGGTTCAACTCTGAAATCGGGCAACTCCTTTAATTCAACAGGCATGTATTCACACACCCACAACCTGGGGAGAAAAGCAGGCTATTTAAACTGTGTATGCATGGCATTATCAAGATCTTGTGATTGAAATGAGACATAGGTTTTAATCACTGATTGCTGCCTGTCTATTTGTTAGATTCCCTCTCTGCTAGAGTGTGCGGTGGAGTGTGCCTTTCCATTGGCCTGCCGGGCATGAGTTTCCTTTTGTATTATACCTTATGCATTCTTATAACTGCAGTGGAAAAGGGTATATTGCTTCAGCAGTCACCACACTGAGACAGACTGGAATTGCAGAAAGAGTGAATGAGAACAGATCTGCGCACCTGTGGCTATTTGAAAAGATTGAAAAGTGAACTTAGGGGGCATTCACATGACCATATCCATTTTACAGTCAGCAAATTGCAAATTCCCAAAACATGGATACCAGCCGTGTGCATTCTGCATTTTGTGGATCAGCGCGTCTTGCCTCTTGTTAGAAATGCCTATTCTTGTCCGCAAAATGGATAAGAATAGGACGTGTTCTTTAATTTGAATGGGTCTGGAAGGGATTGGATGCGGATTGAAAATACAGTCGTGTGAATGAACCCTTACTTATGCCTATACACGGCTATTGGGAAGATTCTACGCTGTAATACATTTCAGAACTGTGCCTTTGTCTGTACTACTAATCCCATTGTCTATTCAGTAAAGATAAATGACTTTATTTTATAGCAACCAAACGGGTCTGGTCTTTGAGTCCACCATCCATTTGCTGGTGCCTTGCAATTATCCTGTCTTCCTGCCTTGCACCTAGCTACCCACACAACCAACATCAAGGGTATCCTGGCTACCATCAAGGAGGATCTCTAAGTTCAGGGTGTGCCCTGAGGGGAAGAAGTGTTATGCCCCTCCAACCACTCCACAAACCCAGGGAGTGTCAGTGTGGGGAACGCCACCATGAACATGTACTGCATCCATCTGTTTGACCACCACCACCACCACTCCAGTCCTCCTCACAGCATTCCCCCCTGCAGGTCGTTGCATTACCACAGCCACATATTGAGTTATAAATATTTTTTTATTTTCCATTCAATGAGACAAAATTATTAGTAATAAACAATGTCATGTTAATTTAGAAATAGCCTTGGCTCAGGGCAGCCACCAAGACGTTGATGAACTTCTCCCAGGCAGCCTGGACCTGAGGGGTGAATGCAGATCCCAGCTTGGAGGCCAAGACGATGACCAAAACTTCTCCAAGACGCTGTAAAAGAAGAATAAAACAATAAGTAAGAAACTAGGCCAATAGTTATAGGAATATGTTAGACTTTGAGTTCTGTCCTAGGGGCTCAATACCAGATACTCATTCCATTCAGTAGGCATCAGTTCAGTCCCTCTTGCGTTTTTGGCCGGAGAAAATACTGCAGCATGCTGCATTTTTCTTACCGGCCAAAAATCCTAAACACTTGCCGGAATGCCGGAGTCAGCATTAATTTCCATTGAAATTTCTGCATTCACAGAAACGTTCTTCTGGTCCCCGCATGCGCAGACCTTTAAATCTGTGAAAAAAGATAAATACCGGATCCGTTTTTCCAGGTGACACCGGAAAAACTAATCTGGTATTTCAATGCATTTGTCAGACGGATCCGTCTGATAAATGCATCTATTTGCGTCTGGATTGCCAGAGTTCTGGCGAACGGTCCATACTTTTTTAACTAAGTGCCAGGACATGTAGGGCATACATGGGGGATGTTCCTGCACTGACTATTATTTCTGGGCACCGCTCCATTGCGCCGCTGTGGCCCCAGTTATATCCTCCCGCACTGTATGCTAAGTAACAGCATCGGAACACCAGGGAGGAGACATCAGCTTTTCTCTGTGGGCGTTCCTTCTCCCTGTGACGTTCTGCACTGCGATTGGACAGCACTACAGCCAGGGAGAAGGAACGCCCAGGGAGAAAAGCTGATGTCTTCTCCCTGGTGTTCTGATGCTGTTACTTAGCATACAGTGCGGGAGAATGTAACGGGGGCCACAGAGGCCCAACGGAGCGGCGCCCATAAATAATAGTAAGTGCAGGGACATCCCCCATGTATGCCCTACATGTCCTGGTACTTAGTTAATAAAGTATGGACCCATGAAAGGTCCTCCAGTGGCCAGCGGGCCTCAAGAGGCAGGTGCCTTGGGTCCCCCAGGAGCAACTGAGCCTGGGACAGCTGCCCCTTTTGCCCTGCGTTAAAGACTGCCCTGAGTAAACATATATATATATATATATATATATATATGTAATGACTGGTTTAACTGTTAGAATGTTACTAGTTTACTAACCCCTTAGTGACCACCAATATGCCTTATTATGACAGTAACTAAGGGCCCTTAGGCTTGGCCACCACCTTTTTATGGCAGCCTAGTCTAAGCTCTGCCCAAGTCTTCTGTGCAGCGGAGACCAGGGGCTCTCACACTAGAGCCTCCTGCTCTAAAGCCTGTACCAGCAGAGGTGCCCCAGATGCAATGGCAAATAGTGACAGCAGCATATAAGTGTTAGGCCTTTTGTACACGACCGTATGTATTTTGCGGTCCGCAAAAAATGGATCCGCCAAAAATACGGATGACATCTGTGTGCATTCCGTATTTTGCAGAACAGAACAGCTGGCCCCTAAAAGAACAGTACTATCCTTGTCCGTAATGTGTGTTCTGTGTTTTTGTGGAACGGAAATACGGACATACGGAAACGGAATGCACACAGAGTACCTTCTGTTTTTTTGGGATGAACCATTGAAGTAAATGGTTCCTCATACGGTCTGCAAAAAAAAACGTAATGGACAATGAAAGAAAATACTGTAGATTTGTGTGCAAGAGGCCTTATACAGAGGGAGCGGACTCCCTCTGTCTTGCGTTGACACCCCACAAATGACATTGCAGGGTGCCGATGCCTGTGCACAGCAGTCTGAAGCCTAATTAAGGCCCAGACCTGCCTGTAGTGTATCCTAACTGGCCATGCCTCTCTGGCGCAGCCTGTGCTGGTGACTGTCAGCAGTACAAGAGAATTATAGAAGAGATCAAAAGATTGTCCAATAAAGTCCCCTTGTGGGACTGTTAAATAGTTAAAAAAGTAAATAAAGAAGTTTTATTAAATAAAAAAAATTCCAAGTTTGAAAAAAATACACCTTTTTCCATTCAAGAAAAGTTTTTTCATATTGTCCATATCGCCTCCTTTGCTGTCTTGATCACATTATACACGGCTCGTTTCCATGGTTACGACCACCCTGTAATCCATCAGTGGTGACCATGCTTACACACTATAGGAAAAAGCACAAGTCTATCTGGTGGCTGGGACCACGAGAGTGCTCATAGTCCAGTACTTTTTTCTATAGTGTGCAAGCCCGACCCCCCACTGCTAGATTGCAGGGTGGTCTGTAACTACGGAAACAAGCAGTGTATAATGTGAAGAAAAATGTAATCCAGCCAGCAAAGGAGGCAATATGGACAATCACAGTACATTAGTAAGTGCATTGTATTAATGTTGTCTACATCATGAATACATCGTCAGATCCCAGGGCCACGGCAGCCTGAAACAGCTGATTCACTTTATTATTTTCCTTTAGAACATGGTTATAATGGAAAATAATAGCATTCTTTAATACAGAATGCAAAGTCAAATGTCAATTGAGGTTAAAAAATAAGAAACACATTACTCACCTCATCCACTTGATCACGCAGCCGGGATCCTCTTCTTTGTTCTTCTTAAAGGACCTGCAAAAGGACCTTTGGTGACGTCATCGTGCTCACCATGTGGTTAGCGCGGTGACGTCAGCACAGGTCCTGCTGAATGAAGATAGAAAAGAATCTAGTATAATAATATAATTGCGTTGCCTGCTGTACCTTGAAGTTCTCGGGGTCCACATGGAGCTCCTGGGCATGGGACTTGCTGAGGTCATGCAGGTAATGTTTCACATCATCAATGTGTTGGATGGCATTGCCAACAGTTGCGAGCACCTTCTTTCCATGAGCCTTCACCTTGACGTTGCCAGAGATGGCGGTGACGTTGGAGAGGTTTCCGAAGCTGCTGAAGTATCTCTGGGTCCAGGGGTACACGACCAGCAGCCTATAAAGAATGCATACATCATATATAAAGTAATACAAATATATATACAGATAGATAGAGTAGCACAATACATATCAGGCCTCATGCACACGACTGTGTCTGTATTGTATTTCAAGTATGACTAGTCTGCAAAATATGGACACCTGTGTCAAATCCACACTTTTCTTACTGCCATTACTAGAAATTACTATTCATGTCCACAAAACAGACAAGAATAGGACATGTACTTTACCCTTTGATATGAAAGGGTCTGTGTGCAATCTGCAAAATATACAGATCAGACACGGATACAAAATACGGTGGTCTACATGAGGCCTATGACATATGCATGGCCTTACCTAGTCAGGGCATCATGGCCATCCTGTTCAACATTAACCTTGGCCCAGGTGGAGGTAATGGCAGCTCTCTCCTCAGCAGTCCAGTGCACCATTGTTGCAGTTGGGTTGTAGTTTGTTAGAGAGGAATCTCTAGAAGTCTGTTGTGAATCCTGGACACTGGGAGACCTTTTTATAGTGACTTCCTGCAGTCCACCCATGTACTTTTCTGCTGTGTCATCCTCCAGTGACCCAGAGAAATGATGAGGCTGGACAATTCACTGCTGACCACTTTATGTTAAGATAAAAACCCATCTCTCCACGTTTTAGTAAAGAATATTAAAAATAAGAACAACATTTCTTTACCTCATGATCTTAACCAGCTTTTTTCAGGACAGTTCACCTTCTAAGGGCACCATTTAACACTGCAGGCAATGTAGTGGGAAGTTGGAAAAAAAATTCAAAATGGGGTGGAACTGGAAAAAATATATATTTCCACCATAGTTTTAAAGGTTTAATTTTTATGTAGTAAAAGTGACATGTAACCTTCATTATATGGGTCATTAGGATTACTGCCATACAGCATTTATATTGTACGACATTTCTAGGCTTTAATACCTAAATACGCCAATAACTTTTTAATCTGGATTTTCGTCTACAGAGATGTGTGAGGGCTTATTTGTTGTGTGGCAATCAGTAGTTTTGATTGATACTATTTGGGGATGTGAATAATTTTTTTTATCACTTTTTGTTTAAATATTTCGGGAAGTAAAGCAACAAAAAAAATGGCAAATTAGCCATTTTTATGATTTTTCCATTATGTTATTCACTGTATGAGATATATACAGGGGTGGTTGGCCATACACACTACAGGGAAATTTCCCGGTGGTCCGATGCCATTAGGGGGCCATCCAAGTCCTTCTCTCTGCCATAATTAGCTCTCAACAATAATTAACGCTGTGAGAATCAGGTAATCATGTACCTGGCCAGTGACTGAACATGCCCTCCTGAATTCAACTGCTGTGCCCCGCACCTTACCTCCTAAGCCCCCCGCTCCATAGACAACTGGAGGAGGAGGACAGAAGATGGTAGCTATTGATGGCCACCACAGAGGGACAGATTTTGGGGCAATATTTCGTGTTACACTATGTTATTTGGTTCTGCTGGGATAGTGTTTTGCATTGTGGTACTGCTGACCCCGCCTACTTGTGTTGCCCCGCCTTCTGTTATTTTGGACCTGCCTACAAAATGGGGCCACTTTAAGTTCCCAGTCCGCCCCTGGATATTTATATGTATATATTAACAGTATGACCATTTTGGGACATTGCAATGATCTTAATTTTTATTGCTTATTTTTAATATGCGGAAAGGTGGTGATTTGAATAATAATATTGATCTCTTATAGACTACAATGAATTACCATTAAAGTGTATGGGATATTTACTATGTTCCTAAGAAGCCGTGACTCATTGCTGTGGCAGGCCTCTGATCCTTCAGAAGACCTGAGGTTTCCACAGGAACTGAACAGCTCCCTCCATCTCCATGCATAGGATCCATTCAGGCCCTCACAATAGACCACAGCACCCATTAATTTGTGGGGTCTAATGTCTGTAAAAGGCAGCCAATGGTCCAATGTAGGACCTCAGGTCTGCCCTGTGTATATGCCCTATTAGGCCATGCCAGAGGCACAACCCAATAGATTGTATGCTTCTGAAAGCATAATACACTGTACTACATACAGTAAGTAGTAGGTAATAAATAAATGGTTAACAAAAGGTATAATTTAAATTTATTAAAAAAATCTACAAGTTAAAAACACACCTTTTTCCATTGAAAAATGCTTTTAAATAGAAAAAATAAATCTCTGCACATATTTGGTATCACTGCATCTGTGATGACCCAAGCTATGCAATTATCGTGTAATTTATCCCATACAGTGAATGCTGTTAAATAAAAAAGAAAGAAAAGTGATAGAAAAGCATTATGTACCCCAAAATGATACCAATGAAAACTACAAGTCATCTTGCAGAAATTAAAGAGGTTGTGTCACTTCAGCAACTGGCATTTATCATGTAGACAAAGTTAATACAAGGCACTTACTAATGTATTGTTATTATCCATGTTGCTTCCTTTGCTGGCTGGATACATTTTTCCATCACATTATACACCGCTCGTTTCCATGGTTACGACCACCCTGCAATCCATCAGTGGTGGTCATGCTTCCACACTATAGGAAAAGGCTCTGGCCACTCTGGTGGCCGGGACCGTGGGAATGTGCATAGGCTGGTGCTTTTTTCTATAATGTGCAAGCAATATGCATAACAACAATACATTAGGAAGTGCCTTGTTTTATTGTGCAAAAGTGTTAAAAGCTGTATGGTATTCCTGTAATCACACTGATCCAGCAAGTAAAGCTATCATGTTGTTTGTGGCGCAAATAACTATGTCAAAAGTGAATGGCGGTATTGCTGTTTTTTTCCATTCCTCCCTAGAAAAAGTTAAAAGTTAATCAGTCATTATTTGTACCCCAAAATGTCAGATGGAAAATGACAACTTGTCTGGCAAAAAACAAGTCCTTATTTGTCTACATTGACTGAAAAAGAAAAATGTTATATAGCTCTTGGAATGGGAGAATAACAATGCCTGGTCACTAAGGTGCAAAATACACACAGGGGACGGGGTTAATTCTCATGATATTTGGTGGTCTCTTTTTCAATAATGTTGTCTCTGACACAGTTGGAAGAGATATATAATAATAAAATAAATGATGTCCTGATACAGACCACTTTTCATGGCCCACGGTCTCTACAATTCAGACCTCAATGCCATTGGGAGGTTAAAGATGTACTGTAATAATATTCCATAGGAAACGTCTTAAAGAGGACCTGTAACCTCTCCTGACAAGTCTAGTATCTACTCACATTCCCCATTCAATTACAATTCTGCAGCATCTATTTTTATGACTATGTTGTGCAGTTCCTCTATTATTCCTATTAGAAGTTTATGAATGATTTTCCAGCTGTCGATCTAGGTGTTACCACTCAGGTCTGACACTATCCCATCAGTGTACTTATTGCAAACTGCTGTCAATTCATTCATAAACTTCTAGTGGGGATAATAGATAAATGGCCCTATTAAAGGTCCTTTTTAGTGTTATAAAATGGAAATTATTTCCTGATGAAATATATCTGTATTGTGAATTTTATAAATAGGGAAAAAGTTTCAACCATCCTTTATGCAGTGAGTATGTGCTAAATCATCTGCCCCACATACCTGGATCAAATCCGTGAATGGTAGCGGGCTGAATAAAAAATAAAAAAAGAGAGATTGTTTAAATTTAAAGGGCATCTGTCCCCAGATTTGTACCTATGAAACTGTCTGACCAGTTACATGTGCTCTTGGCAGCTGAAGGCATCTGTGTTGGTCCCATGTTCATATGTGCCCTCATTGCTGATATATGTTTTACTATATGCAAATGAGTATCTAGGAGCAACAGGGGCGTTATCATTAGTCCTAGAGGCTCAGCTCTCTCTGCAACTGCCTGGTCCTGTACACTTTGATTGACAGGTCCAGGCGTGATGATATTTTCACTGTCTGGCCTGTCAATCAAAGTGCAGAGGACACAGCAGTTGCAGAGAGAGCTGAGCTTCTAGGTGTAACGGTGACGCCCCCATTGCTCCTGGAGGATCATTTGTAGATATATAAAAAAACATCCTATTACTCAGCAATGCGGGCACATATGAACATGGGACCAACACAGATGTCTTCAGCTGCCAGGCGCACATGTAACAGGCATAATTCTACTGATAGATGCCCCTTAACTGACAAACATGCCCTTTATACATGTGCTTCTTCGCATTAGCTCACTCCTATGGCGTATCTTCATACATTTGATACTTAAATAGACTTTGATCAGATGGTTGAAAGACATAAAATACCCATATTGTAAAGGTTCCTAAGATCCGGGAGCGCCAGCGTCCTTACCTACCCATAGAAACCACTGGAGGCTGATATATTAGCGATCAGTGGAACCGGAAGTGCATTCCACTGTACCGGAAGTAAGGCTGCGGCGTGCGTTTCACGGGCCGGAAGGGTCCGAGGAGCGCGCACCTTTTAAGAGCAGATTTCCCCTTCCATGCCACTGTCACATCGAGTCCCTGGGAGGAGGCAGTCATGACAGGAGCTGGGAGTAATCAGTAGCATCTCCATTATCAATAGGAGCTAGCAAGACCCCCATTCGCATCGTATAAGGTCTGTTTCATCATTATTAATTGTGACATCCGTGGGATCCTTTCAGGACGACAAATGGTATAATCATATGGTGAATGCATTCATTTATTCATCCAGGTAGACACTGTGACAAGTGCTATTGTATGTATCATTGGAACCGAGACCCCCTGAGGAGCCCTTGAGTGGGCGAAACGCGTTGGGGTATTGTGTTGTGGGGTACTTTATTGGTACCTGACTTATAGGCAACCATCATCTCTGTTGTAGCAGTATCATTTTTTTTACTAGATGTCAATTGTTCACGTATCAATCACTGTTAGGGTGTTACAGGGAAAGTAGGGAAGGAACGCGGACAGGGAAACCCCACCATCAGGGGTCACCCCTGGGCAAAGGCTACAGGAGGACTGAACTAGGGAAAGAATCCCCTTATAGAAGGATACTAGCCGACAACCTCCCTATCTACTAACTGTATATTGTGTATTTTTTGTACGTTACAATTGTGGTGGATGCTAAATGCGTAGAAATAAGTAGCCGGCCTGAGGCCTGCACCTTTATTGGTATCAGCCACCAGTATGGGGCATTTATTTTAAAGATAAATAATAAAAGGTATATTTTAAAAGGGTCCTACCTTAATTAGATAGAGAATAATATTCCTAAGATCCAGGCCTGTTGGTTTTCCAACTGAAGTAAATGAGGAGTAACTTTTCAGCAGCTATCATTATAGGCAGGATATCTAGGGATGTATGAGACATGATAGTGGTTTTACCGGACTTCCTTATTGATACCTATCCTCAGGATATGCCATAAAAATCTGATCAGTTGGGGTCCGAATCCTGTCCCCCCCACCGATCAGCTGTTTTCAGCCATTATTTTGTTTCCTTATAGTAAGGGTATGCCTATATAGTGGTTTGCCAGTTTTGTCACAGTTCCTTTAAGCATTGGTTGAAAAACAATGGAATATGAAAACATGGACATTAAGGACTACATTTCATGATTTTCATATCCTTTTCTTTCTTTTGACTCAAGAACATCAAACATAACTTTTGTAGCCTTCAGTCACCACGAGCAGGGGTGGAATTGTGGCCAGGAGATGTTTGTGAATAGATCCGCAATACGTTGTTTGACTCCTGGCTATTTTATGGTAAATCTGTTGATACTAGAATGTCCCTTTTGATGAATAAATTGCTTTGTTTTAAATGATCAAATTCTTACATCCTCAGCTTTAAAATCAGTAAAAATTGCAATAATAGACTCAAAATACAATAATTGAGTGAAGTATGACTGTATAAAAAGACAGATCATAAATCCAATTTATCATTATCTTATCACCCTCCTTTTCTCATAAATAAAATATGTTGATGTATTATTTTTTTTTGATTTTTGAATAACTGCTTATAAGACAAGAAATAAAATGAACACAATATATTGTAGCAAGAATAGTCATAAAAGTAATCTCTACCAGAGATATTTATTTAACATAAATTGCGCCCTTGCCTATGTCTTAAAAGTGTAGAGGGTATCACAGGGTAATGGTTTGTCTGAATTATTGGCAAAGCAGAAGTGCAAACGTCAAGTCAAACCCTTCTACAAAGTGCTTCTCCACCCTTTTATCTCTCATGTAAATCTGTAAGTTATGCGCTCAGTCAACAAAATGGTAGAAAACTGCATTTACTGCTTTTCTGCAAGACCAGACACAGTATGTCTCTTAATTACTCTACTAGCAAGTCTAATGCCTTTGACTATATCCAGGGGTGTCATTATAGGCAGTGTAGAGAAAGCAATATCACCTGGACCCTTGTGCTAGAAAGGAAAGAAGGAACCACTACTTAAAAGGGTTTTCTGAGACTTAAATCCAGAGGACAGGTCATCAGTAGCTGATTGATGGGTGTCCGACACCCAAGATCCCCGCTGATCAGCTGATTAAGAAGGCACCTGCACTCCTGTGAGCACCACTATCTTCTCCTTGCTAACCAAGCACAGCGCCGTACATTGTATTGTGGCTGTGTTTGGTATCGCAGCTCAGCCCCATTCACTTCTATTAGACTGAGCTGGACCTACTGTAGGTCATGTGACTGATACACGTGTAGTCACTTGGCCTAGGGAGAGCTGAGAGAACACAGCGGTTCTCAAACAGCTGAAGGGGTGGGTGTCTGACCCCCACCAATGAGATTCTGATGACCTAACCAGAGGATAGGTCATTAGTATTAAAAAGGGGTTCTGCAGTTTGTTTAAATTGATGATCTATCCTCTGGATAGATCATCAGCATCTGATCGGCGGGGGTCTGACACCTGGGACCCCTGCCGATCAGCTGTTTGAGAAGGCAGCGGCGCTCCAACAGCGCAGCGGCCTTCTCACTATTTACCGCTGGCCCAGTGACGTCACAACTGGTATCACTGGCCTGGGCAGGGCCAAGCTCCATTCAAGTGAACAGAGTTTAGCCCCGCCCAGGCCAGGTAAACAGGGAGAAGACTGCAACGCTCCTGGAGTGCCACTGCCTTCTCAAACTGCTGATCGGCTGGGATCCGGGGTGTCAGACCCCCACCGGTCAGAGGCTGATGATCTATCCAGAGGATAGATCATCAATTTAAACAAACTGCAGAACCCCTTTAAATACTAATGACCTATCCTCTGGTTAGGTCATCAGAATCTCATTGGTGGGGGTCAGACACCCACCCCTTCAGCTGTTTGAGAACCGCTGTGTTCTCTCAGCTCTCCCTAGGCCAAGTGACTACACGTGTATCAGTCACATGACCTACAGTAGGTCCAGCTCAGTCTAATAGAAGTGAATAGGGCTGAGCTGCGATACCAAACACAGCCACAATACAATGTATGTACATCAGTGATGGAGAGGCTGGCACAGGGGTCCTCTGGGACACTCTCTGTATATAGGGACAAGGCCGGGTGGTAGGTGAGGTGCCCTGGATGTTGCAGGTTTTTAATATGCCGGTGGCAAGATCCCTTTAAATTCGTGACGCCAGTGCCGGTAACGGAGGCACACTGATTTATGGTAGGAATAATTGAGGAACACAATGTTGTGGTGAACAAAAACTTCTGTTTACTGGAACAGTTAACTATATACAGTCTTTGGTCAAAGTTCCATACGTAAGAGGTAGTAACATGCAGGCTTTTAAATCAATTGGCAGGCACAATGTTCTTGCAAGATACTCAGAGGGTTAAACACTTACAGATCAGGCTGCACTTTTCCTCAGAATCCTGTCTGTCTTTATCCCAAGGCCCGTATGCCCAATTGCTGGCTTTATCCTTGGTTAGGGAAAACTTCCTCAGGTATATGTCTCCTTGCTTTAAATAGATCCTTCTGCCCTTCTGCCTTCTGATTCGGCTGGAATGCCTTTTGCTTGGCACTTGCACTTGGTAGGAACTTAGTTTCTCAGGAGGCAAACTCTTCTCCTGGTGGCAAGCTAGGAGCCTGGGCTGTCTAGCTGCATGTCAGAAGCTCTACTCCAGCTAATGCCCAGCTAAAGTCCACACTGTCTTCTGACTATAAATACTAGGGATCCCGTAGCTCCCTCTATTGTCTAGGAGGAGGAACTACCCCTAACAGGCCTGTGTCACGGATGAGGATGGGGGAAACCCTCAACCGTGCGATTTCAATAGGATAAGGGTAGCTTCTAGGCCAGGACGACAGGATCAGGGAGCAGGTCACCTCCTAGCGCATCCCTAATTCTGACCCTGACTCCTAACCGTATGAGCCAACCCAGATGGTAGGAGTGCTCATACTCCGGGTCCCTACTAGCCCTCAGGAAATCCCTGGAATAGGAGCAGGGTAAGACGACCTGTTCCTCCTAGACACGGACGAACAGGAGTCTCACTGGCCAAGGAGCAAGGAGAGGGGAAACATATACAGCATATGGATATGGCAGGTGAGTTAAAACAGTACACCTACCTGCCACAGACACACTGACTGGAACCCGTGCACAAGTACTGATGTCCACACAAACACTAAGGACACAGCACACACCACAAATCACACAGGTACCCAGGACACCCATAGCTGCAATAAATATAAAGAGCATAAAAACATCTTCTTAACATCATACATATATTTTTTATGACCACAAGGGTGGCCCTCACTGGATAGATGGCATATAAGACCAGGGATGACTTCAGCATAAAGCATGGCTGGAGTACCCCCCAGCTACAGGCATCCAGCCAGGGGCGTACATAGAAATCACTGGGCCCCATAGCAAAAATCTGAATTGGGCCCCTTAACCCCGCCCACTACCCACCATGGCCCCTCCCACTTCCTGACCTGGCTCCTCCCATGCCACACCCCCATTAAATACATTTATACATGACCTACAGAAACTGTTAGGGATAAATATTTTTATTTTTTTATATTTTCATACAATGGGCATGTCACTTGCCAGGCTTTAGCAGAGTGGACACAGGGCACAATATGTATGCCACACAACTGACCGAGTGCAGCGCAGGAGCGCATACACATCACTCCTCCTGCCTCTGTCCACTGTGCTAAAGCCGGACGTAAGCCATCCCCCACATCTTAACCCCTTTGCTACCTGCGCCATTTTGTCATCACTTCTCTTACCCCAAACCCCTTTAACTCCTTGCTGCTGAGTGTGCACATATACGCATGTGTTTGTGTGGGGGGGGGCGGGGGGTTTGGCTGGTTGGTGAAATATCATTTGGTGGCTATGTGCACACTCAGCATTAGCAGCAAGGAGTTAGAGGGGTTAATATCCAACCCCTAATGCCCTCCAAAATGCCCGGGGGGGGGGGGGTTGTTAGGAAGGAGTAGGTGTAGGAGGAAAGCACACTGTCCTCTATGAGCCCCCCAACCCATAATGCCCCCCCCCCAAAATTCTCAGGACAGTGTGCTTTCTTCCTACTTCCCCCCCACCCTGGGCACGCCCCTTTTAACAAATACTGTAGTAGATCACTAGCAATCCTATGTAACACAGTGATAACTCTCTGAGTACAGATAATGTTGTAGATGGGTGTGAGGCCCCAGAATTCAGAACACGTACAGTGTGACCTGAAGTCTGGGGCCGGGCTGAGGCAGTGTGGGTCAAATTCTATCTACCCCT
The DNA here is from genome assembly GCF_014858855.1 of Bufo gargarizans. Lineage (NCBI taxonomy): Eukaryota > Metazoa > Chordata > Amphibia > Anura > Bufonidae > Bufo > Bufo gargarizans. Next base: position 130,903,361 of record NC_058087.1, on the reverse strand, counting down.
TACCCTACCGAGAAACAGATATGTGCATGGATAATATTATTACAGGAGAATGCCGCCCCATACCTGTTACATCCAGTGACGTCTCCTGTGATGTAGACTTTTCTCAACGTCTTCATCCAGAGATAAGACCGCCATGACACCTTCTTTCAGCCGCTTCTCGTCTCTGCAGAGTTTCACAGAAAAATTTTTAGGTTCCTCACTTTACTATAAACCTCTCCTTCCTGGTGTCTCAACAACTCCTCCTGCTGCCCCCCAATATTGTGCTAGAGCCAGACAGATAGTCCCCCATTCCCCATAATATTATTCCCCCTGTATATTATAATGGCCCCCACTTTATTATTAATATAATGGCCCCCTCTTTGTTATTAATATAATGGCCCCCACTTTATTATTAATATAATGGCCCCCACTTTATTATTAATATAATGGCCCCCACTTTATTATTAATATAATGGCCCCCACTTTATTATTAATATAATGGCCCCCACTTTATTATTAATATAATGGCCCCCACTTTATTATTTATATAATGGCCCCCACTTTATTATTTATATAATGGCCCCCACTTTATTACTTATATAATGGCCCCCACTTTATTACTTATATAATGGCCCCCACTTTATTATTTATATAATGGCCCCCACTTTATTATTTATATAATGGCCCCCACTTTATTATTTATATAATGGCCCCCACTTTATTATTTATATAATGGCCCCCACTTTATTATTTATATAATGGCCCCCACTTTATTATTTATATAATGGCCCCCACTTTATTATTAATATAATGGGCCCCTCTTTATTATTAATATAATGGGCCCCTCTTTATTATTAATATAAGGGCCCCTCTTTATTATTAATATAATGGCCCCCACTTTATTATTTATATAATGGCCCCCACTTTATTATTTATATAATGGCCCCCACTTTATTATTTATATAATGGCCCCCACTTTATTATTAATATAATGGGCCCCTCTTTATTATTAATATAATGGGCCCCTCTTTATTATTAATATAAGGGCCCCTCTTTATTATTAATATAATGGCCCCCACTTTAATAACAAAGAGGGGGCCATTACATTAATAATAAAGAGGGGCCCAGGGGACCATTATATTAATAACAAAGAGGGGGCCATTATATTAATAACAAAGAGGGGGCCATTATATTAATAATAATGTAATGCCCCCCTCTTTATTAATAATATAATGTCCCCCTCTTTATTATTAATATAATGTCCCCCTCTCCACTCTTATTAATACTATGATGTCCACTGGACCACTGACTGAGTACTGTCAGTGGTCCTCCTCTCGTGCCCCCAGTGCCTCTGCAATAAGGGTAGAACGTAGGGTACATAAAAAAAAAAAAAAAATGAATACTTACCTCTCTAAGGACAGCTTGTGGCATCCTGGTACAGGATCGCTCACTGTGCCTTCCCGCGCCGCGTCATCGCGTCATCTCGCGAGATCCGACGCAGGAGGTCACAGTGAGGTACGTGACTAAAAGTCCTGCGTCGCACCTCAACTGAAGCCGCTCCCCCAGGCCCCTCCTCACTTCGCCGCGTCACGCAGGGCCTCTCCTCTCGCCGGCCTCCGCTCCGCCCCCTGTAAATCTTATTTTAGTTATCCGGCTGCGTTCTAACTTCTCCTGGGTTGAGGGGGCCCTGGGAGCCGGGGGGGAAGAATAGTTGGCTCAGGGCAGGCTGAGAATAAAAGCAGCCGCATAGCGCTATAGCGGCATGTCAGTGGGCGGGGCCAAATAGTGTGGGCGGGGCCTTCTCTGCGCTACGGGCCCCCCAGTGCCGCGGGCCCCATAGCAATGGCGTGGTCTGCCTCTATGGGCGGTACGCCACTGCATCCAGCATATACAGTATAGCTAAATAGCCCAAGCAGCCACAACCACACACACATACTAGGAAAGGAGTTAACCCTTCCAACACCAGACAAGGTAAGTGTCACTTAAAGGGGAAATGCACACACACCTAAATCCTGTGCAAACCAAACATGGAAAGTGAACACATTCAAGCACACGTTGCCAGGTGCAACCGCATGCCTTGACAGCGAGCCGCCTAGCAACCAGCTCAGGCTGCTACACTGCCAACAACATCATGTTGCGAGCGGCAACCACACGTGAGACAACATACTAACTGCCCTCACCTGCGGAAGACAACAAGCAGACCGCTGACAACTGCATGCAACCCAAAGAGTCCTGACCAAACCATAGTCGTGACAGCCTGATACACAGAGATTACAGGGAAATTACACATAAAAATATCATAAAAAATGCAATGACCCTGTCCCGCAGGAGGTGGGAGCAACGTGGCCCAATTGACCCTTGTGTAGTGCCCACATTTACCTAGTGGGACACTACATATACACAGGTCAGTCCCATTCAAGAGAATGTTACTGAGCTGCAATACACAGCCAAGCACAGCCGCTGCACAATGGTCTGCACTGTGCTTGGTAGATTGCGAGGAGGCCATGGCGCTTGCCGCAGCCTCCTTAAACAGCTATTTGTTGGGAGTCCTGGGGGTTGAGCCCCCACTGATCTGATACTGATTACCTCGCCTAAGAATAGAGCATTAATATCAGTCTCAGAAAACCTCTTTAAAGTGTGACTAAACTGTGTAAAAATTCCAATAAATATACTATTATAAAATAATAACTGCCCGTGGAGCTTTATGTTACATAAGGCTATGTTAGATTGTATTAGGCTACTTTCACACTAGCGTTCGGGGCTCCGCTTGTGAGTTCCGTTTAAAGGCTCTCACAAGCGGCCCCGAACGGATCCGTCCAGCCCTAATGCATTCTGAGTGGATGCGGATCCGCTCAGAATGCATCAGTCTGGCAGCGTTCAGCCTCCGCTCCGCTCAGCAGGCGGACACCTGAACGCTACTTGCAGCGTTCGGGTGTCCGCCTGGCCGTGCGGAGGCAAACGGATCCGTCCAGACTTACAATGGAAGTCAATGGGGGCGGATCCGTTCAAAGGTGACACAATATGGTGCATTTTTCAAACGGATCCGCCCCCCATTGACTTTCAATGTAAAGTCTGGACGGATCCGTGTGCATTGTCATGAACTAAAAAAAAATTGTTCATGGTTCATGTTCATGGTAATGCAAACGGATTTGTTCTGAACGGATCTAAGCATTTGCATTATAGGCGCGGATCCGTCTTTGCAGATACCAGACGGATCCGCACCTAACGCAGGTGTGAAAGTAGCCTTAGATGATTGTTATTAGGGATGAGCGAACTTCATATTTTGGGTTATACTTGGGGTATATGCTGAATTGATTTATGGATTCCGTTACGGACCATAATGCAATTCCATGACGGAATGCCTCTATAGGCATTTCGTTATTAATTCTGTCATAATAGAAGTCTATGGCCTGCATATCGGATCCGTCCGGTTTCCATTATGCAGGAGAGGATTCCAGCCTCAGACAGTTCGCAAGTTACAAGATTGTACTGCACAGATGAATTTCAGGAGTCACATGTTTTTAGGCCTTTGTAGTGGTATTGTTCTCTTCAGACATGTTTGAAATGCATTTTTATTAGACATTAGACAAGGGCAATAAAATAATGGTACAAAAAAACTCCATTGATTTACCATACTGCATAAAAAAATACCATCGACACAAAAATTTAAGTCAAAGGACTCCGTCCTTTCCAGTGGGACCCAGGATCCGGAATCCCCCATGACCCATCCTTTCATCTAGCAAGTGTGCACAGCGATGTAAAGCACGGATTGGGACTACGCCTGGCTTCCCCTCGTTTTCGTATTCCTGTTATTTTTTACCTGTGAAGTTTGCCTGGACTTTGTTTATTTTCTTTTGAATAAACCTCTTGCTTCATCTACACTGGTCTGTTTCGTTGGTGCCTTGCATTACAGCAAGCAAGAAGAAAACTGTCACGGAACAGGATAAAAGTGATAAAGACCTGGAGTGACATGTTGGTGAAGACTGTTGGCATAAACAGGAAAAGATGGCCCCTTACCAATACCCAGAAACCCCTTCAATAAGGACACTGACAATGTTCCTCTTTTAACCACTTTATTGTTGTTGGGTGGTATCGGCCACAGCTAATTATTTAAATGGCAAAACCATAAATCTCATCACCGTGCGATCTGCCAGTTCTGCCCATTTCACCTCTCCGTTGTATTAACTTGCTGCCAGCTGTGACTTACAAATTCAACCAGTGTAGTGTCCCACTATGTAAATGTGGGCACAACTCAAGCGTCTATTGGGTCATGTTATTCTCCACCTCCTGTGGAACATGGTCATTGAATTTTATATGGTATTTTTAATGTGGATTTTCCTGTTATCTCCTGTACCAGGCCTGTCAGAGGTAGTGTCTCCCCCTAGACAGTAGAGGGAGCTAGGGAACCCCCTAGTACAGTGGTGGCGAACCTAGCCAAGTAGAGAGCTGAAGGGCAGAAGGATATTTCACAGCAAGAGGATATATACCACAGGAAGGATTCCCTACCCAAGGATAAAGCCAGCAATAGGGAATACGGGCCTTGGAGAAAGCCAGACAGGACCTAAGGAAAATACAGCCTGATCTGTAAGTGTTATTTCCTTTGAGTATCGTGCAAGGACTTTACCTGCCATTTATATGAAGCCTGCCTGTTACCAACCTTTTACATGTGGAACTAACTAAAGACTGTAAATAGTTGAACTGTTTCAGTAAAAAGGAGTTCTGGTTCACTGCAACTGTGTGTACCTCAATTATTCCTACAATAAATCGGTGTGCCACTGTTACCGGCACTGGCGTCACGAACTATAAGGGAGCTTACCACTGGCACACTAAACCTACAACACCCAGGGCACCTCACCTACCACCACACCTGGTCCCTACACCTAGAGAGTGCCCCAGAGGATCTATGTGCCAGCCTCTCCATCACTGCTGTACGCCTGCCCAGGGTATATTAAAAACTGTGAGTACCAATAGCAACCCTCGGTCTGTTAACTGTACCCTGTGACCTCATAATCGCTCACCCTGCAGGACTGGCGTACTGCACCAGGCACCTTGCCTACTTAAAGATTCCAACCGCACCACATACAAAACCACAAATTGAAAAGAAGAAACCTAACTACCAACTTCCAGGGAGGGAGGGAGGGACACAGCGCTTCCACTCAAAGGGGGAGAGAAGAGGCGCGACAGTGGCTTATATGTCCTGCTGGACGCCCCCTCCTCCCCCCTAAACTGGATCCCAGCATTAACCCCCATTAACCCTCGTCTGCATCTGCCAAATGGGGGCCAGGAGTAACCCATACAAAGGTGGGGGAAGTGGGGGGAACACCAGTCCCTGACCACCCTCCCTAAACTGTCGGGTGGCCACCAGGAGGTCCCTTCCCCAGGGGTAAATGTAAGGAGAGAGTGAAGATACACAGTGAGACTGGCATCAGAATACATGGAACAAAGCCTTACTTAGTATGTTGGTGCCCATGACAAGCTGCATTGGGATAATAATAAAAAACACAGAATATACATTATCGTGACCCTATAGTCCGGTCAAACTTTGCTGCAATTGTTTCCTAGTCAAGAGATGGAAAAGATAGAAAAAAATGTATCAATAGAAGAGTAGATAAATGTTGATACAAATTGGACGGTCTTATAGCGCTGCCCTAGGCTGTTTTAGAGTCTAGGGCAGCACTGTAGACTGCCCATTTGTGCCCGAGGTGTCACCAGGATGTCACTGCTACTGCCTCCGCCTAGTATAGTGGGGAAGAAAACAAAACAGACCTTGCCCTGCACAAGAAATGCTCGGATTCTCAATTCATACATGCCTAATGAGTGAAGATGAGGTTATGTCCGGGTTCAGCTTGAACTCGGGCAACTCCTTTAATTCAACAGGCATGTATTCACACACCCACAACCTGGGGAGAAAAGCAGGCTATTTACACTGTGTATGCATGGCATTATCAAGATCTTGTGATTGAAATGAGACATAGGTTTTAATCACTGAATGCTGCCTGTCTATTTGTTAGATTCCCTCTCTGCTAGAGTGTGCGGTGGAGTGTGCCTTTCCATTGGCCTGCCGGGCATGAGTTTCCTTTTGTATTATACCTTATGCATTCTTATAACTGCAGTGGAAAAGGGTATATTGCTTCAGCAGTCACCACACTGAGACAGACTGGAATTGCAGAAAGAGTTAATGAGAACAGATCTGCGCACCTGTGGCTATTTGAAAAGATTGAAAAGTGAACTTAGGGGGCATTCACATGACCATATCCATTTTACAGTCAGCAAATTGCAAATTCCCAAAACATGGATACCAGCCATGTGCATTCTGCATTTTGTGGATCAGCGCGTCTTGCCTCTTGTTAGAAATGCCTATTCTTGTCCGCAAAATGGATAAGAATAGGACATGTTCTTAAATTTTTTTAAATTTGTATTATTTTGTGGGGCCGCGGAACGGACATGCGGATGCAGACAGCTACAGGGTGCTGTCTTCATATTTTGCACCCCAATTAAAATGAATGGGTCTGGAAGGGATTGGATGCGGATGGAAAATACAGTCGTGTGAATGAACCCTTACTTATGCCTATACACGGCTATTGGGAAGATTCTACGCTGTAATACATTTCAGAACTGTGCCTTTGTCTGTACTACTAATCCCATTGTCTATTCAGTAAAGACAAATGACTTTATTTTATAGCAACCAAATGGGTCTGGTCTTTGAGTCCACCATCCATTTGCTGGTGCCTTGCAATTATCCTGTCTTCCTGCCTTGCACCTAGCTACCCACACAACCAACATCAAGGGTATCCTGGCTACCATCAAGGAGGATCTCTAAGTTCAGGGTGGGCCCTGAGGGGAAGAAGTGTTGCGCCCCTCCAACCACTCCACAAACCCAGGGAGTGTCAGTGTGGGGAACGCCACCATGAACATGTACTGCATCCATCCGTTTGACCACCACCACCACCACCACTCCAGTCCTCCTCACAGCATTCCCCCCTGCAGGTCGTTGCATTACCACAGCCACATATTGAGTTATAAATATTTTTTATTTTCCATTCAATGAGACAAAAATTATTAGTAATAAACAATATTATGTTGATTTAGAAATAGCCTTGGCTCAGGGCAGCCACCAAGACGTTGATGAACTTCTCCCAGGCAGCCTGGACCTGAGGGGTGAATGCAGATCCCAGCTTGGAGGCCAAGACGATGACCAAAACTTCTCCAAGACGCTGTAAAAGAAGAATAAAACAATAAGTAAGAAACTAGGCCAATAGTTATAGGAATATGTTAGACTTTGAGTTCTGTCCTAGGGGCTCAATACCAGATACTCATTCCATTCAGTAGGCATCAGTTCAGTCCCTCTTGCGTTTTTTGGCCGGAGAAAATACCGCAGCATGCTGCATTTTTCTTACCGGCCAAAAATCCTAAACACTTGCCGGAATGCCGGAGTCAGCATTAATTTCCATTGAAATTTCTGCATTCACAGAAACGTTCTTCTGGTCCCCGCATGCGCAGACCTTTAAATCTGTGAAAAAAGATAAATACTGGATCTGTTTATCCAGGTGACACCGGAGAAACGGATCCGGTATTTCAATGCATTTGTCAGACGGATCCGTCTGATAAATGCATCTGTTTGCGTCTGGATTGCCAGAGTTCTGGCGAACGGTCCATACTTTATTAACTAAGTGTCAGGACATGTAGGGCATACATGGGGGATGTTCCTGCACTGACTATTATTTCTGGGCACCGCTCCATTGCGCCGCTGTGGCCCCGGTTATATCCTCCCGCACTGTATGCTAAGTAACAGCATCGGAACACCAGGGAGGAGACATCAGCTTTTCTCTGTGGGCGTTCCTTCTCCCTGTGACGTTCTGCGCTGCGATTGGACAGCACTACAGCCAGGGAGAAGGAACGCCCAGGGAGAAAAGCTGATGTCTCCTCCCCTGGTGTTCCGATGCTGTTACTTAGCATACAGTGTGGAAGAATGTAACGGGGGCCACAGAGGCCCAACGGAGCGGCACCCATAAATAATAGTAAGTGCAGGGACACCCCCCATGTATGCCCTACATGTCCTGGTACTTAGTTAATAAAGTATGGACCCATGAAAGGTCCTCCAGTGGCCAGCGGGGCTCAAGAGGCAGGTGCCTTGGGTCCCCCAGGAGCAACTGGGCCTGGGACAGCTGCCCCTTTTGCCCTGCGTTAAAGACTGCCCTGAGTAAACATATATATATATATATATATGTAATGACTGGTTTAACTGTTAGAATGTTACTAGTTTACTAACCCCTTAGTGACCACTGCCTTTTTATGACAGTAACTAAGGGCCCTTAGGCTTGGCCACCACCTTTTTATGGCAGCCCAGTCTAAGCTCTGCCCAAGTCTTCTGTGCAGCGGAGACCAGGGGCTCTCACACTAGAGCCTCCTGCTCTAAAGCCTGTACCAGCAGAGGTGCCCCAGATGCAATGGCAAATAGTGACAGCAGCATATAAGTGTTAGGCCTTTTGTACACGACCGTATGTATTTTGCGTTCCGAAAAAAATGGATCCGCCAAAAATATGGTTGACATCTGTGTGCATTTCCGTATTTTGGCAGAACAGAACAGCTGGCTCCCTAAAAGAACAGTACTATCCTTGTCCGTAATGTGTGTTCTGTGTTTTTGTGGAACGGAAATACGGACATACGGAAACGGAATGCACACGGAGTACCTTCCGTTTTTTTGGGCTGAACCATTGAAGTAAATGGTTCCTCATACGGTCTGCAAAATGAAACGTAATGGACAATGAAAGAAAATACTGTAGATTTGTGTGCAAGAGGCCTTATACAGAGGGAGGGTGTCTCACGTTGACACCCCACAAATGACATTGCAGGGTGCAGATTCCTGTGCACAGCAGTCTGAAGCCTAATTAAGGCCAGACCTGCCTGTAGTGTATCCTAACTGGCCATGCCTCTCTGGCGCAGCCTGTGCTGGTGACTGTCAGCAGTACAAGAGAATTATACAAGAGATCAAAAGATTGTCCAATAAAGTCCCTTTGTGGGACTGTTAAATAGTTAAAAAAGTAAATAAAGAAGTTTTATTAAATAAAAAAAATTCCAAGTTTGAAAAAATACACCTTTTTCCATTCCAAAAAAGTTTTTTCATATTGTCCATATCGCCTCCTTTGCTGTCTTAATCACATTATACACTGCTCGTTTCCATGGTTACGACCACCCTGTAATCCATCAGTGGTGACCATGCTTACACACTATAGGAAAAAGCACAAGTCTATCTGGTGGCTGGGACCACGAGAGTGCTCATAGTCCAGTACTTTTTTCTATAGTGTGCAAGCCCGACCCCCCACTGCTGGATTGCAGGGTGGTCTGTAACTATGGAAACAAGCAGTGTATAATGTGAAGAAAAATGTAATCCAGCAGCAAT